>NC_133214.1:7915087-8005087 GCF_958299795.1 Porites lutea
ATACCACCGACAGTTGACTGATATACCACCGACAGTTGACCGATATATCACCGACATTTGACCGATAGTAAGTCGAGGTGCGTCGTCGAAATATCGACCGATACTCGGCCGATAGTCTTTCTCACTATCGACCAACTATCGACAGACTGTCGACCGACTATCGACCACTATATCGACCGACTGTCGACCGAGTATCGACCGACTGTCGACCGACTATTGACCGATTGTCGACCGAGTATCGACTGACTGTCGACCGAGTATCAACCGACTGTCGACCGTTATGTCGACCGCTATATCGACCGCTATATCAACCGATACCTCGGTCGACATTACCCACAGTAAACAAGATCCGGCTAATTTATACAAAAATGACTCCATGTTGGAAATGACGGGGCGACCAGGGAAGCCATTATTTTTACGAATGGAGCTCTTTAATTACACCTTGAAATTCAAGAGTACTCAACATCCTTTTTTTAAACTCATCTGTCCTTGCTGTTTCTGTTCCTTTATTTGTCAGAATAAACCACGAAAGTGGTCAAACTATCTGTGGCCTGGCATGGAATCCTAAAGGCAACAAGGAACTTGCTTACACAGACAACCAGGTGAATTTTTACTTAAATCAGAGTTCATTGCTTGGTAGACACAACTTGTAAGATGACTGTAGCTGTACTACTGTATGTCCATGGAAGTGTTGACATCAAGTGTCCATAGTTACCAAGCAGTGGATCACGTTTGTGACCAACAACAATTTTCTCCTAACAAATTTCAGTATATAGTCACGTAGAAAGATTATCAGAATTAATGAAATGATCCCTAAAGAGAATATGCTTTGATCTTTTAACAAATTCTCTCAACCAATTTTTCAAGAAATGTATGGAGGCCGGTCTGAAGAATTTGTATGTTGATCTTGGGGCTTAAAGGGTTAAACGGGCTACATGTATGTTATTCTATTAGCCATCTTTTTAAAAAGCTTAAGCTTCGCATCCATTGAATTCCAAAAAAAAAGGTTCAGTTTTGTCATTCGTAACCATATTTATGCATTGAACAGGGTACAAAGTCAGTTTTACCGGGCTAGCTGTAGCTAGCATATACTATCCCAAACATCCCTTTAACTAGCCCCAAAAACAATTTGATGATCAGGATTGATTACACAGTTCTTCTGTAATTTGAATTCTCAAACAACTCCACTTGCCCATCGACAGGCAAGCTAAGAACAAAATTCACGAGCCGATAGCAAAATCCACTAGCCCAAGGCTATCGGACACTTTCTTTGCATGCTGATTGAAACTGTTTCCTTGTGTCTGTTGCAAGGATGGACATGGATTGAAACTTGAAAAAGTTAAGCCCCCTTTTTATTGAAAAAACAGTGACTTGTACAAAATTAATGTACCTGTGACCTGTGGAACCTGACCTGAAATCTCCCAGCCTATAAAATTAATGCTTCGTTCTGCTGGTTTCAGCTTTCTGTGCTCTTCTGAAAAAGGAGAAAGCGTTGGTTGCTTATTAAATAAGCAATCAACGCTTCCTCCAAAAAAAAATTTTGTTTTCCTGACAGGGCCAGTTTGGTGTATGTGAGAATGTTGTGCCAAAAGATGAAGTAAGTAAACTGCAAAAAATTAACGTTATTCTATCTGACCTGATTCATGACATCTTTCTTTGTTAGGCCTTTTTCAGTAGCTGGCTAATGCAACCATATTTAATGGTCTGACTTCTCAAAGTTAAACTTGCCATGGGCTTTGAGAAATTTTTTAACTGGCTCACAATGAATGTGTGCATTGAGGCAATTTATGATTCCTTTTTTCATTCACTACATGATTTTTTTTGTAATCCTCTCAGTGAAAATAATGTGGAAATATCATTTTAAAAAAATAACTTGTCAATGATAGGTGCACTTAGGAGCTAGTGCCAGGCATGACGAAGGAGGTATCCATCATAACCTGTATCGGACATTACCAAAGGCACAGACTGAAATACTTCATACACCCAGTACTTACCAAAGGGAAGGTGAAGAGGGGAAAAGCTTCAAAATTTAGCTGGATAAATGACCTTAAAAAGGGAATAAAGTGTGTAACTACAAATACATGTACAGAACACAGGAAGGCTCCTAAAGAGTGCAAGCCACATAGAGAAGAGGCTGCTGACCAGCATTGCCCGAAGTTTAACCTGGCCCACATGTCATTCAGCCACATGAACTAACTTGCTTTAGATAAAAAAATTACCACACTACAGTGGAAAAAGTTTTGACCTAAAAAGGGCACATGGATTGCTCGATCACTAGCCAAATTGAATTTTAGTCTGTTTGTAAAAAATTAAAGATCATCTGGCATGTTTACTTTGAACATGTTTAAGGTATCATCCAAGGTAAAAAATCATGATTTTTCGAAATTTGCAATTTTTAAATGATTAAATAGAGCTAATCAAGAGCTTTCTTTCAAAAAAAAATTCGAGGAAAAAATGTTTTTTCTGTGCAGACTTATGGAGCGCAAAAGTTTTTTCTATGCTAATTATTTTAATTGATCGTTGACAAGTCCTGTCATACTTGATACGTATGTCGCTGTTGAACCAAGCTAATCACGCAATTTGACAGAAATCGTGGTCTACAAGTATAGTACTCACTGTGGTCTACAAGTATAGTACTCACTGTGTTTCCAGGATTTTGTTAGCGGATTTTGTTATGCCTCCAAAGAAGAAAAAAAAGCTTGTCCGTTTTCGTACATGACTCCAAGACTAAAGAAGATGACAAAATCATTTTGCAAAGAGTGGGCTTCAAAATTAGCAGAGAGCGACAGGGGCTACTACTACAATCAAGAAGAATGTTAAAAGATGACAAAGCCCCTGAAAAACCATTGAAACCACCGCGGAATCGAGTTTAACGAGTTTCTTAGCAAGTGGGGCAAGCTTTTTTGGGCGTGAAGCGACGAAGGTGGGCGATGAAGTAGCGAGAGGTCCCACGCCATATAAAAATCGGACGAAGGACCGTTTTGAAAGTCTATTGTAGTGGGAGAGAAGCTTCAAGAAAAACTCCAGGAAGCGGTTTGTTGTCAATTTTTCCAGGGAAGTGTCGAACTGTTAGAAAATGACTGTATCGAGTAAAAGTGGGCTTGGCTCAACTTGGCTTGCCCGGTGCGAAAATGAACACTGCCCGTCGCAAACAGGTAATGATGCTTTCATACAGAAAGTATCGAACAGAGCAGAGCCTCTGAAATAAATTGTTGTCGGGTTTCGTTTTAACCTTTTGTCGCTATTGTTGTCCCTTCTCTGGTATGCATCAACATTGACAGCTTTGGTGTTATAATCTCGTCACGGGTAATACGCCGCCAAAATTCTTTTTCCACTGTTTTCTCGAAATGAAAATCAGGGCAAGTTGAGGGTACGTTTTAAACTCCAAGTCGGCAACCCGTGAACCAATTTGGCTGAAATTTGGCCAACTTACTGTCGGATAGTTTTTCTAAAAAACAGTGTCTGCGAATTTTGATTTCTTTTTTCGTTTTTGAGTTAGAGTAGTTTTTCCACAGGTAGTGCTAATGATTTACTATCCCTAACTTCAACTGCTTATAACAAAAGAACAAACGCACTTGACAAAAATCTGAGACACGGTTTTTTAGTCAAACCTGTTAAGAAGCCAATGCGATCTTAATTGGCTTCTTCCGTTTATTTTTGGCTGGCCTGGACTTAAATTTACAGTGACACCCACTTTCACAAAAAGCTTCTCATTTCTAAATCACGTTAATATTTTGATTGTTTAAAAGGAATAAGCAGCAATCTGGAACTATTAAGCTTTCAGAAAATGTACAGTTTATGGGGGTATTTATTGAAAGCAAAAGCACTACCACCGATCAACGCAAGGAGGGTGCTTGAGGGTGGATGATACCTTAAACCTGTAATAAAAATGTGCTTTGAGTGCTTTACTTAAAAAAGAGAATGTGGTTTGGAGTAAAAAATGCCTCCACACAGTATTTAAAAAATGGGGAGATGCTGGTTAGGTTTCCAGCCTACATGTATCCCTGTGTATCTTTATTCTGTACATTAATCTACTGTATGTTGGTGATGTTTCCAAAGCTTAAAACCTCCAAGCCCCCTACATCTTTGGATGACAAAATGGATGACATCCTTCTGGCAACAGCCATAGATGGAGACAGTGATGATGAACAACTTATAGTTGGGAAGAAAAAACAGAAGAGCAAGTCTAATGCTTGGATTGATGAGGAGGCTGATGATGATGACGAGGATGATGAATTTAAAGGTAATTCAGTGTTTGGCGGAGGGATTTCAGGGTTACTTTTTGTAATAATTATTTCCTGAAAATTCAATTGCTATGCTCCTTGAACCAAAGCCAACAATATTTTATCTGGCCAAGTCACCATTTTTGGCTAGACAAAACAAGGTGAGGTCAACCTTAATCAGGGACACTAATTTAAATAAACACTTCCCTTATTTTTGCCTTCCTGTCATTCATCTGTTAATTAACTCAGCTTACACTAAAAACTTCAAAATGCCTCAAATGTTTTGTTTTTAGGTACATGTAGCATAAAATGTTATTTGTAAAAAAGTCATTGTGAATTAATTTTTGCAAACTCATTTTTAATTATTCATGCAGTCAGAAGCCAATAAATGACTACCATGTGGGTCAGGTGGATGAATCTTGATACCTAATGAAAAACCACCAGATTTTCATCTGAGATAAACCATGTTCTTCATCTGAGATCAAACATCTGATTAAAATGCAATAATTGCATTTTAATAAGATGTTTTATTAATTAATACAACTCATGGAAACAATGCAATACCAGAGAAAACAGTTCATGGCATAATTTTTTATTGTTCATTAATTTGAGAAGACTGTCGAAAACTCACCGGGCTTTGTGCCTCATCTCGATCTCACTCGGCCTACGGCCCTGTGCTTTCATCTTTTTCTTGGTGTTTGGAACCCATGACGAAGCACTCACCCTTGTTTTTGATATAATATCATAGGTGATGAATTACTCCTTAATTTTGGCGTGAAATTTCAGCGTTAATTTGTAATTTTACATGTGAAATTACAAAATTGCCATGGCAACCCTTCCGTACGTCTCAGTGTCAAGATGGCGATGAAGTTTTAAAATGCCGTGAATGAAGATTTCAGGGCACAAAAAGATGCTTTAGAAAACCTGAACACACAAGAGAACATCAAGAAGGATTCTAACAGGTATTTTGCTGAAAAAGTCTGAAAAATTCTCAACTTCATAAGCCAAATTTAAGGTCTAAACATTTGAGAGAGTGGAGTTCTCGATCAATACGATCCAGGATAAACATGTCAAAACTCCAAGATTGCTAACATAATTCGTCACCCATGATATTAATAGGTAATCAAATGGAATACTCATGAAATAGGGAATAATTTCACTTGCGTTTTGTCCAAATCCTAATAATTTCCCTCGCCTGAAGGCTCGGAAAATTATAAGGATTTGGAAAAAACACGCATGAAATTATTCCCTAATTTCACTCGTCACCATTTGATTACACATACTAATTATTACTAATTTTCATCAGATATTCGCAAACTAAAGGCTGCTCTAGCAACACCATTAGACTTTGGTGACGGTGACAATGACATGGATGTTGATACTGGCAGTGAGGTGTCTGCAGCTCAGGCACCAAAGAAGGTGAATGCAACTTCAGTAAAAAATGATTTATCAAGAAAGTGATTCAGAAATGGAAAATTTAACCTGGGTAATAAAACAAGGAAGATGTATAATGGTTATTATCTTGTGAGCGTGGGGCAAGAAATATGGTATCACAGGATGATGCAGGATCTGAACCAGGGCACAATTTTTTTTAAATTTTAAATTCTAAAGCTTTTTTTTACTTGAAACATATCCTTTGCAGATAAATCAGTTTGAATGTAACAGTCTCTCAGTGAGCTCTGTATTAATTAGGCCATTCATATAACATGCCACTGAAATAATTCTTTGTTGCAGTGGACAGAGATAAGGTAACCAAAAAAGTTAAACAGTTACAAATCTGCAGTGGATAGAGTTAAATGGTGAACAGAAATGAAAGACATGTTCATTTGTCACATCAGTTTTTAAGTATGTATTTTATGGGACAATCAATTAAACCAAGTAGGGAAGAAAAAAATGAACAGATTGTTAGATTTGGTGTGTACTTACAGTCCCAAAAGAAAAGCCATTATACAGTATTAAATTGTAGTGCATATTTTGCTGCAGGAAGTAGTCCATACTCCATTTGTTCCAGTGCTACAGCCAGCATTCCAACCGAGCTCCACGCCCACTCATCTAATGCACAGGTTTATGGTATGTACTACACTGAAAGTAACAAAGTCCTGATTTATCTTATCAACAAATAAAAAGATAAGGGTTATTGAAGCTACTCACATACTTAACAGCTAGTAAAATGTGTAACGTCACTTAACAAAACAAGTTGCATGTTTTTGTTGCCTGTTCTACCATTCCTTTAAGTATGCTTCAGCCATCTTTCAGCCAACGTCGTCTGGGTTTTGACTTTGTCTTAATTACATTTAGCCACATTGATAGGCAATGATTTTTATACGAACTTCATCAGGTTTCTGAACATAAATTAAAAGGACTGGGCAAATGTAACCACCGGAAAACGTTGGACTTGTGACTTCACTATCTTGAGTTCAATTAATGTTTTTTTTTTTCTAATTGTTTTTTTTTTTAAGGTATGGAATTCAGTTGGAATTGTGCGTTGTCACACGGAAGATGAAATATCATCAATTGAAGTAGAATTCCATGATACAAGCACACATCACCCCCTGCATTTGACAAATCATCTGAATCACTCCATGGCTGCTCTGTCATCCACCGCCCTGCTGTTAGCCTGCAAAGCACAGGATGACTTGCCCAGGTAGCATTGTTATAAAGAGATTTTTATGAACTTATCTTGTTTTATTTTGTTTTTGATGAGCTGGTTACGTGAGTTGTACTGTCTTGGTTTGAAGGGCTAGCTTTTTTGCTAAGAACTCAACATGCCTCTTAACAAAAAATGACATTTTGGTTTTTGAGTACATGGCAATCAATCCAGCCCCATTAACCAAGATTCTTGTATTGCGATGTCTTGTGTGTGGGAGAGTTGACTAATTTTTGTACATTAAACTTTCCAGTTGCTCAGCTTGAACTTAGAACTTAATACGTTTTCAAATTCTTTAGCTCTTTTCCAGTGGCCTTTGTGTAGAAAAATATCACAAGCTTTTGTTCCATGGCTACATTCAGTCTGATGAAGGAACAGTTGTCCCTAAAATGTCTGAAATATTCTAACTTTAAATGCACCCCAAGCTACCCTTTCACTAATATTGTTCCCTTTTAGGACATTTGAGCCAAAATTTGATTCACCCCTGGCTGGTTCAACTTAAGGGAGTTCTGAAGGTGATCTCAGTTTGAGGAAGGGGGGGGGGGGGGGTGGGAGTGTGAGCAATTTTTGTTTCTATTTCTTATTTTGCTCTTATAAAGCTTGCTCAATCTGAAGCAAGCTGCTTTTATTGTCTACTATCCTCTACTTTGTCCCAGTTGGAAGAAATTTCTTTTTCATTTGGACATGCATATTGAGAAGGATTGAAATTAATATCCAAGGAACAGTCGCACATCGTATTCTTGTTCTGCTTAGGTATTTAACTTGACGTCAAATCGGTCAAAAGAAGCGAGTTTTGTGGATATAACAGAAAAAGTGATACTAGATTTTATCTCGTGTTAAATGTTTAATTATGGAGAGTAATTTTGAACATAATATATTGGATTTGATTGCTTTGCAGTAAGCTAGTTTGCCTCCATTTTGGAAGTTGGGATAATTCTAAAGAATGGACAGTGGAAATGCCTGGGGAAGAATCAATTCAGGTATTTTTCTATTTTCACCAGAAAATGAATAAGCCCTTGTAAATTAGCTTGCTCTGGTATGGATATTGTTTTGTTAGCTGCTTAAAATTCAGACATTTGACATCCATCTTGAGACAAAGGAGCTGTTTGATTGAAAACTGTTGAGCTGGTCCTAAATGCAGTGTTAAGTGGACCTCCATTATTGCGGGCCCGGGGGGGGGCTACTTCCTTATAAGAGACCAATAGGGATGTGCCGCTGGATGGGGTCGCATTTTCACGACTGGATTGACAATAATGGGGGTCGCATTTTCAATAGAGTTACTAGAATGGGGTCACACATTTTGGGACTTTTTGGGTAAGACAGTTTTTCATATTTACGGTTAGCAAACGTACCAGAATGTTTGTACCGCAGATGAAAAAGACTAGTAAAGTGTTCTTCAGTCAATTTAAAGAATGGGTCAATTCATAAAAATAGAAAGTGACTAAGTTGGGACTGCGAAAATTACATATTTCCCCAAGTGACTGAGATGGGGTCTATAATTGGCCACAGAATAGACTATAATAGAGTAGGGGCTTTGAGAGGCCAGTGACACATACCCAGCCGTATCCCCCTCCCCCGAGATTACGGGCACCCTCGAGACTGTCATTAATTACGGAAACCGGTCGTTTCCAAACAAAGCCGTTTCGATACGAACTCAAGCAGTGAAATTGTACAAAGATTTCGTTCACTTCAAGTAAAGTTTGTAATTGAACAAGAAAACCATTTTGGGTGAATATTCTTCGTTCTTTAAGCCAAGTACGTGAACAAATTTACACCTCGAAGGAATTAACTTGTATCGAAACGACCGGTTCTTTATTTTAGTCGAGCGTCTGTAGTTTGTTTTTGCCAGGGATTTAGCTTCTGTCCGGATTACTTGAGCCTCATAACAGCAAGCTTTCCAGTCAGAGAGAATGACAAATTGATCACCTAAGAAAAATGTTTGCAGCCCCATGGCATTGTCTGTGGAAAAAACGGGTTTTGATTGACTAATAATTAAACTCATCAATATATCTCAAATAATATTGAATTACTCACATTAAAGTAGTCTTTGCTTCTCTGGTTGTTTTTATCCCTGTAATTCTTGTATAAAAGCTTACAAAGCACGCCGTCGGATAAAAACGTGTTCAAACTTTTCCGCCAGCATTTATTATCCTTGGTAACCAAGCTTTCTCTCCCATCTTAGGCGTGGGTACTAAGCGCACGAGCCGAATCTATCATGTAGTTCATGCTTAGCTGCGGTGTGCTTGTTCACCGCCTTGAACAAGAGAAATTTGCAAAAGAAGCAAAGTGCTTCAAGCTAAGGTTGCTACTTTCACTGTTGAAAGAGTTTAAGATACATTGTGTATTAGCAATACAATACGCAGCACTAAACTTTTCGACATTTACTGTACTTACAAAAATCTAAGTCTTTGAAAACTGCTGTAATGATCGGCGCCATTTTGCTTAAGAGTAACTCAGATGCGAAGGCGTTTTCGGCTAAAAGAATCTTAGTATTCTAGGAAAATAAATAGGTAGTTAAAACAACAAATTATTTTTAACACCCTTGCCCATGATTCCACTTTCTGTTAAATGAAATCCCTGCAAATAAAACAAGAAAACGCCCAAGACGTTTGACCGCGGGGCAGCACGCTTGGCGCTCAGTGAGCGTAAAACTTACTGAATGCTGACAAAAAGGTTTGAACATGTTTGAATCAGAAAACGCATTTTCGAGGCTTTTGAAGAAGAAACGCGTATTTTTTGGCGGATGGATTGGGGGGAGGGGGCTGGATTATATACATATCCTTAGGGAAAAAATTATGATAAAATTATGGGACATAAGTTAAGCTATGAAATTTGTACACCAATACGCTACCTCCACGTTTACCATAATGCGCCTTATTTGCCCCCCAAAATTTTGCAAAAGCATTGTTTTCAATTTCTCCTAGGACGACTGTTGTACCCAGGGGAAATGAAAAACAAAGGTTATGCAAAATTTTAGGGGGTAAACAAGGTGCATTATGGGAAATGTGGAAGTGGCGTATCAACAACCTTTCTCTGAAAAAGAATAATTAATTCTGCTTCTTCCTATTTTAAATGATGTATTACTCCTTTATGACTCTTGGTCAGTGAGTCGTAACAATTTTCCTTGAGCTGTCCAGTCCATGTATAAATGTAGGTTTTCAGTACATTTTTCTTGTAATCATCCTACAGGCAGTGGCCATCGGCAGCTCTTTTGCTGCAGTGGCTACCAACAAACGATTCTTGCGAATATTTACCATTGGTGGAGTGCAGCGCCACATCTTCAGCATCGCGGGTCCTGTGGTTTGCATGTCAGGCTACAAGGATCAATTGATGTTTGCATATCACAAGGAGAATCCTCTTCCTGGTGAACAAGCTTTGGCGGTAAAATTCCTGGACCTGAAACAGAATCTTATCACAGAGGAGAGGGTGACGTTAAGCGAGAAGGCAACGCTTTCGTGGTTGGGGTAAGCCTGACAAAAACGTTTTGCGGTTGTTCTCTAGTACACTGTAAATCAGAAAGATCTGTTTTAGCCCTAAAAATAGGGGCCGTTTCGATGAGTAAAATACAGTCCTCTTTGGGGGTCTAATTTGGCTCCCTTAGTGAGGGCCGATACGGTCCAATAATCTAGGGCTGATTTGGACCTAAGGGACCCCAGGATGGGCTGGAATAGCCTTTTGATGGGGCTGTTTTGGCTTAAAATGGCTCCAGGAGGGGCTGAATTAGACCTTGGCCGGCAGGGCTGAATAGGCACTTTGGGGCTTTTAATTTTTCATTGTGATACGGGTACAACCGGGTCAGAAACGCGAACGTCGAAAGACATACAGCCATAACAAGCAATTAAGCGATAAAGGTCATGGAAAACAGGAGAAGGTCATTGAGAAAGTCTTGGAAAAGTCATGAAATTTGATGAGCTCAAAAGAGTACGAAACCGGTAGAAAGATTTTTTACCAATTTATTCAAATTCTTCTTATGTGTTCAATGAATTGTGACCACGATTTAACCATTGCTTGCTCTTTTTCATCTTAGATTCTCTGATGTAGGCACTCCAGTTACTGTTGATTCAGTGGGGGTTGTAAGAGTCCTGTCCCGTTCCTTTGGTACTGCGATATGGTCGCCTGTTTGCATCACTAAGAGCAATGTAAGTTCTCACACCCTCTGATATGGAACCTAGAGGATTAATTTTGCGCATTCAAACACGGATACCGCAAAATCGTTAGCCACGGAAATTTGTTACCTCGAAACCCCAAATAATAATAAAAGTTAAAAGTGGGTGATATACAAACATTTTTTTTTTCCGAGTCACCTCTGCATTGCCTGTTCCAGGCTCCAAGATAGTGAGGAAAGCGCGTGGAGAAAAAGTTGCGCGAAAACCGCGTGGGGGGTTCGGAGGACGGCGTAGTGGATCCTGTAAGCATTGCTTTAATACCAGCCCCTGGTATACCCTATGATTAGTCAATTGTGACAGGTTACTTTAACACTTGCCTCAATCATTTGGCTTCGCGCAAACATGTCGAGTATGTGAAACCCTCCTACACCGCACCTTTTGGCATTTTGACACGAGAAACAGTTTTTCAGAAAGTAGGAGGATTGAGGTATCAGAGAAGATGCTTTCAGGCTCTCCCCTTCTCTATTCCCGACGTTTTACGCTCGTTCGCTGTTTGACCACTCGCTCGCTTGTTTCGCTTGTCTGCACTGATCAAGAGCCTAGCCGAAAGCCTATACCTTTGCCACTAATTGAAGAAACGTCACAATTCTCATACATATCAACTTACTGAAAACTCAGTTCCCCAGCTTACCTGGCTGCTACTTTAGTTATTGTCAAATGCTTGCTACAAGAGATATCCGGCGTTCCGGGTATGTAGTTATCACTTTTAAACTCCCGCTCTCGAACGCTGAAGTTATGTTTCTCCACGTATTTTCGCGTACCAAAGATTTTTTTGTTTTTTTTATTTTTTGTCTTTTTGTTTTTAACAAGAAAAATTAAACTGAGTAACTTCGACGTTTCTAACATCATTATCAAGAATATAAACCGTTAGGTGTCAACAGGAGCCCGTAACCTGGAGAGAGGAACTTCCGTGCGCTTGTGTCACGGCGTTTTCACGGACCAGTTTATTTTTAGAACGATTTTGGAGCGAATTTTGAATATCTTTAAAATTCCACAAAAGCTCACAAACCAGTCAGTAAAACCTACAGACCTAAAAATGATATGTTTTGCCTTTTAATTACGTTTAGTTTTCCTTTTTGATATCTAATACTTCGAATGCGCTCATAGACATGGTAAAGATTCTACTTTCTCGGGAAAAAGTGCCCTAAAATGTGTCTAAAAATAAACTGGTCTTAAAAACGCCGTGACATAGGCATAGTATGGGCGTTGCTCGCTCCCCGTTATGGGCTCCTACTGTCAAAGTTGTTAAAAGAGTTGACTTCTTGATATTGATGTTATAAACATCGAAACGTCAAATAACGTTAGTCAGTTTAATTTTTCTTGTTACGTAAATGCTTTAATAAGCACCTGACCATCCGAATTTTTTTTCCAGATGAAGAATAAGTCAGACAATTACTGGGTTGTTGGTTTGGATGAAAAAAGCCAACAAATCCGGTAAGTTCTGTTAATCACATTTTTGTCTATATCTTTTGATGTGGGGTAGAAATCTCAAACCAGCAGTCAGACGCTCAGTTTCCAAGTGGTAAAATGTACTGCCCTTTTGGGTCTTCTGGGGAGTTTTCCTATTTGGGCCTTTTTTAAATTACTCTGGAAGGGATTGACAGGTTTTAATTTGTCAAATAGGGGCGAATTTTCCTGGAGTTGAATTCTAAAGGGTTGTATCCAAGTTCAAAAAGAGAAAGGAAAATTTTTCGTGGTGTTTTCAAGTCCTCCATAAAACATAGGATTAGGAAGTCTCAGGTAAAACTCGTGCAGGGCCTGACGTGGAAGAAAAAAATAACTTAAAGTGTGATTCAGAATTGTTGTTTTGCTGATAAATCTTTTTTTATTTCTTTATTGTTGTCGTTGGCGTCGTCGTTGTTTTTGCTTGAGCTTTCCATGAATACAATTTCGTTTTATGTCATCACTCTTAGGTGCATCTACTGCAAAGGGTCTACATATCCCCCTACCTTACCACGCCCTGTACTGGTACTGCTCCCATTACAGCTTCCGTTATGTGAAATGGCAACAGAGAAAGGACAGTTAGAGGTACTGTAGGAGATACGCTAGTACATTTAACTGCACATAGTTATCGTACATTAGAATTAACTGTTAACACGGTATTAAGGCGTAAGGTTGTCTGTTTAATTCCTTAAACAGTCTGTTTGTTCCATTGAAATTTTACTACACATAGCCCCATAAGATGTATTAGCTTAAGTTTTAACCGTTTTTAAATAAAAGTCGTAGTTGTTGTTGTTACTGCTTGAATATGTCTCCTCTGAGTGATGTCCTCTCAAAGAAACTTGGACGAAGGCGTGAGGACGTCAAAGTGTGGTGACTGGAAACGTTGGAGAGAAAGAAGAAACGGCCTGACAAAATTTCAAATTGATTTTAGTTTGACTTGTACATAGGTGTGATTAATAATACTCGGGCATCTTGTCTGCGTCTCTGCTTCTTATAGCCTTGATCTTGTTTCTGTCTAGTCGGATTTAAAGTGTAGGACTCTCAATTAACGAAATAAGCAAACTTTCTTATATCTCGCGGACAGTACGCGCGCTAAGATTGGTAGTCTTGCTGGCTGTATGCTACTGTACGGCCCGCTACATTTGAAAGTTCTCCTTTCCCACGCCCCTGATTAACCTCAGAGATAAAATAAATAAGTTATTATGTTCTTGGTTCGAAATGAAAGTTACGTGTTCTTGTTTTTCGCCGTCCATTTATGGCTTAAGCGCGAACAACTGGATCCTTAACTTACAATACCGACGTCGAACCCGGTTAGTAAGAGTTTTTAAATACCAGGAAATGACCTTTTTAAAATCCTTACAGGTATCAAATAATTAAAAGAATATTAGCAAGTAGAAAGGGTTCAAATCTATTTTGACTATTTTTCGCACAGGAAGCATACGTTCGATCAAATATATTACTTGGAGCAGCTGATGAAGAGGACAGTGATGGATACCATGAAGCATCATCACGCATCAACACTGCGCAAATTCAGGGCATCATGAAGTTATTTGCTGTAAGTTCTTTGTAGTTTTGAAAATGTCCGAAAATGGAAAAACATTTTTGTGTTTCATAAACTTACGTCTGTTACGTAAATAAAAGATGTAGAAATGTTAGTCTGTTGACTGATATTTTTTTGCAGAGGGAGAACTAGCCCTTTAGTATCATATTCGGTATCCTATGGGTTATTTTGACTATCATTTTGTGTTATCGTAACCCGATCCCGAACTAAAAGCTGCACGTTTACTGTTTCTTGGCTTAACCGTGGATTAAACGTAACCACCTTTTGAGGAACTAGACCCTGGTTTTCACTTAGCACTTAAAAACAAACGCAAGGATAAAAATCCTTGTTTAACTGTCTACTCCTTTAACAATGACAGAGTAATAAAATAAATGTTCTTATCATTCGATGCAAATGTTTCTTCCTTTTCATTGGCCGACAGCCCACCACGTGACCTGCAAATAACTGCCTTCAAATAGTGGTGTGCTCATGCGCAATGTCGCAATATCGTGATTTGTCTTGATTTGTCAGTGTCTCTGCTCGCCACTGACAAATCACGATATTTTGCTCAACCTCGTCCAATAATTGCTAATTATTTTTCTTTTCTGTTTTCTGTTATTCAGCTGGCTTGTAAGAGTGATAGAGAGTTTCGTGCTGCGGAGCTGTGTGAGCTATTACCTGATGCCCACTCCGTAAGTAACGAAGTTTTACTTGTTGAAAACATACAGTCGTGCTATACTGGTACAGGGGCTATGTTTTTGTTAAAAGAGACCTTAGTTCTAAGACGAGGACGACTGCGTGAACGAGATTTTTTCAATACTAAGTAGTGCGCGCACGTGAAACAGCGTCTTTTTGGCGGGAAAACGTGATAGCCGTCGCCATCCTACCACGAGTTTTAGCGAGAATGCGTGATGGCGGAAACAAGTTCTTCACTTTTTTAGAGGTTTTATCATTCTGCGATCGGTAGAGGGCTTAACCTCCTTCAATAGAGATAACAGTGGTATTTCTTTGGTGAAAAAAAAAAAAACAAACAATGCAGCTTTCCGGGGTGTCTTATTTGAGAATACGCGAAAAAACCTTAAGTCAAATCTCGTACTCGTAGTCGTTCCCGTCCTCGAATCCAAAGCTCTCCAATAAGTGTCGAGGAGCCGACCATTTAACTTGAGGGGTAGGAGTGGGTCGGTGATGGGTGTTTAGGGGCGAGAATTTTTTTTGGTATTCTACGAATGTGATCGAGTTTGTTTCCTAATTTTTAATACAAGTATAAGACTATAAACTCGATGCAAGTCTTTTTTTGGTTTCATCTGTTATCTGTTTTTTTTTTCTTTTTGTTTAAATCAGCAAACCTCCTTCCTCCAAAATTTTCGCTGCAATTCATAGAGTGACAATTACCGGTACAATTCTGGCCTTCCTTTTTTAAAATAGGTGAGCTTAGCCATAAAATATGCCGCACGCAGTCGGCGAATGAACCTAGCCAAACGATTGGATGATTTAGCGCGCCAAAAAGCAGCGCTTGAGGCTGACGAAGAATCTGATGATGAATATCAACAAGCTGATTGGCCAGTTCGGCAGAGCTCCAGGATAGTGCCTTCAAGAGGACAAAGTCAGTCGTCTCGCATGGCACCAAGACAAGTGGAACAAGATGAGGAAGAAGAAGAAGAGATGGATGAAAATGAAGTGGATGATGAAATGGAAGAAGATGAGTCTCAAATTTCAAGCAATCAAGGTAAGGTTGCCCTTGTAGCTCATTTGATTAGAGCTCTAGAAGATCTAATCCAGGGCCGGGTTGTTAAAACTGGGTTAAGATAACGCAGGGTTAGTGCGAAATTATGCTTTAGATATGAAAGCTGCCCTCCACAATTTCATAATTAGATGCGCTTGAAAGAGAAGCGCGGATTAAAATTTAACCCCGGGTTAGCGCTAATCGGCCTTCGAATAACTGTGCCGAGAACTCAAATCTCAATGGGTGAAAAATATTCGCGCTGACTATCCCGGTTGACTAGTGAGGACCAGTCAGGTATCTCACTTTACTTTCTAGGACACGCAGTTCAGAAAGAATTGTCAGGAGTTCGTACTTGTCACAAGTCATTTTATTTCACCCCACTTGGGTGCTATGCGCGTTACACAATTGCTATTTTTCAAGGTATTTTCAAGGTATTTTTTCAAGTCAAGGTGTGATCCTTTGAATGTAATCACGGATTTAGTTTTATAGCTTGTCATATTCTGGCAAGCTGTAGCTAGCATGTACTAGCCCAAAAGTCATTTCGACTAGCCCGAAATTTTGATAAGTAGGTTGGTTCGATTACAGTTCCCTAGTAATTTGAAGAAGGTTCGATTATATGAACAAACTGCAGTGATATAGATCTGAGTCGTACTTTCTGTGTTGTACTTAAATTGCACACATGCTGCGTTTTTATTGCAGAAAGAAAAGGCTTAGCCAGACTAGATAGCCGGGATCTTGGCTCCAAACAACAGAAACCTAAACCTCCCATGAAGTCAGCACGACCGTCACCAACACCGATGACGAGTTTTAGTTCAAGTCAAGGCCGCTCTAATCCTTTCAGGGTTGGAAGTCAAGAAAAGAAAACCTCGGGAAAAAGTTTCTTTGACAGTGTAGAGGAGGAGAAGAAATCTTTGCTGATGAACAAAAACAAGATATGTAAGTCTAGTTCACAGGCGTCTTCATAAAAAATCTGATTGTAAATTTAATTGCGGTGTTATAGTCTGCTTACTTTTTCGAACTTCAACAAGATACAGTCAGCCAAAGGGTTGAAAAGAACACTATCCACGTCATATTTCATTGAACTATGAATTTGAACCATTATTATATCAGTTAAAAGATCTAAGCAAATTTCTTAGAACTTAATTAGAAGTGAAATGGCAGTGGTGATGAAAATCAACATGATGAAAATAAGGAAAAAAAAGAAAAGGGAAAGAAAAAAAGAGAGTTAATCAAAGACCAAAATCAACTTCAAACCAATGCTACAAAAATTACAAAAATTACCCTGGGGTTCTCAATGGTCAATTGCTTACTTCAGAAACTCAAAGGGGCATGGGTACAAGCTTTGGATGCAGTGACTTGTGGGATCGTTTGGGTGGACAAGTGTTAGTTATGATTGGTCAATGGTATCCAAAACAACCATTGACCAATCATAAACAATGCTTGTCCACCAAAACGATTCCAGAATCGTTGCGCCGAGTGTTTGTAGCCATATTTACCACCTGCTTTGTGCAAACCTTGGAATAAATAAACAAATGAATAGATAAATAAGCAAATACACTACCAAAATTGACAGTTTCAAATAATAACGAGCTGGAGTTGATCTTGTCTTCATACAACCCTTCCTGTTTCATTGTGTAAATCATGTTGTTCTTATGTTAACTAGTATTTCTTAAGTATAATTTTCAAAGGAAAAGGAGAGAGGTTTGTATCAAAACAAGGTCAACCTCAGCCTCACGTTCACGCAAAGGCGAGGATTCTAAGCCCACAACTGTAACTGGTCTATTGTATTAATATCTGTGTGTCAATCGCTTTGTTACAGCTCCTGAATCCAAGGTAAACCAGAGAAAAAGGAAAGCAAAGCAAACTACACTGATGAAAACTCCGCCTGGAAAAGAAAAACCTCACGCTGAAGCCGACAAGTCACCGACAGAGAAAGAACAACTTGAAAAGAAAAAGTCAACTGCTAAAAAGTAAGTCCATTTACAAAAATGTAGAAATGGCAGGTTCTCGTTCAAACCTAAAACGCTCCCCCTTCGTGCTACGGCAATTTCCCAATTTTTTCTTTCTTTATTTCTGCGTAGGAGAAAGCAATTTTGAAGTCGTGCCATTCGCAAAGCTTTAAACAAAAGTTTTGTTTGCCTTTTTACAGAGTCAATGGATTCAATCTGTGGTTCAGCGACAATAAAGCGGTTTTAACGGAAGACAACACAGAGCTGTCCAGCGGAGATCTTGTTAAATTAGCTATGCGAACATGGAAAGCACTCAGCGATGAGGAGAAAGCAGAGTGGAACGAAAAAGCTAAGGAAACATCTGTTGACCAAGAACAAGGGGAGAAGAAAAGAAAAAGAGACAAATCTGATGAAGAAAATGAAGATATTACAAACACACTGAACCAAGCCAAGAAGGCAAAAGAAATTAATAATTCAGCATCTAAGCTGGCTGGATTTGCTTACAGTAAAAAAGATTGAATACATGGTAACGGATGGAACTTTTCTTGTTCGTCCACGTCCACATTCTGACAAACTGAATGCTATTTAAAAACATTAACGCAATTGTGAACCGTTCACGTACATTCAGAAAATGTGTTGAAAGAACTTTTTTCTCTAAGGATTTTTTGAAACGTCTTGTTTAATATGTGTCGTATCTAATGCAAATAGGCGATAACAATAGATTTTCCTCGTTAGTGAAATCCAACTAGTTGTCTATTATCAATTCTGTGTTCTGATTGGTTGAGCTACTACTAGCCTATATGTTATAGCCCACTAGTAGCGAAAAGCGCCGGCTTTGAAAACCAAAACAATGGCTTTAAGATAGCGTTAACTAGTTAAAGTTGTTTTGTCTCGATGTTTTTGACCAACTAGTTGGATTTTACTAAAACAATTATTCCTCTCGCCCTCATGGCCTCTGAGTCAATAGCCAATTCGGCCTTCGGCCTCATGAGCTATTGACTCAGAGCCCATTCGGGCTCGAGGAATAATTGTTAATTAGCATCTAATTGGGCACATGAGAAATGCGACGTTGAACTGGGCTTAATTCAGACAACTAAATGGATCAATTCTCTGGGAAACTGCCTACCTACCCCTCCCTTAAGCTAACATTAACACTTACCTCTCACTTAGAGCAAAATGATGGCTTAGGGGAGGGGTAGGTGGTTAGTTTCCCAGAAACCTTTTTGGCCATCTCGGATACCGGGCTGAATTTTCCGATATGAATACAAGGTGAAATCGGTCCCTGCATCCGGGCCAGCCCAGTCAACCGGGCTCATGTGAAGAGGCCCTAAGTCGACTATTGTGCATCCATCATATACCCCTCCACCGTATTTCAAAAAACAGACACTCGGACGAGTGCATGTAGTCTGCTGCACAGCCGTTTCTAGTGTCGTCACGCAACGCTCCTAAAATCGGATGTGTAGAAGGCTAGAGTGCCAGTAACTGATCACCCTGGTAATTTTTTTAATCAAAAGATAATTCAAACAAACCCACCAAAAAAAGGTACGAGAACAAGAACGCTCTCAATAGCGTTGAGTCTCGCTTGCTTGGAGATTTGATACGAAATGAAGAGGCGATAAGACCGCGACAGGTCGCCCTTCTTTCTTCAGAGCAACGCGCGGAGAGCAAATAAGTAAAATTATGCTCTCGCCTAGACTTTCTTAAAGTCCTTAGCTTCTCTCTCGCTTGCTAAGCCACACCGAAAACATAACACATTTCTAGCTCGCGCTTTGCGCTCGAGAAAAATTTTGAGTTCGACTAGTGGGCAAGTTCAGCTCTCGTCCTACTGTGGCTCAAAAGAGAAATAAGAGACCGCTCGCAGTCTATTAGGCGATTAATTCTACACAAAACAGGATTTCCTCGATAAAAGTTTTTCACTTCCTACTTTGTCGACTGTCAAGTATTCTTTTGTTTCTGAATTGATTAGAACGCGTGTGTAAATGCACGAAAATCAAGCAAAGGTGATGAACATGGCGCGTCATTTCAATCGTCGCCGAAAATAAACCGTGTGCTCATCACAAAACTCATTTGCATACAATGAAAGTTTACAACACCCAACCAGTTAGTAGTCTGAAATGTCACGTCTCCACCCCCTAACTCATAGACGTGTGACATTTCAGAAACGCCTGCATTTTTTAAGAAGCAAGCGTGACTAACAAGAAGCAAAAGGTTATAAAATAATGATTGCTCCCTCTTGGACTCAAGGTTAATCTCAGGTGGTTTCTTAACAAGTAGCCAACGCCCACTTATTTCCAGGATTGAACTCTGCCACGACATTTATAAAATTAACGATTTTTCGCGATAAGCTCGCGAAAACTGCAAAATTTACAAAATATACGGGTTTTTTCGATGATCTTGCGAAAACTACAAAATTTACAAAATTAAGGATTTTTCGCAAAAGCCTTGCAAAAATTACAAAATTTGCAAAATTAACGATTTTTCGCTAACGAGAAGCGGCGCTGCGGATTTTACAATTTAACGGAAATTGCAATAATTACAAAATTACGTTTTTTCGCGATTTAGTCACAACTGTTCTCCCTTTGTTATGGAAATAAATATATCTTATTGGACTCTTTAGTAAGTAGTATCGTGGGATACTTCTACGAGTCACCCCGCATTTTGGCGAGCCTGTAGGGCTGCTGATTGGTCTAAAATAAAAACGTGTCCACCTAGATTACTAAATTCTCAGTCAATCAAATTTTCTCAGATTTTCTTCGCCGCTTCGGGGGTGCTATATTTCAGACATTTGCCAGGAAAACAGAGATGGAATGACAAATAATTCATCGCGCGGAATGGCTATTGTTCTCAGTACTCATAGTATTGTACTCATAGTCGAGCTAGAAGATTAAAGGTGAAGCGTTAACTGAATCGCTCTCATTGGTCGAGGTCTGTGCGGTCTTTCCCTTATAGCAATTACCGCCTTGCTCATCAACCTGAAGGGCAGAGCAAAGAAACAAATGCCGTGCGAGCTTTTGTTTAGTCATTTGTTTCCAAATATCTCACCTTTAGAAGCGCGTGCTTATGAGCGTGACCACATAAACGTAGAAGTTTTTAATGGCCAGTAAATATTTTTTCCCATTAACCACAACAAGAAGCCTGTCGTTTAAACCGGATCAAATCTTACGATCTTTTTACAACTGGGTTCACTGTGACCTTCAGTCTTTTTTCTGTTGTTCATAATCAACAGATGAAAGAATGGAATCACTCAACCAGAGCTCCTGACTAGATTCAGGGCAGATTTAGCTGTTGATCAGTAATTGAATTTTTAAAGCCAAAATGCAGACGTCTCTCTCACAAAAAAGGTTTCAGCGGTGGGGAACAATGGGAGGCAGCTGTATTCGCAGGCTAAGCCAAAGAAAATTCCATCAATTACGGTTCTCATAATTAATGCAGCCATGATATCAGGTGCACCATAATGATGGACAATGTCTAAATTAACCTTTTATATATTATACTTAAGTTTCACAATACATGTACCTGGAGTTCACTGGCATCGGTAAAGAAGTCATCTCTTCCAAAGCTAACTTTTTCCAAACTTGGTAAGTGCTCAAATAAAGTGGTGAAAAAATGTTCACTGTGACTTATCTCCCAATAACTTTTAAAAACATATCCACAAAAGAGCTGCATTAACTTGTCCAAATGGCCACTCAAAGCAAACTTCTGCAAAGATGTGCAGATCCGTAATGTTATAGAACAGGGTCTGGAAGGGGGGGTCCTGATCCCGCATTCCCGCCCCTTTTTCGCGAGAATCCCGCATCCCCCACGTTTTTCATCAGTTTCCCGAATACCGCTTTTCTTTCTCAGAAAAATACATTAAAAAGTCTAATTTCTACAAAGGCTAATAAATGTAAGATGTAGGTTGATCCTTTCGATTGATATTTTGAATTTACTCGTGTTTTTAAAGGTTTCCGGCATTCCCGACAGACACGCAAACATAAATCCCGCTTCCCGGGGAACAGTCAAATCCCGGATCCCGTCAATATATTTATCGTTTTCCCGATTCCCGCACCGTATTTTGGTCAAATCCCGAATCCCGAAAATACCCTTCCAGACCCTGATAGAACAAAAGGACAGCCCTTCAAGATGGGGCAAACACTGCAGTACTAGATCAATATTGCTTTCCACAATGTGATAGTTAGTCCTTAACTCTAATTCTGTTATTCCTCTTGACTTAATTGTCTTCAACACTTGAGGATCAATCTGTAGTTTGCTATTTCTATCCCAAGATATTTTGATGCCTTTCCAGAACTGTGGTGAATTGAATAGTTGATGGAAATGTAGTGATTGACTTTACTCAAGTTTCCAAGGTCCCTTGGGCTCAAGTACTGGACAATGTGACAAATCACAACACTGGGCAAAGAACTGTCAACAAAAGGAACAAAAGTGACAATTAATCAATGCCAAGATACCGTTACTTAATTATATATGGATTTTTAAATGCTAATTGAACTAGTACCCAGGTATTTAAGTAAATAATATTAATTACTTTTTTGAGTCAGAAGGGTACTAATTAACCCTTAAAGTCCCAATAGTGACCAACATCAATTTTCTCCTAACAATATCCATATATTGCCAAGAGGAATGGTTATAGGCCCGTTTACACGTTAAAAGAGAAGGAACGGCTCGGTTAGAAACAAGTACCGGTTCCAGACGAAATCTCCTGTTTACACGTACAGAAAATGTAATGTGCCCGACAGAAAAAGGCACGGTACTTGAGAGCCCCTTGGAACGGGTACTAGACTGTTTACACGTTGTTTTCTTCGAGACTGGTAACGATAGAGCCCGCGATAATTAAATAAAACTGCTTCGATTAGTTGTTCATATGTGCTTACACATACAGTAGACTGTGCGTATCTCCGACAATCATGAATGCAGGTTTACAAGCACTTTTCTGGATTCTTCTAAAGAAGAGAACACGAAATTCACGTTTGACAGCGCGTGCGATTCTTCAAAGAAGTTCTTCTGAGAAAATGTACCGAATTAGGAGAAAGACAAGGCTTACGGTTCTCCTATTAACAGCCATTATATCGCACTTCACAGTCGAAACGAGCTTCTGGCAAATTCCAAGAACAAGCGCTTGGTTTGATCTTACATACAGCACTTACTCTGACGATCAATGGTATGCTAGCTTTCGAGTATCTAAGAATACTTTCCAGTTTCTTCTTCTAACACCCATGTGACGTACACTAAACAACTGACGTGGAGCACCACGGGCTCAGAAAAAACGTAAGAGAACGGTACCGAAAAAAGGGCGAGCGTTCACACGTTAAAAAGAAAACAAAAATGTGGGTACGGAACCGTTTTTTATCGGTTCCGTTCCGAAAGGGGTCCATAGCCGCCTATGGACCTTTTTAGGAACGGAACGGATACAACTGGAACGGGTCAAGTACCGTTTACACGTCGAATTTTGTCGGAGCCGTTCGTCTTTTTATCCGGGCCGTTCCAATTTTTTCGGTCGTGTAAACGGGCCTTATAAGAGTTAACAAAATGATCACTTAAGAGAAAATGCTTTGATCTGTTATCAAACTCTCTCAACTAATTCTTTAAAGAAATGTATGAAGATCAGTATGGAGAATTTATATGTGGACATTGGGGCTTAAAGGGTTAAATAGGGAGACTATTATTTGAAGGAGTACACTTAAATTTGAGCAATTTCATTTCACAGCACCTTGCACCTCGAGGACGATGTATAACCTCTACAATTGAAGTATATGATTTGTGTATTTGTGGTTTTAAAGGATAATTAAATAAGCAAAACAAAAAAACTGTTTACTAGGGTTGCCCATCAAATTAAAGGAGAACAATGAAAATGAAAAGAGGAATACCATTGAACATTACATGTAAATTAGAGCATGTAGTGTTACTCCAGAGAATAGGCGTACGGGCAATTTTTTCAGTGCCTGACGGGGCGGTTAACCATTTGCCCAAATAATTCTTGCAAGTTGCCCAAATTTTTACAAAACAGACAGAAAGAAACGAGGGTCATACAACGCAACAACTGCATAGGCCTACATATAAAGAGAAAATATTCTTACAATTGAAGCTATCATATGAGCTCATAAATCATGTTTTAACAACAACAACAAAAATCTTTATTGTGCTCTAGATACAAAAGTGTAAAGAAATTAAAAGGAAATAATTGTGAAAAAAAGAGAGCACAGCCACTCAGAAATACCAAAAGCTAATCGCACTAAGTGGTTGGGTATTTAAAAGTACTGGTTTTTATTAGAAATAGCTACCTTTGCCATTTTGACTTTCCTTTAAAAATATACCTCTATTTACCGTTTGAATACTAAAATACGTTTAAAAATGCTATGTTTAAGTGGTTTTGAACTATATTCTCGTTGGGTGCCCCTGACGTTTAGTATTTCGACGCGTAGAAAAAAAAATAAGGCAGTTGTTCTGTATCCTTTCTGAATTCATCCAGGTAGAAGTCCTGGCATATTATTATGCCTGTAACACGTTTAGCATTTTGACCCGTAGCCGAAAAAAAATTGGGCAGTTGTTCTATATCCTTTCTTGTTCATCCAGGTAGAAGTTCGTCATACAATTATGCCTGAGCGCTTCTAGGATATATAACACGTTTAGCATTTCCACCCGTAGAAAGAAAGATATTCTATCTTTTCGTGGTACTAAATCAATGTAAATGTAGTACACAGCACCGAACTACAACAAAGGGAGCACTAACGAAATCTGGTAATATTGAACTATAGATATTTAATCGTTTTTGCCTGTGTTGGCAATGAGATCGACCGCAGACTTAAATAATATGTTTCTTTTAAGATAGTCTGCTACACAGCCGTTATTAGTGTCGTCACGCAACGCTCCTCCCCACTAACTAGTGGGGAGGAGCGTTGCGCGACGACACTAATAACGGCTGTGTAGCAGACTACTTTTTAGACGGCACTGAATTATTTTTTCCGAAACCAAAGCCTTACATTTTGTTAGATACAGCGCTTTTAATTAAATTTCTCACCCTAGGCTGATGACATGATTGCGTGAAAATTGACACCTATTACATGCGAAATACGATCGGAGATTATAAATGGAATTGTGTTTTGACATGACAGCATGGGGCCATATTTGTGTCCCAAAACAATGAAACGGTGGCCATGTTTGTGTCCCAAACCAGTCCTGTGGGAGTTGAACTCTTTTCTTATGTAAAGGATTTCTTTTGTTCCAATAAATTTGCATAGATACTGGCCACGTGAGGGAAAACACTCTATAGGGAATGTTGCAAGCTACTGGGTATCCAGCTGAGATATCTGACTTTTACTCAGCTATCTCAGCTGGAAAAAAAACGGAAAACAAATTTCAGTCATCTGTCTTATTGAACGGCACAAAGACAACAACGACAGGAGCAGAAAAAAGTCACCAAATCTTTACTCACCTGACCATGCATATGCATGAAATTTCGAAAGGAGGAAATTTCGCAACGTTCATAGACTTCCTCCAGTCACATGGGTCACGTACGGGAAGAATTTCAGATGCGTCGTGGCAAAATGGGTAAACAAACTTAACTGGAAAAAACCAGTCTCGCTGGTTTAGTCACGGAAACCTGTTTTTATGGGTTCCAATATCTGTCTTTAAGTTTTGTGTAAACTGGTTTCAGCAAATCCCAAGGGATTAAAAAAGCCTTACAATCATTGGATAGGACTTTCTTAATCCAATTAATGCGGTCCTATGGGAAATACACACGCCTCCTGGAAATAAAGAGTGGATGCCTTAAGGCATCCCCTATAAGAGAAACAGATAAAAAAATACTCATATCAAACGACTGCACTTTGAAGAGCGTTTCTGTCGAGAATTGAAAAGGCTTGAAAGAACCGAAGAATCTGAGGGCTAAAAGTAAGTAGAATTCAGAGTGTACTAATCCACTAATCCAAACGGACACCAGACGGATGTTTTTCCACTGATATACGTACATAAGCAGGATTATGCTGCTATATTTTCTCTATTATCGAAAAAAAATTGTCGTCTAAAACCAAAAGAGCAGTTTTTTCTTTCTATTTTTTTATTCATATATTTATCACAACAGTAAATGGCCCATATTAAGTGGTTTTCTTTCAAGGCAGAAGCTTGTCTTATTTTATGGTTCAAGCTGCTCACGATGATAGTCAGGATAATCACTGGTTAGAATTTATCACACGCCAAAAATTCTTGAGCTCCGCTATTGGCCTTATCCAATTTTCTTCCAGTAGTCATCTGGATAGTAGTTTCAGTTAGTTTCGTCGACCCTCTTCCATCCCCTTCACTCCGGTCCTTGGCTCTTCAGGGGCACCCAAAGAGAATATAGTTCAAAACCACTTAAACATAGTATTGTTGAACTTATTTTAGTATTTAAACGGTAGATATAGGCATATTTTTATCCCCTAAAAATATTTCATCTGTTTGGATTTCCTAGCTGAAAGTCTAGTGATCCGAAAATTATAGGGATCAAAATTTACGTTTTCGAAAATTTCAGCCCGAAAAAAGGCTCCCGAAAATTCTAGTTAATCTTTTTTAGGGTAAAAATCCGTTGAAAATGGGCAATTATACCATTTTTGGGGGGTTCGAAAATCCTAGGAGAGACAGGCAACCAAGAAATTTTACAATAAATGTTCCAAAAATTCTAGATCTCAAATCGTCTTCCGAACAGATATTTTCCAAAAATTGTCGTTGGCTGCCCCTGGCTCTTGACAGACTTTACACCTTTTCTCCTTGTTTCTTTGCCCTAGCTTAATTCAAGTAATTACTGTAGCGCAGAATTGACCTAAAACAGTAGTCATGATCCTTCTAACACAGCCCCTATACTACATCATTATTGTAACTAAGGCCCGGTTCCGACGCCGAACTTTTCACGAGCCGAACCTAATTCGAATCAAGGCCGACCCAAATTATTAAGACCGGCTGAATTGATTCAGACGCCAATCTTAATTGCAGCTGAACTAAGTTCAAAACGCGAAAAATGCTCATTTCGGTTAAACTGCTTACAAAATACATTATGATAATTTATGTATTAGGTTCGGTACATGAAAAGTTCGGCGTCTGAATCAAAGCCGTTCCAAAGTTGCTACAAGGGCGAAATTCCCGGCCGCGCTTGGCAAAAAGAACGGCTGAGCCGTTCCAAATTGAAACAGGCATTCCTAATTGATTCAGATGCCGAACTTTTCATGTACTAAATTCAATGTATTAGGTTCGGCTCATGAAAAGTTCGGCGTCTGAACCGGGCCTAAGCGGTGCGGGACTGACACTAGACGAAAAACGGATTTCCTTGTGTCTGTGAAAGGCGCAAACATGTGGTAAGTTTGGAGCTCTAAATTTGCGTTAGTTTTTCCGCTGTCGGCTAAAGTGTGGGCAAATATTTGCTAGGTAGGTATTGATACGCAAAAGTCAAGTAAATGTAACGGTTTGATACAAATTCTTTCCATATTTGCATCGGGTGGAAATCCTCAACATTTCGACCAATTTACTCAAATTTACTTTCTTGGCAGAGATGGCAGTTTTTCACTGTACTTCAAATGCAGGCTAAGAAATAGCAAAAAACCTACTTCGCAGTGGTGTTTGCTCTTGTTTCTCCAGGAAACCAAAAGAGCACTTTTGCATGTAGTTTACTCGTATTTGCCTAAGAGCAATGACAATAAATTTGTACATTTGCATCATAATTATCCATATTTGCAAGGGGAGCAAATACAGTGAACTGCATAACATTGGCTTACAGTCAGAGGTGATGTGCATGTGACACTTCCTATATATTTGACTCGTTTTGTGACTAAAGTAAATTTACAATCTCAGCTGTAACATTACAATTAATGTTACGATTAAATTTTGTACACGCCGCGAGACACGCACCATTTTGACTGTAAAGGTACCCCTTTCATGTACCGTCTATTAATAAATGCCACCCGTTTCACACATTTTGTCAGGAGCCCACCTGACCTAGTTTCCTGTTAACTGTTGACAACTGATGCACTGTCATTTTAATATAATCAGAAACCAGTTAATTTTTTTTACTATTTCACAGTTACAAATTTTTTCTGTTAGTCTTTTTACAGGACGAAATTACAAATAGCCTACCGTCTCATATACTTTAACTCGGGAAATCCCTATTCTTTCATACCTGAAGCGTGAGAAAGGTGTCCCTTTCTGATAGTGCCACCAGCATAACTCCTTTCCGGGCTTCTAACTTAAAGCAAATACACTAATTCAAATCTACTGGTTACTGTATTTTCTATCATCATAAAAATTCCACTATTAACTTGGTACAATGTAACAAGTGGTACTCTCTTATGCACAGCAATTACCACGGGGGTCCTTAAACTAAGAATAACACCTATAAATGAGAACTATGTAGTGGTTGGATGACTGTGAATTCATCTTCATTAATATTACGTGATACTCACCAATAAGTTGAATTAGGGAACCCAATTACTTAATTGTATGTTGTTGTAAAATAATATAATGTGTTTTTCAAAATAGGGTTGTCATACATATACTGCAGGGTTCTATCTATATTTCCGACAATATTTATACTGATTCTAGAATAGTACCGGCATCATACTGGATTTATTCGATGTAGTTTTGACTGACCACCTAAAGATGACCACATCTTGATGGTGGACTTCCTAGAAATGACCACATTTTAAAAGCCTAACAGCCAATACTACAACAAAATATGGTGAAACTGCTCACAATTGCATTTGAATACTAACTCAGCAGACAAATTTAAGGAAGGCTAATTTTTGTTACTCTCTTGTTTGTAACTCTGATTTTGAGTTTCACTGATTTTAATGTTGATTTTGAGTTTTACTGTTCATTAAGTACTACCTATTCAATCTAAAAAGATCATAGCATTTTAGAACGCTAAAACTCACGTGAAACCTGGTTTTCTTTCTGTGAGTTTTACTTCTAATAGCAATTTTTCTTTCAAAATTGTATGGCTAGCCTCTGTCCATCAAGCGCTTTTGAAATCTGAAATA
Organism: Porites lutea; assembly: GCF_958299795.1. NCBI lineage: Eukaryota > Metazoa > Cnidaria > Anthozoa > Scleractinia > Poritidae > Porites > Porites lutea. Next base: position 7,943,776 of record NC_133214.1, read on the forward strand.
CTTAGTCCTCAGAGGAGTTTGTTCGTAGGATTCTCAAGGCTTCTCGTTTGTGCAACAAGCGCTTTTAATTAACAATTGGTGGATGATAAGAGGTGAAAATGTATATACTGTAAGGTTTCCGTTTGAAATGCGTCTTTACGTGAAGGATAGCTTTTTCTCATTTTTCGTTGAATGTTGTGCCTTTGTATACAACTGTCTCTGAAAAGATTGTCTCATTTTCAGATATTTCGGCCGTGAATTTCATAGTAGGGTGATGTAAGTTTACTTGTTCCGCGAAGAAAGCTACAATGTCTGGTTTATTTATGTCCTATATGGGGAAAAATGTCATTGTCATCTATGAAGCGTTTTCAAACAGTTGGTTTAAAGACGGTTTCTGCTTAATTAAACTTTGTGTTTCAATATATGCCATGAAAATGTTGGAAAGGAAACTGCTTTCTTTGTGCCTATCGCGGTGCCGTGGGTCTATACTGATAGTGCTTTCCATTAAACGGGAAAGAATTTTCTTTGAGGATTAATCTAAGCATTTCTCGAACCGAAACAAGAAACGCTCGGTTTTTTCACCTGTAGCAATGTACTTGTATCAAAAAAAAGGAAATTCTTTCCGTTAAGCCACCTGATGAGTCATAAATTTAAGAGGATACTTCCTTCCTAGAAAAAAATGCAAAATGCCCTTTTTTCTGGAAACAAATATTGATAATATCAGCCCATGTCGGTAGTCGGTAATTTTTTAATCATTTTGTCGGTAGTCAGTAATATTTTTCGCTCTTTATCGCTAGTCGGTTAACCCCATTCACACCCTCTTTCACGCAATTCTTTATCCATAAGAATTGTTTTGAGCTGTTTTTATCTGCTCATTTTCTATTTTGAGAAATTCTCAACTTGAATCTGACGTTTTTCTTTTGCCGTATATATGAAGCTTAGACTCTCTACTTAACTCATTAAAATCGTTCTAATAATTTAATATATAAATTTTATTTTTGCGTGTTTTTACCATATCCTGATTCTATTTATTTCTAGTTTTCCTGAAGATGTCTCCAAAGTTTGTGATGATCTTGCTCGCTATGATTGCTGTGTCTCCAGCACCGACTGCAAGTAGAGATAGTCCTGGTATGTTCAATATTTATAACAATGTCAGTTGTTGTTTCTTAAGGTCCACGAGATTTTTTTGCTGCCACAGATCTCTTAGGCTTATATGTTTTGATTGCCTAGTGTAGGTCAAATGATACCAGGGAGCTTACAGCTGTTTCGGATAACACGCGACCTGCGTTGTTAAAACGTTTCAGGATTTGGGGTTTTTCTGCGATGTCAATTTATACAGTAGGGGGCAATAACGAGAAGAAGCGGCAAAAATAAATGTTGTCGGGAAGGTACAGCTTCGTTTTCACCCTCCCATATCTGCGTTTTTTCTGGATTTGGAAGCTCTATAAGAAGAATCTAAACTTGCCATGTTCAGTATAAAGAATAGAGTAAAAATAAGTTCGCCAATTACTAAACAGGGGCACCCAACGTCAATTTTCGGAAAATATCTGTTGGGGAGACGATTTGAGATCTAGAATTTTCGGAACATTTTTTGTAAAATTTCTTCCTTGCCTGCCTCTCCTAGGATTTTCGAACATCAAAAACTAAAATCCTCGTAACACAGCTCTATCCTTTTTACAATCGTTAAAGTAAATTATTGTAGTAAACTTGTTCAGGGGCTCCTTGTCAGGTAAAGCCAAAAAGGGTTTGCTGAGAGCTCCTGCCCAGGTATAAAATTATCTTATATTATTCTGTATCTGGTATGTGAAAGGGCAAATAAAAGATTGAGATTGAGATTGATTGACCTGATCAAAGAAGGCTAATGAAATCAGATCCCTAGCTCTGTCTTAGTTAAACAGCACTCTATGCACCGAAACATGACATAACATTTCTGGCTGTGTAATACTCCAAAACCGAAATTGCTAAAGAGAAAATCGGGTTTTTAAGTGGTTCTCGCTAGCCTGTGGTAGAATTTCAAAGCTGAAAAGCAGCCCAAAATCAGCACAAACCAGAAATTGCATAAGTCTGTTCTGTTGTTGTGCTTCCAAGTACGTATAGGTACCATAGAGTACTTTATATTCTTAGTACTAATTAGTGTAATATAAACATTCGAAAAGAAATTGAGCAACCTTTGCCTATAAATTTCAGTAATCAAATGTACCCCCTTACCAAATCCAACACTGTTTTGAATGTATTTTTAAGCTATTTTTGAAAACTGTTTTTAACCTGTTTTGTGAAATAGGTTTTAAATAGGGTGAAAAGTGTATTTTTAATGTATTTTTCGACTGCTTTTAAAGGTGTTTTAACCTGTTTAAAACGCTATTAAAAAATAATTTTTAATGTATTTTTAAATTCGTTTAAAATATATAAAAAATTCCAGGGCTTTTGCAAGGCTCAAAACAGGTCTAAAATAGTTTTTAAATATCTTATAAATCGGAATAAAAACAGGATAAAAACAGTTTCAGAAACATATTTTAATTTGCTATACTATTTTAAAACTATTTTTAATGGCAATTTTAAACGTATTTTGAAAAAAACAGGTTTAAAATAGGTCCAAAAATATATTTTTAATATATTTTTCGACTGATTTTAAAGGTGTTTTAACCTGTTTAAAACGCTATTAAAATGTTATGCTTCAAAATATATTTTAATAGCTTTTTAATGGGTTTCGAAATTTAGTAAAATAATCGTATTTGCAAATACAATAAAAATACTTTGAAAATAGTATTAAAATACCACAGAGGAAGAAAAGCAATAGCACGCGTATATTGTGAAAATACATCAAAAATAGGATGCAAAAATGCAAAAACAGTATAAAATTGTAAGAAAATAGCCTTAGAGTTGTCTTAAAACAGTACAAAAATCGGTCGAAAGAGCATAAAAACAGTACAAAAACAGGATGAAAATACCATTTCAATTCATGAAATAAAATGAATACAAAACCGTCGAAAATTACTCAGAAAAAGCAAGATTTACTTCTGCGAAATTTCTCCACACAGTCCTACGCTAGGATTTCACCGGAATTATCTCTTAGCCGATTACTTTACGTTGATTTCCCTACGAATTCTCGGGAAATTCTTATGGAATTTTTCAGAAATGCTGAAATCAATCTTTAGCCTGTGTACAAACCCCCTCCCCTCAATTAAAATCGGAGGGGAAGGGGGTCGGTACACAGGCTATCAATCTTCCGCTTCAAAAGAGTATTGCGTTACGTTACCGGTAAATGATAATCTACATACATGTAACTTACATTTTTTATTATATTCACGGCTTTACTCAATTATTATCAGAAGCTTGCAGGCTACGCTTGAACGTTTAATTATTGGCTGATAAAGAACAACATAAGAATAACACCATCAAATTTACACGAGCATGAAAGAGGTCGGTGACGTGACATCAAGTGACTGAGAACAGCGAGGCTGAGCATGGAACCCTGTAAAAACTAAAATTGCCGTACAGGCGGGAGTATATAAATGTTTACTACCCTTCATTTGTTTCTCATATGGCGTATACTTAAGCGTCTTAGTAACATGTTATGCATATATTGTGTATAATACTCACATAACAGAAGACTCTTGGATTAACACACAAGACAGCACAAGACCGCGTGCTTCGGAGAGAAACTGAACCAGATCCTTTCAAAGTACATAACAGTCGCTGAGGAGTCATACCCATTTTTGATCCGTGATAAATGCAACATCTACGTGTTCAGACAATCCGCAGAGTTGAAATGTATACTTTTGTAAGATCGTAACAAACAGTAAAATCAAGCGCACCCGCCATCACAGCAACCGCCGGTACAATAATTTGAAATGAGCAAAGGACAAAGGACGGTTTGTTTATCACGTGCATTTGTCACATCACCGCGGCGCGAAGTCGTGATTTCAGTCGCGCGTGACATCTTAGAAATAATATGCCATGCATGTGCGGAATAATCTATGAGAGAAAGATAACCATATGTCGGAGTTTATTCATATCTGAGCTTTGTTTCTTGATGCAATATATATGAGGTGAGATCTTAGCTTGGATAATTTATTTATTATGTAATTTCAAGGGCTTATTTTAGATAAACCTCTGGTGACCGCGTGCATCCGGTTCTCGGCCCGCGGCTTCGGCTGTATGTGAAAAAATTTCTATATGAAATTAAAATGCGATTTTAAGAAGTTTCTTTTAAAAAACTTATGGAAAGTCCCGTAACTGCATTAATTGAATCACGGCTAAAATCTACGCGGAGATTTTCGCAGAGAGCTTGCAGGTAATGAACAGTGAGGAACGGATAGATCTTTTATCGGAACACTGTCACAGTTACGTGTTGTCAGTCAAAGCTAAAACCTATTCCCAATTTTCTTCTCTTTTTTTATTTAATTTAGATTTAATTTTTCGCTCAGCTTCGAACTTTGTTGGGAGGAGAATCCGGTCCACAATATGTGACAGCTTGTTTTGAGTCATTTATGAGTTCGTGACACCATGAAGGCTTAAAAATTAACTTTGTGCAATTGTTACTTTTATTTATAGTCTGAGTATAAGTCTCCCAAAAGACATTACAGTATTGCACCCTAGTAATAATAAGTTATAAGTACACTAGTTTAAAGTATTTACAATAAGGTAAGCATTTGATGACTTTAAGCAGACTTCAAATAGTTTATGGATAATCTGTTTTTATAGTCAGAGTGCTGTGTGCCCAAAATACAATTCAAATAGACCTCAAAACAGTGTTTAAGTACCCTATTTAAAAGTATTTAAAATGCGGTCAGTTCTTAAGGTTTTAAAACATATTTCAAATAGTCTATTTGAACTCTGTTTGTAACTTTGTCAGTGGATGCGTCTCAAAATACATTTTAGATACAACTCAAAACAGTGTTAAAGTACCCTATTTAAAAGGATTTAAAATACGGTCAGCATTTAAGCTCTTAAAACATATTTCAAATAGTCTATTTGAACTATGTTTGTAACTTTGTGAGTGGATGCGTCTCAAAATACATTTTAGATACAACTCAAAACAGAGTTAAAGTACCCTATTTAAAAGTATCTTAATTACAGTCAGCATAAAAGCCCTTAAAACATATTTCAAATAGTCTATTTGAATTCTGTTTGTAACAGTGTTAGTGGTTCTATGCCCAAATACATTTTAAATACTCTATTTTAATCATATTTATTAAACAAAATACATTGTAAATTAATGAGAGAGGTTTTCCTTTACATGAAATACAATTTAACTACACTCAAGATATATTTCAAACAGGGGCGAAAATTTAAATTTTTTTGTCAAATAGTATTAAAATACAGCAAAATAGTGTTCAAATACTGAAAATACATTTTAAATACTTTAAAATCAGTTTCAAAATACATATGGTTTGGTAAGGGCCGTTTTATGAACAGCTTTGAAGCCCTGCTCTCCATACATTTCTTTGTAAAATGCCGTAACATAATTTTACCCACAGTAATGACAACGCATGAGAAATAAAATCACTCATCTGTACAGTTTTTTCCATGTTTAACGTTGTCTTGCCACACGTTGATTATTTTCAGGATATATCATCAAACCAAGCTGGATTTTGTTTCTTTTGACGATAAAAATCTTCAAAGACGACGAAAATTTGTTGGCGAACGTGACTAAGCCCCATACAAAACTCTTATACTGGTTAGGTGCAATGTCTGAGTCGCAGCAGGGAACAAAAATTCTGACGTCATTAGCGCTATCTATAGCGACGTTTTCACTGCCGTCATCGTCATGGTTGCTTAATGGTACATAGAGTGGTTTTCGTTTGAGTGTCGTAAAACCAAAACCAAAGTAATTACTCTGGCCAATCACATAGGACACAGACAATACATTGAACCAATCAAAACTCGAAGTAATTACATGTGGCTGACGCAAAGCGCGGGAAAATGCATGCGAGCGCGTCACAATTGGCTTTGGTTTTACTTCTGATTGGATGAAAAGGTGGCGCGAATCTTTTAAGCCAATCGCATCGTGTAGAAAGTGCAAAACCAATTACTTTTCGAAACTCAAATGAAAACCGCTCTATTAGGGCAAGAGAGAATGATCTAAGCTTAGCTCATTCTCTCTCGATTAGGGCCATTTATACGAGGAAAAATAAGACGCGAACTTTCCGCATAAACGGCAAATTTCGTCTAAAATAAGACGCGTCTTATTTTAGAACAACCCGTAACACCTGTTTTTAATTAGACGCGTCTTAGCTATGACGAGAAAAACTTCGTAGCTTCGTAACTTCACGTTTTCTTTTCGTTGGGTTGCCACCTATTCTAAGACTTTTAAGCTTTATTTGTTTCTTCGCTCAAGTATAATGAGCACGCTAAAGGCAAAACGAAACACGTGGTCTTCACGTGGTCCACCGCTGAAGAAAAGAATTTTTCGTTGTTCTGCAAGGAGAGGGCAATTTAAAGAAAGTGGATACTGACGCCTTATTTAAGTTAACTGTCTTAACTCTGTATCATTTAATTGCCTTGTCGTTCTTTTTTCTAATTTCTTTTAGCCCTGTAATAATTTAACAATTAATTTTGCTTTACTCTCTCAATGTCTATGGGTAAAATGCTTTTTGTGTAGTATTGTAAATGTAATTATCTAATGTGATTATCAATAAATATATTTAAAAAAAGCTCACCTTCAGGAAGACTCTCCCATTTTCATTTAAAAAGTCTTCAAAATATTGCCTCTGCGGCAAATCGCAACATGACGCCGTATCTTTGAAACGCGCGCATGTTGAATTTCGTCGCTACGGACAACATTCACACTGAAAACGAGTCAAGAACAGAAATAAGACGCGAACCAAAATACGAGCTGTTTTCGCCTTAGATAAGACTTGCTCGTATAAATGGTACAGTTCGCGTCTTATGTAAGACGTGTCTTATTTTTCCTTGCATAAATGACCCTATTCGCCATTTGCACATCTCCCATAATACACCTCGTTTGCCGCCCTCCCCCCAAATTTTGTACCTTGCTTCGAAGAGAGGGAACCCTGGGAAAGAGGTTGAAGCATTGTCTACAATAGTCCATTTTCGAGTTCGCTACGACCGCTGAATTCAAGAACTGAAGACGCATTTTTTACAGCCTTAGCCTCAATCTGAAGTATTATATTCACAAATTACGATAAATTACGATTCACAAATTATTATATTCACAAATTACGTATTTGTTTCTCACAAGGATAAAGACTGCCTGACTAATATACTGAACGCTGAGCTAAATAAGTTGTCAATATGGTTTAGAGCTAACAGGCTTTCATTAAACTTGAAAAAAAATCAAATTCATTGTATTTAAACCATGCCAAAAGCGTAAAAATCAAACTTTCAACTTTAAATTAATAGCCAAAAAATTGATCAAGTAAAAGAGACAGTTTTCTTGGGAGTAATCATTGATGAAAATTTAAATTGGAAATCTGAAATCTCACATGTCGCCAACAAAGTTTCTAAATGCACAGGAATTATTCGTAAATCCAGTTTCTTCTTATCTACGAAAACCTTACGAACACTATATTTTTCTCTAGTCTACTTATACTTTTTTTACTGCAACTTAGTTTCGGTCTCTACTTACAGAACTAACCTTATTCGTCTTGAGATTTTACAGAAACGAGTGATTAGAACCATAGCTAAAACTACTTTCGATGCACATACTGATCCAATCTTTCAAAATCTTGGTATCTTAAAATTTCATGATATATACTTAATACAACTAGGCTTATTCATGTATTCCTATCAAAACCATACTCTACATTTAAAATTTCATTGTAAATTTACCTTACAAAGTCAAATTCATTCGTATAATACAAGAAACTCGTGTCAATTTCGTCTGCCTTTCTGTCGTACTCGAACCAAACAATTTTCCGGTTTTTATCAAGGACCTAAATTTTGCAACACCTTATTAAAACACCAACATCATCAACCCTTCCTCACCTTATTCCTTTAAAAGAGCACTTAAGGCATTTATTTGTAATAATTATTAGTATACCTCAACAAAAATCTTGCGAAAAAGCCTTTTAATATTCAACATTTGTAAGCTTTCGTAATGTTGATTAGTTTAATTTTCCACCTGATATTACTTTGTATCCGTCGCCGTAATTTTTATGCCATCTTCGAAAAATTGTAATTGAGGAGGCCTAATTAACATAAGCTCTATAGTTTCCTTTAGGCCTCCTCGCATTTTCTTCCTACATTTTTTTTTTTGGCATCTTTCTGTAATTATTGTAATCGTGTGGCAAATAAATAAATACAAATACAAAATACAAATTCGAACGGGAAAAAGACCTGTTTATTACTCTGTCCATTGTGTATATTCAAATTTCAAACACTTACTTGCCAGAATTTCTGAATATTCTACTTTACGTCGAGGCTAACCCTGTATGAATGTGTCGTTAATGTTTATATTCAGCGGTAATTTTTAATTCGAAACTGGACTTTTTCTCTTGGGACGTTTGTAATATCCAGGAGGAATCATTGGAAAACGAAAAGACCATACGGATGAGGTTGATCAAAGGCATAAAATTAAGCTGGGGGAATTGAAGGCAAATAAGGTGCTTTAAGGGAGATGTGGAAATGGCAAATAGACCAATTTCGATATATTTCAATTCCTAATCGGCTGCAAACACAGCAAAACTACAACTCACCGAATGTGATCTACGATATATGTGGAGAATATCTGCTAGACGTAACATCGGCCCTTATATCCTGAGGCTGCTGCATGAGAAAAAGGAAAATTCAAATCAGACATTCATGAAATCCATTTGGAAATTGAGTAATTATAATTTTCAGTGGACAAAAACCTTGTACCACAATAATTTCAAGCATACTGCATTCTTTTTCACACTTTTCAAGGGCTAGAAATGTAATAAGTTGTATGAAATAGCTCCGAAGACAAGGTTCTTATTCCAGTCCGCGAACACAAACTTCAAAAGCCTCAAATTTCACAAAATGAAATCTTATGTATGCATGACGATTTTACCTATGTTTTCTCAATTCCTGTGAAATTTGAAATTTATTTTTTCGGGCTCCTTTGCGAAATTGTCTTTGGTGTTATTACAGATAACTAATCACATCTATAGCCCTTAAAAAGTGTAAGAAAGAATGCAATATGGCTTAAAATATTCTGGTACAAGGTTTTTGTCCACTGAAAATTCAACTGAATAACTCTATTTCCTAATGGATGTTTCAGCTTGTTTTTAAACTAGGAATTATTTTGAATGAAAAAATACAACAAGTTTTGGACTCAGGGGGAACACCCTCCTCGTATATCTCCATAATTCTTCTGGTCATACTTCGCCTTATCCTATAACTGCTGATTTAACTTCATCAAGGTTCTTCGTGAGGTAACTGTCTTCAGTAACAATAAACATGAACCTTTTGCAGATTGCGAGTATTGCCTTCCTGATGCATACGACTGCAATGTACTTGAGCCGCCAGGAAGCCCCTGCAACGGTACTTGTATTGAAGGCTTCCATTGCTGCTGCCCGTGAGTTTTAGCAAATTTATTTATTGGTTATAAGAGACCTCCCGATCATACGATAATATAATTACTAATATGACGACGACTCGGAGGGTCTTGAGTTCGATTCTTACCTGGAGCTCGGATTTTTTTCTGAGCTTTCTGATGTTAGATTTCTCCTTCTTCCAAATAAATACAAATCAAATGAAAATCCCTGGGGATAAAATCCTTTAAACCTTTAAGTCCCAATAGTGACTAACGTCAATTTTCTCCTAACGAAACCCATACAATGTCAAGAGATTAGGTTATGAGAATTCATAAAATGATCACCTAAGGGAAAATGCCTTGATCTTTTATCAAATTCTCTCAACTCATTCATGAAGGAAATGTATGGAGATCAGTTTGGAGAATTTGTATGTGTATATTGGGGCTTAAAGGGTTAAACCGTTAAACCATGATGGACGTCCACCTTCTCGGAAGGGAAATATTATCAGTGCAAAATAACCAATGAAAACAAGACATTTTACCTACCACTACTGAGTGAAGCCGAACACACCATCTTACTCAGAATATTGCGGTTACATAGAACTAATTTCTTCCTTACTTTATTTTTAGCGGAGACCAATGAGATCGAGGAATACCGCATGTAGGATTCATTCAAAAGAAGCGCAACAAGCAAAGAGACTACACTGCGGCACCGTCTTAACAGTATTCTAAGGGCGTTAATGATATGAGGGCAAATATAAAGAAACTATGTTTCTCTTAAAGGTGACTTCTTAAAGAGCATTAAAAAAGAAACAAAAGCTGAATAAGTCATCGTTGTATCACCCTATTAAAACGAGTAAAAAAAGTCGACTATTGTGCATCTATCACATCTACTCCTCCAACGCCTTTCAAAAAACATGCAGACACTTGGACGAGTGCATGTAGCTGGTTAACAATTATTCCTCGAGCCCGCGAATGGGCTCTGAGTCAATAGCCCATGAGGCCGAAGGCCTAATGGACTATTGACTCAGAGGCCATGAGGGCGAGAGGAATGATTGTTTTAGTAAAATCCAACTAGTTGGTCAAAAATATCGAGACAAAACAACTTTGGCTAGCAAAACGCGATTCAGCCGCCATTGTTTTGGTTTTCAAAGCCGGCGCTTTTCGCTACTAGTGGGCTATAACATATATCCTAGTAGTTGCTCAACCAATCAGAACGCAGCATTGATGATAGACCACTAGTTGGATTGTAACCTTTTCTGGCCATTTTATGGGTTTCATTGAAACCGGTTTACTCTCCCTTCCCTATATAAATATTAGCAAGAAACTCTATCCGTTGAAACTCCCATGGAACGGGTAACATTTTGAAAAGTCCACTTTGTATTGAGTCTACCCGTGGGTTCAGAAGTCTGTTCCCAAATTTGCCTAGTCCCTAGGCCTCATTTTTCCTCGCGGTCAAAGCGTTTTGGGTCACGTGGTCCATGCGAAAATGTGAGGCGTTTCCCGCCCGTTCGCCTCGAATACGTCACCGAAACGAATTGACCGAGAGGGACTGGGAAAACGTCGTACAGGGACTAGGCAATTCCCAAATCACCCAGAAGTAAAATAAGCCATGCTCAGTGTTTGATAAACTCTAACATATCTCCACAAAAATTGCGAATTGATAACATTTTGTTGAGGGAAGTCTTTGTACCGATCTATACCACCCACAGCTGAAAATAAGATCTTAAGACATGGTTTTTCTGACGATACCGTTTATAAAGTACGAACTACCTTTTGAAATTAAAAAATGACAACAAAATAACAATGTTTCAATATAAGGTAGCACACAATATACTAGCAACTAAAGCAACTTGTGACCATAATGTATGCCCTCAATGTCTAAACAAAACACACTACTTAGATCATATGTTCTTGTGCTGCACCTCCTTAGTTGCCTTTTGAAGGACATTTAAAATTTGTTGGACCAATAAAACTGGGCAAACCCTGACGTTATCGGACAGTATGAATCTGTATGGGGTTTTCAATAATACACAACACGAATATTCACTAATTTCGAACTGCAAAAATCGTACGAACTACAAAAAGGGGCAAAGTCCAACAATTTCACGTGTAACGTGACTGAACATCTCACGCAGACTGGCTGTTGAGTAATAAACGTAACTAATGTATGAAGACCCAATGGCGGATCTAGGCCTTATTTTTAGACCAAACTGAGGCCCGAAAGGCCGAAAAATTTTTTGGGGGAGACCGGCTCCTCCCCCCTTATTTCAGGATCTGGATGACCGGACCAGTGCCTTAAGTTAAGGCTCCTGCCTTTCAAGAAGTAATATAATGAATAGTCCAATTCCGAAAAATTAAAATTCATTTTTTGCTGCGAGGCTTGTAGTCTGCTACACAGCCGTTTTTAGTGTCGTCACGCAACGCTCCTCCCCACAAAGTTGTGGGGAAGAGCGTTGCGTGACGAATCTAAAAACGACTGTGTAGCAGACTACGAGGCTTGGGGAATAAAACAAAAGAAATCATCTTGAGGCTCCGTAATGAATAATACATTTCTTTTGTTTTATAACTCCAAGCTTCGGAGCCAAGTATGAATTTTATCGAAAATGGTCTACTTTAAAAGTCGTCAGAATTAGAGACTGTTTCATTAAGTAGAATTGCATCTGAAAACCTCGTGAATTATGATGGCGCAACCATCTACCCAGCCACAAAGACAAAAATCGTGATATTCTTAACTATTCGGCATTCGATGAGCCACCCTCTAGTATTTGTCCGAAGCAACGTTTGATGAGTTGATATTCATTACCCAGGCACAATGTTAAAAATAATGATATTTCTTCACTATTCGGTATTCGATGAGCCACATTTTCTTAGGATCAAACTCCGAAGAAACCTTCGAGTCTTTGTTCAAAGCAACATTTGGTGAGTTGATATTCATCGTACTTGAACAATTTTTAAATTAATTTGCATTGCAAATCTATAGGAAAGATGGAGAAAAGTGAGTATCGTATGAGGATCGACTCAGCTCTGCGCAGCGTTTCGTTTTGTCATTCATGTACAGCAATACCCAGTTTCGCACAACAAAAAACAGTCAATATTTAGGTTGGTAATTTCATACAAGCAACCTGTGGTTGGGATAGGTTAGGTTGGTTAGGATCATGCATGTACCATTTTTGTACGCCATAGTGCACTGCACCTATGAAACATGGATCGTGCATCATGTTTCACGGAAGCAACCTTTGTTTATGTACACTACCGTTGGTGTGCTGATAAACGTTTATATCTTCACTACCAAGTACATATAAAAACTTAATTTTATGCACTGTAAACATATCAGTTACAAGACCCAAAAAGCCATTTACAGGATTATGAGGCTGCAGGTAAAAAATCAAGAGTTTGCATTTGTTATATAAAAAAAAAACAGTTGGGTTGTTAGGTTGAAGGCTTTTCCACAACTTCTAAGTGGGTATTTTTATGGTGCACTTACAGATAATGAACACAATTCCACCAGCAGATGATTTTTTGTTTTAAGGTGCACTAAGTTAACAACTTCTTGACTGACTCCACAATTTTTCAAAACAAGCTTTCTTAACTTTGGCCAGCTTGTTTCCTCATTCTTCACGTACCATTCCACGAGCAGTGCATCAGTAATTGTTACGCATCCCGTCAGATCAAGAGTTCTAAGAACAGGAAACATACTCGCCAGATCTCTTAAATGATTATCAGCGATAAGTGGATGAAGCAGCAAATCCGCTAATCCCAAGTAACGTAGAGTCCTGCCAACTGATTCTGATAATTCTGATATTTCTTTTCCACTGATTCTATTGCAACCTTTCAGCTCCAACCATTCCAAGTTTTTTAGATGACGAAATGCTTCAACGGACATGTTTTTAGTGAAGCGAAAACCTGTTAAATCCAGTTTCTTCAAGGCTGGGAATTTGGCAAAGAATTGAAACACTCTAGAGCTTTGACTATAACTCAGGTTCAAGCTTGTAAGATTTCTACTCGGCTCAATGTCAGGAAAAGCCCAATAAAGGATGTGGTTTATCGTGTCTTTACTGGCGTGACGTATCTCCAGTGATGTTAAACTTGAGCAAACTGCAGGATCTGCCAGATCATCATCTAGTACAACAAAGTACAAAACAAGTTTGTCTGTCCTGAACGTTGTAGAATATAGAGCGATTCTCGTATAACCTTGAAATGAAAACGCGCGAACAAAACAGTAACAAATCAAAGAAAGACTATCGTCAACTCGTGGGTACGTTGTTTAGAAAATAATCAATTAGTTATCACCTCTGGTTTTCCCACAGTGAATTTTAGGAAATGATAGAAATTCATATTATAAATAATATTTATAATATGAATTTCTATCCTTGTTCTGGAAACACAATACTTTTCTTGCTGTTTATTGCACTAAGTTAGTAACAGTTATTTAAGTATATATTTAAAAACAAAACAAAAAAAACAGCAAAACAAATAAGCAAACAAGACAAAACAAAAAAGGAAAAAAAAAGGAAGAAGGGAAAAAGAAGGTCCTTAGCAGGATTAGAACCCGATACCTTCGGTTTGACCCGACCTCACATAGCCACTACGCCATTGAGGATTGTCACATGATTGTGCGAAAAGTCTCAACTTTAATTCCTTTTCCATGGAACTTCCGCCGGCAAACGACCGGGGCAAACGATCGAGCCATAAAAACGACTCGAAGCAATGGGATGAAATTAAGGCTAATTGAAACCAGGCTACTGACAGTAAAAACCAATGTAAACGCATTTCATGGCAATGAAAGAACATATGCGATACAAAGCCGACACAACTCCTCCGCGAAGTAGGACGCAAAACATTAGCATATGTTTTCTTATCTCGATTTCCGCTGTTATTTTAAAAAGGTAATGCTCAAACTCACATCCATTTCCCCCGTGAACTTGGGGAGTCCTTAAGAGGAAGAAGAAGAAGAAGTGCCTTTATTTACCATACATTTCACAAGTCCGTATTTTATAGTCCGTATTTTATACCCAGTCCGCAGTCCGTAGTCCGCAGTCCATGTTTTATACTGACCGCCATAAATTCATTCATACACATAACCTACTACAGTACTACATGGTAGGAGATCAAGCCAGCGTCGAAGTTGAGGGAGTCGAAGAGCAAAGGCTCATCTTCTTGTCAAGTTTAACGCCTGGACGGGTCAAAGGCTTTTGAATCGTACTAATTTGAAAGATTCCTGCCTGTCTTAAATTTGGTAAGACCTCTATCCTAACCGTGCTGTAGCGCACGATGCACGCTCGCTGCGAGGAATTTGATGCTGCCGAACTTCGGCGAGCGCGTGCTTCGTTGGAAACGATAGATCTTCGCGCTCTCGAGTTCGGACCCGATTAATTACGAAGTGCGTCTACTACGAGTGAGTGAGTGACTCATTTGCATATCTCAGTCCCTGCAATAACTCGTGGTACGCTTGCGCGTACCCACGAGTTAAAAACGAACGGAAATAGAGCGAGCTGATTGGTTTATCGAACGGATACAAACGCGCGTGGCTTTTGGATGGTTAAGCGAACTCTCGGCTGAAAAAACTTCATGCCCGAAGAACTTTCTAGAAATCAAACGACAATTCGCTTTGACGTCATATTGTAACACGACTGGCCAATCAAACAATGCCTTCTCCATATGAGGGTTTTCTTTGGCGGAAAAACGAAGAGTCTATGTTTTGATCTTTTCATTGGCTGATAAAACAAATAACGAACACTTTCCGAAACCATTTTTCAAGTCATGCTCTATTAGTTGGTTTTGTGTTCTCGTTAGCTTATTTTATACGGTCAAACCCCTGTTAAAACGAACACCGAGCCGAGGGAGCCATTAGTGTCCATACCAACGGGGTGTCCATATTCAGTGGTGGATCCAGGGGAGGGGCCGGGGGGCCCGGCCCCCCCCTTATTTTTAGATCAAATTCAGGCCTGACGTGAGGAAAAAATTTTTTTTGAGACCGGGGTTCCCCCTTATCTCAGGGTCTGGATGACCCCCCCCCCACCTCCTTATCTGAAGGTCTGGATCTGCTACTGATTTTAAACAGGTCATGTTATGGAAGCCCTCCGAACGGACACTCTCTTAAGTGGAGCCTTCACAAAAACCCCGTTTCAACTCTGCCAACTGAAGGGAAAAAAGAGTTTTATTACAGTATACAGTCAAACGAAGTGTCCGCATCAGTGAGGTAGAAACAAATGCCTGTTGCCCTGATTGAAGGGTCTTGGTATGAAGAGGGTTCAGTGTGCAGAAGATGAAGTATACAATCGTTTGTTAAGGAGAACCCTATCGGGAACTCATGGATAACTATTGGGACAGAGGTGAGACTTAAAAAGGACAGAGGATGCACTGAGATACAAATCATGGACCTTATTGCTAACAGGCATACATGGTCTGTAAGTAAATAATCCTTCCTTACATCTGGACTCAGTTGTTTGAAGGCCAATTAGCGCTTAACCCGGGGTTAAATTTAACCCAGGTTTCTTTTTCTTGTGTTCTATAGCATTTTCTCGGATGATTTTTTTGTTGTTTTTAAGGGCTTCCAATCATCAACATGTAGACAATAAGAATTAAAACTGAAAATAATGCTTTTTAAGCTTTCAAATCTGAATTAAAATCTCGCACTAACCCTGGGTTATCTTAACCCAGCTTTGAACAACTCGGCCCAGGATTTAGCCTGCGAGAACATCCATTTCTCCTCGCTCTTCGGCGCTGGGGACGTTTCGCATGGAGGAACGTCTGCGACTCAGCGGCAGAAATTCCATACTGATGATGTAAATCAATGATCCGGTATGTCATGGGGTTCCAAATATAAATTTGACCAATTTTACGTGTCTTCTGGTCAATCTTGGTAAAGTGATGTGTTTATCTGCCAACGAGCTCCAGCAAAACTCAAATGCTTCTTCAAGAGAAGACTATATTCCACAAATATTGGCTGTTTTGTTTGAGATTCTTCGCATTTGACCTTTGTGGCCTTATGTCTTTTGTCTGTCATTGGTAAACAATAGCTACAACAATGTAACTACTCAGTCGACCAATCAGCGCTTCTGACCGGATTCCGGACAGATTTTACGTCATCAGTATGGAATTTCTGTCACTGAGTCGCAGATGTTCCTCCGCGCGAAACGTCCCCAGTGGCGAAGAGCGAGGAGAAACGGATGTTTTCGCAGGCTACCCAGGATTATATCTGCCATATATCTAAGGATTTGAACATTTTGTCCTATCTTATGTGAATGGGTATCTTCAAATCCTACATACAGTCTAACCCAGCTAATAATATTAATATGGACACTGAAAGGCCCATAGAAAGTGTCTGTATTAACCCTTTAAGCCCCAGTATCCACATACAAATTCTCCAAACTGATCTCCATACATTTCCTTCAACAATTAGTTGAGAGAACTTGTTATCAGATCAAAGCATTTCCTCTTTAGTGATCTTTCATAAATTCTCATAACTTTATCTCTTGGCAAAAGTATGAATATTGCTGGGAGAAAATTGATGTTGGTCACCATTGGGACTTAAAGGGTTAACAGGGTGTCTGAATTAAGCAGGTCATGTTATTAAAGTCAAAAATACAAAAAATACTAAAGAAATAAAAGAGAACATTAGCATCACCAAGTTAAACATCTCTAACCTTCTCAAAGCCATCATTCTGCGGACTAAATCCACAGACACTCAAAAAATCTCTCAACTATAATGCTACTTATTCAAAACCATTCTCTGCATTTATAACTCGTTTTGATGCCAAAATAGTCTGAGATTGACATCTACAATTCATCCTATCAGGTGTACCATTAGCACTGGCAACATTGACATGCTGTCAAAAAAAAAGTTTTTTTACTCAGTTCTACAGGAAAGGCTTTTGACAGCAGACAGTTGATAATGAAGTGTCCACACTGGCGAGGTTGACTTTCTACGAGTAACTGTTCATCAGGCAAAAAATAAGTGTCTGTTGTCTGCATTAACAGGCATCCACATTAAACAGGTTTAACTTTTTTAATAGAGAAAATGTGAGGGCTTTCCCCAGGGACAAAGAAAGTTATCCATAATAACGAGGTGTCCATATTAAGTAGGGTATAACTGTAGACTTTCAACACAATTAACCCCCCATTCCAACCTAATAGTGGCCACAGAAAAATCCCCACCACCCCCAAAAACCCCTCAAATTTCTGTTCTCTTAGTAAAATCCTGAAAAATAAATTTTAGGCAAAAGAACTGACAAAGAAGTTTGATTTGAATGGTAAAACCATAGGACTTTGTCTACAGATTTAAAAGTTATCTACTTAAGCTAACATGGGGCAGTAAACATTATTTTTTCCCTTGAAAGGACATATGTCTTACGAAGACACCATGTTGGTCGGACAAAACAAAATTTTGGCCGGACATCACCAAACAAAAGATTGAACTTTATATTGGGTAAAACAGAGGACATACTTCGCTAATGCAAAAGAAAACTTCATTACCCAAGTCAATGATGTTTGGTGACTTTGAAATTGTCCTAACACAAAGTAAGATTTACTCAAGGTAGATTTTAATTCTTCCTTACCATAAAATGATTTACAAGAAAAAAATTATGGGGAACTACTGTCCGAACATGGGTGTGATTTCGTCCAACACCAGCAAATTTTGGTCTGCCAGTGTCCAATGACCGACTGTTATTTGCAGCTGTGCTAACATGATCTAATAATTAGATTATGTTAGCACAGCTTAATTAACAACAAACTAACACCTGATATCACAGTTTAATGACACTGCTAATAATGTTAAAAATGCTTACCTTTTGCAAACTTTAAAATAAAGCCAAAAGACAAAGTCTGCACAAAGGGATTGTTCTTCATGATTGCATCAAGGCATGATTTATAGATTGTGAGATTCATTAGTGATATACTTGTTAGTTTTCCAGACTGACAGATAGCTCTTTGGAGGTCACTTCCCGGCTACATAATGACCAAAAAAAATGATTTCAAGATTTCAGTGGCATTGTAAACTTTATAGTTCTGTTACTAAATAAATTGTTGTCGTTTCTTGTTTTGTTGTTCTTTCATAAGGCACTCAATCAGTGCAGTCTTATCCACTTTGTTTAGATTGTCTCACCATGAAACTAGACATTAGCAACGTAAATTACATCTACTTGGCATAAAGATCATGACAAACATAGAGTTAGGACACAGTGCATGCCAGTGAGCCATGCAGAGCCATGAGATTAAAAAATAAAAAATAAAAAAACAATAATAGAGAAAAAATAACTGAAAGCTAACCTTTGTAAACGAATGTTTAATCCCTCAGAGTGTTTAACCCTAATCTGTAAGATGAGTGCAAATTTAAGCTCACATACCCATAGGGAACTAAGCTGGAAATATTTTTCATGAATTTCCAATTTCATAAACTTTATTTTTCTTATGGCTCCTTGCTGGCTCGCAGATTGTCCAGCCCCAACACGTCTCACTAGCATTGTAATAACTTATAAGAATTGTACCTTGAGTTCATACATAGGGTAACCACTGGGAAGCTGTTCATTGCGTCCAAAGCCAAGTTCTTGCAATCTTGGTAATTGCTCAAATAAAGCAGTGAAAACATGGTCAACATTACTTAACTGCCAAAGCGATAAGAATACATGCCCAAAGGACAGCTTCTTTAACTTATCCAAGTGGCAACTCGAAGCAAACTTTTGCAAAGATTTGTAGATCGGTAGTGATGTGGAATAAAAGGAAAGCCCTTCAAGATAAGGTATACACTGTAGCATTAGATCGATTTTCCTTTCCACAATATCATAATTAGTCCATATCAATAACTCTGTTATTCCTCTTGACTTAATTGTCTCCAAGACTAGAGGATCGATCTTCATTTTGCTATTTCTATCCCACAATATTTTGATGCCATTCCAGAGCTGTGGTGAATTGAATACTTGACGGAAATACTGACTGACTTTACTCATGTTTCCAAGGTCCCTTGGGCCCAAATACTGAGCAATGTGACATATCACAACATTGGGCAAAGAACTGTTAACAAACAGAACAAAAATGATGCTAAATTAATGTCAACATATTTACATGGATTTTTTGAATGCTTTAAATGCTTAAATTAGTGCTCAGGCACTTTTAAAATGCAAATACTATTTCCTTTCTGAGTTACGGGGTGCTAAATAATCGCTAGGGGGGGGGGAGGGTTGGGGGTATTATTTAAAGGAACTAATTAGAGCAGTTACAGTAAATACAGTACCTTGCACCTTGGGGGCACAAATTATCCTATGTATACATTAAAATTTTTATTCATACATGTATGGTTTAAAGATAAAAAAGGAAGAAAACTGTGCAACACAGTAGCTCATCAAAAGAGATCAACAAAGGTCAAAAAGACCATGTGACCAAGTGATGTAACGCTAGGGAACTGTTTTTTGGAAGTGTGGTCCTATCCACGCGTTTATATCTGTATGATTTATGAAAAGAAGAAACGGCAAATTCCCTTGAGAACACCATGTATCTAAAACATACAAACTTATCACTTTTTCGTCGCGCCGTTCTCCAGACCCTGGATGCAGTTATGTATACAGGCTGTGTATAGGAGCTGCTCGCCTGGAGGGTCTTTTCAATAGCTTTGGTCGCAAAAATTGTGCGCTCTGAAAATGATTGAATAAAAAGAATTTATTTTTAAAGCTAACTTTACCTCAAAGGAAAACAGCAGTTCTTCCTATAAGTATGTAGACTCATCTTCGGTATTCACTCAGTCGATTAAGTTACAGGCATTCAGTTTTCGTACACAGCGCACTGGGGACGAATCTAGGGTGATATTCTGTGATATATTATATGAAGTCGTTGTCATAATCGTTGCCTGTCAACAAACATGGCCGGCAAGGGTTTGCGTTCTGTGGACTTTGAAGTATTCGGGAAAGTTCAAGGTATGCTCATTTGTCCATAGGGATGCATCTAGCTTGTTTCGAACTGCACCCTGCATGAAGCTTGTTTACAAGAAATCCAAAGGTCCTCTAAAAAAATTTAGTCTTGAAAGGGAGACTCCTGAGTTACAGGACATTGCAGTGTACATTGTAGGTTCAGTATTAAAATGGCAAGAGAAGTTTTTCTGAACTTCTCACTCATCATTTAGCCTATAGTTAATTAGTTATGGAAACATGTGACTTGTTAGAGAAGTGAAGAGATGGGGTGAAGAATGATCTGGTACATCTTTCTGAGAAAGGCCCGTGGGGGAGGGTTTTGTCATATATGGGATATGTAGGTATGTGCGGCTGTCTGTGATATGGCGTCAGATCAGAATAGGATATCATTTTCCAGGAAACTGATTAATTGGTTGAAGATTTCAGTCTAGACAAGGGAACTTGGGAATTGACACACAAAAAATGAAATTGCCAAAAAATCTTAATTTAGCCACAACTCAGTTGAATAGCCAAAAAAACCTTGACCGCAGTAATTTCTGGAAAATAGCGACCGTAGAAAAGGGAGAGATTTTGTTTGGGAGTTTAGTCTAGCTTAGAGCTAGAGAACTTCAGCCAAATTAGGTCTGGTACGGGCTATAAGGTTTCCAGGGTCTCAGTGGCACATCCCTACCCAAACATCCCTTAAGTAAATCCCCCCAGGGGAGGAGCTGGTTCTGGATTACAACAATCTAGCTGTGTCATCACACAATACTCCTCACAAATGACTGCTAAGAACCAATCACATTCCTTTTCCCACATTTAGCCAATCAGATTTCAGTTTCCATTTTTCTGGAAGTGATTTGCTTTAAGCTCACGGAATGGTGACTCCTCCAATCACAGCTTTGCTTTTATCATTGCTCCACTTGGGAATGACAAAGCAATCAAACTGGAGTGTCAATAGCCTGTGTGCAGATGTCTCCTATTTTCTTTTTTGCTTTGTTTCCTTTTCCATGAGCAGCATAGGAGATGGGAATTATAAGCGTCTGCATGCAGGCTATGGAATCAAAACACAAAGTGGTGGTGCTAGAGCCAGTAATCGAACTAGTGTTGTCTTTGCAGTCCTTTTCAAATTTTATGAGACAAAATTATGTACTTTATTTACTTATTTAAGAATATTTATTTTCACATTGGTTTTTACAGGTTTTTACATGTACATGCAAACAAGCATAATTATTGATTAATAAACCATAGAAATAACTTATTGCTGCCATTCTTTTCCCTTACACAGGTGTCTTTTTTCGAAAGGTAAGGATCCCTGTAGACACTGACATTAAATGATTAAGTTTTTACTTCTGCAATGAAATCAATTTGAACAATTTGAGCTCAAGAGTTGCATTATAGGTAAGTGCACTATAGATTTATACAGCTGTATGTCAAATAATGTCTAAATGTGTTTGTCCAGAAAATAATCCTATTCTTGACAGTTGTTTCACTTCATCTTTCCATCACAGAAATGATGGTTGTGCATGGAACAGTCCTCTGTTACTTTAAAACTTGTCTTGCATCAGAAAATACCATTTTGTCTACAGTTATTAAAAACATTTACATTAATCCATTTGTACATTACTACTTCCTATTTATGCTAACGTCAGCAACTTTAATGCTTTCATAGCCTTCCGCGCAGATGTTCTTTCGGCTTGTCACGCAATCCTCTGCCAAACTCTTAAGAACATCTGCTTGGGAGGCTAATGCTTTCCCAGCTAAAATCATGGTGAAAATGCACAACAAGATGTCTGACTTATACTTATTCCTTTATGGATGTAAATTAATTTGTTTGAGCTAATTTTTTGTGCTAATGTTGCTTCAGCACACTCGGATTAATGCAGGCAAGCATTCCCTGGTTGGCTGGGTGATGAACACACAACACAACACAGTGGTCGGACAATTGCAAGGAGACACAGGAAAAGTTTCTCTTATGTAAGACTTTCTTATTTCGCTGTTTGATAGACAATGTTTATTTCGACTATGACAATAGTTAGAACAACAAGATTGATTAAGGTTGTTGAATAATGTTGATCAATGACAGGGCTAATATTGGGCAAGCAGCTGCAACTATCACATTTTGATTGCCCAGGGTCACTTTTTGCTCCTCTTAGGTAATGATTTTATTGGAGGATGACTTGCCTGTACCCTTTCTTGCCTTTCTTGAATTTTTTTTTAACCCTGCAATATGATAATCAGCGATAATGATGGTAAAAAAAGATAAAGAGGTTATTGATTAGGATGCTGTTTGCAGTAGCTGATCAACCCTTTTCTCAGGTTAAACTGAGTCTCTTGGGCCCCATAAAATATATTTCAAGAGCTCCCTCTCCCTCTCTGAATAAGCACCTGCAGCCCCCCCCCCCCCCTTCCCCCAAGGTCTGCAGGGTTGTCACTAAGATTTTAAGTTGCCAGGAAAATACAAGAATAGACGGGGAATCAAACAGCTAGGGGTTTCTTTTGGTTCTATTTTTCTGCTATACTTTTCCTTTGAAAGTAGTTGGGGGGCACATTCTTAATAGCTGGGAAAATCCCCAGCCCCGCCTCTTAATGACAGCCCTGGGTCTGGGTCTGCCAGAATGGTTCAGATGTTTATTAGGCTGGCAATAATGATGATGACTATGATGTTAATGATGGTGATGATGAAGATAGTGATGACTTCGTTGATGATAATGACGACAATGATGATGAACTTTGAATGCTTGTTTTCTTGCAAAGTGAGGTTTCAAAATTTTGGCTCCGTTTTGCAATTTGGCAATTTCATAAGTGAATGTTTTTTGTTGTTGTTATAATTAACGAGTGTTTGGTTGTTTCATGTTTGTTTTCAAGGAAGAGATGGTTAAAAGAAACTGGAAGCCCAAAGTCCAGAATTGACAGGTGTGAATTTAAAAATGAAAGAACAATCACCAAACTGGAGTTCAGTGATTTTACCATCCGAAAATAACAGACAAGAATTTCTTCTTTACTATTGGAAGGCAAGCAAATTTGCATTCAAGAATCCTTTAATTAGCTGGTGTAAAATTGCCCTCAAATAAGCCAACAGAAAGCCAAGAGGAAACATTTGGAGAAAAACTAATAACAACATTCCTCCTCTGACAGGAAAGACTTACATAAAACATAATTTGTATTTTACACAAAGTCTGTGTCATATTTCTTGGAAATATCATTAATTATCTGAAGAAAAGCTGCATTGGTGTTTTTCTGCCTTGCTTTTTTGAACAATAATTATTCATACCTAGTATTTCACAAACACTCTGTTTTCGTATTAAACCAGCATTTAACCTGTGATCAGGCTTTTTTTTTTTTCCGGGGAAAAAACAAAAAGGGAAGAAGGACATCTGATCACAGGTTAACCAGTATTAAGTGTTATTCAAATTTAATGGAAGGAGCTTCCATTTCCCATGCTTATCTTACTTAAGGGGGTAAGTGCTATTTGCTATCTTTTTTAAAAAGCTAACACCTTTTTCGCAACTGTTAAATTCTAAATATAATGGTCCAGTTTTGTTATTTAAGACTTAAGTTTGGCTTTGAAACTGTTTCCTGTCGTCTGTTGCAATGGATAGCAAGGATGGAAATGGATTGAAACTTGTTGAGCCAACTTTTTCAAATCTTGATGCTATAATGCACACTTGCACCTTAAACTGCAGACGTGTAGTTTAAACCCCTGCTCTGTGGCTGTGTCAAGTTTTCAACAGTGTGATGTTGCATTGATGGTTTTTCCAAAGTTAAATCTTGTATGTACTTAGTATTCAGCCTTTGTGCTTTCCATTTGAAAACGTTCTTGGCTTAACTGGATCTCCTACACATTGCTACATAGGTACAATGTAGCACTTATATTCGCGTTTCTTTGGTGATTTCTTGTTGGCCACATAACTTAATTTCCGGCCAGGCCGAAGGGTATCGAGGTGTTATAATACACACCTATAAAATCCTTGTCCTGTTTAAGAGCCCAGCTTATTCAGTAAATAAACAAAACCCAAAACGGAATGTCAACCAAAATGTGTCAGTTTGTTGTTGTTGTTGACAACTCATCCTCCACAACCTCCGCCACCACCCCCACCGCATCCTCCACCCCCACCACACCCTCCTCCTCCGCCACATCCGCCGCCAGCACCACACCCTCCTCCATCACCACCACCACCATCTGCACCAACACAGCCTCCACCACCGCCAACACACCCTCCACCATCACCATCCCCTCCCACACAACCTCCACTTCCGGTATCACTGAAGCACCCACCTCCTCCTGAATCAAAACCCGCCCCAACCCAGTAACTATCAGCTTCTACTTGTGCGGAATCTTCGCCCCAGACGTAGCTGAAATCATTGTAGAAATCGTAAAAGTTAAGTTGAGAAAGGGCTTGGTAAGTGATCCTGCAGCCTTTTCCTGTCACTGAGAGAAACACGTTGGTTGGCACCCTTTTGCTGAAGTAACCAGCACTGTGAAAAGAAGGAGATACTACGCTGTTGTTGGAGCCTTTAGCTAGTGAGGGCATGGGTTCCAGGGGCGGTTTTGGCTCGTAAGGTGTACATAGAAGATACAAGATAGACACTGAAAACGCCAAGGCCAGTAACTCTGGAATATCCTGGGCTCGAGGAGATAATACAACTTTATTCTCCTTAAGATCTATTCTCACCATGGTGTCAGAATCAACCTTGATTATGAACAATCCGTTTTCGTATTTGCGAACAGAACACCAGCCACACTGGCCAAACAGCTTGAAGACTCTTATTTTGACATAGTGTTGTGCCTTTGAATTTCTTGTACCGATGACTTTAGGCGTCCACTGCCATCTACCAATGCATATCACCCAGTCTTTCTGACCTCGGATAAGCATCGCTCTCTCACCTTTCTTCTGTTCAAGGTAGACGCTGTTTTCATGATCTCGTATGTCGCCTTTCTCTGGAAGTGTACTAGCCCCGATTGTATGGCTGGTTGCCACCACCTTTCCATGAACACTGATGATCTCAGCAGCAGACAAAAGTGCATCCGTTGAATGAACAACTCGGCAACGGAAGACCTGATTCTCTCTCCAGTCTAATACAGGATGAATGGAATATTCGCAAGGGACAGATGGCTTGCAAAGATCATTTGGTGAAATTACTGTCAGCAGCGGATAACTCAGAATCATTGACGGATGGGCGCAATATGTAAAATCTTTTTCAGCTTGAATTTGAAAGCTGTATTTGACAATAGTTGGGTAATCAATCCCCACGGTTACCTTTGCCACATACTGCTCTGGATAACTGACCAGGGGAACATCAATTGTGATTTGCTGATAAGGTCCTACTGCATGGTCGACGAATGGCACATCTTCAAGGTAGGGGAGAAGATTCAACTTTTCCTGCGCAATGAACCTCTCCCCAAACAGTTTCTTTCTGTAAAGGCGAACATTAACTGAATTTTTGTCCCCATTGTCAAAAGTAAACTTTTTAGCACGCGGATTACTTGCTTTAGAATCCCCTTTGAATTTCTGCGAAAATAGTTTTCTGCGGAATATATTTACCAACCGAACAACAAATGTCTTTTTTCGCTGTAGTCCCTGTGCGTCAATG
The DNA here is from genome assembly GCF_958299795.1 of Porites lutea. Classification (NCBI taxonomy): domain Eukaryota; kingdom Metazoa; phylum Cnidaria; class Anthozoa; order Scleractinia; family Poritidae; genus Porites; species Porites lutea. Next base: position 7,969,693 of record NC_133214.1, read on the forward strand.
CTTTTGAATTCGCATGGATATTCTGAACGTGCGAGGACAGCATAAAACCATTTGCTTCTTGGTGGTCTTGGCTCTAGTGGATCACCTCTGTACATGGCTCCTGGCTTGAAAAAACTTTTGCCACTTGCTGCCCAGACTTCCCTTGTTTTTATTTCAGAATTGTACAACTTAGACCCTGGCGTTCGACTTGTTTCAGTATCGTTGTGATGCAGGGGCTTTCCCAGAATCATCTCTGTTGCATGCCTGTAATTCACTGGATGAAGTTGATGCACGTGCCAAATCAGGTCAAAATCATAACATGGAACCATAAAAACGTTCAGATGCTGACTTTTCAGATGAAGATGATGTTCATAACGATCAACTGCCTGTGAGAGGAACTGGTCATCTCTGTAATGGGGTAACGAAACTTGGTAGTAGAATTTGAACTGGCGTAAACAAGCTTCCTCCAGTTTGTACTGTATTCTAGATTGATAATTTATGACAACTGTTGGAGGGTTGTTCAGATCAACTTCAAAGGGTTTGGCTGGGTAGGCATTTTGCCAGAGACATTTTGCATTTTGAAGACCTTCCTGTCTTTGTGTGACGTCTAAAGGAGAGTGATCGACCAATTTGGATACTACATTGGTGCAATCCTTTTCGTAGTGATACGGGGCAAGCATGTGTACATGCCACACCCATGCAATGTCCAAAGGAGCCGCCATCTGGGAATGAGTGTTATGCCTTGCAGCAAGAGGCAACCACAGTTGCTCATACCTCCTGATGGCCTCTCTTAGAAGTGGCCCAGCACGAAGATTTGGGTATTTTGCTACCTCTTCAAGAAAAGCCAGTTCATTTTTGGCTGCCTGGATCAGATCTATTCCGAAGTGACGCTGAACCTGGGACATCTTTTCAAGTTATTTCAAGCAACCACAGACCTAGAAGACAAAGTCATTCCACTCACCGGTCACTCTTATAAAAATGTTCATGCTAACCCTTTAAACCCTAAGATCAAAATTTGAATTCTCATTTGTTTCCCCAGCCTATATTTTATTTCCTACAGAAGTAGTGCCAGGGGAGAAGTTGATAAAATTTCAAGCAAATTCATCTTGTGTTATCATGTCCGTAATTCTCATGACCACTCTGTTTTACAAGGCATTGATATTACAAGGAGAAATTTGATGCTGATCACTCTTAGGGTTTAAGGGTTTAAAACACTTACCTCCAATGAATATGGAACTGTTTATCTTTACAAGACATAAACTTCGACTGTAAATTTTATATTCATTTAGTGATACTCCCGTCATATAGAAGAGGTTTGTAGCATGCAAACAAGCTATCTTTACTATCAACTCGTCTGTGCGGACACCTTGTATCACAGACACCCGCATGGGAATTTTGACTGTAGCAGGGGGATGTTACTAAAACGGGGAACGGGAAAATGAAAACTGGAGACATAATGGAGAATTGTAAATGGAGTTACTGATGGGGCTAGAGTTCAGGTTGGTTTTGTTGCCCTTTTTTTCATTTTTCTTGCTCATTTCCCACTTTCTATTCCCCTCTCCCCATTCCCCCTTCCCGTTCCCCGCTTCCCACTCCCGTTTCAGTAACATCTGTAGAGCAACTTTGGATAGCAACCCTCACCTATATCCTTTAAGTTACCAGTTAAATCAAAGAAGAACAAAAATCACCAAAACGTAATGTCAACCAAAAAGTTTCAGTTTGTTGTTGTTGTTAATTCATCTGTGTTACTTCATCGTTTACCTGTTTATACAACAGGAAAGAAAATCGATATTACAGTACAAACAAGGACTGTCAAATTGTCTTAACCTTACAAGCATACCAGTTATAAGCATCCAAAGCTATTCCAGTGGCAGTTTATAATCTTCAAGTAAGCGAGGGGTGGGTCAGATAGCAACCTTCCCCCATCCCTTAAATTACCTGCTAAATCATCTGAAGAACAAAAATCACTGCAAGTGGAGAAAAAAGGACTTAATCAAAAGTTTCACGTTATGAAACAAAAAACCTACCCGTGGCATTTTAATCATTTCATATGTATGTACTATACTGGATGCCTTGTTTGCGGTATAGCATGAACAGCTCGAGCCGGAAATGGAACACATTGCTCACACACATTCAACATGGTGCTGGAGTGGTTGGCCGAGACGGTTTGGTGAAACTGAAATATAAATCCCCACTTATATTTTTTTTACTGCCCTCTCAGTAGGTCCCAATCCTTGATCAGACTTTTTCACTTCTGCTATGGTCCGAATACCTGTTCACACTGTACCTGTAAAGAGTGGCACAGAGGCTAGCTGTTCGTATGTGTGAACAGAAACCCTATATGTGGTATGGCTTATTAATGAATCATACTGGCACAAGAGCTATCCCGCATAGTGTGAACATAGCCTTAATAAGCACAACAACAACAACTCTGCACTGCACTTGCAGGCCATAGGGGCCATTTTTGGGATGCTTTGCAAAGAATGGATTTAGAGAAATGATAAAAATGCCACGGAAAGATTTTTACTATCATAAAGTGACACTTTTGGTTAAGTTTATTCTTTCCACTTGCACTGATTTTTGTGCTTCTACTTTCAATTAATAGTTAAAAAATTAAAATATTTCATTTTACATATACTTAAATTAAAATATTCTGAACAAGTGAATCAAAAATAGAGATTAGATCTTATATAAATTGCCACGGAAAGGAATAAAAATGCAAATTTTGATTGAGTTCAACATTGTTTTCCTATTGTTTCCATTGTTTTTGATCAATGAACTTATGAACTCCTCTAATTACCTTTATCAATATACAATTCATAAAATACAGTATATTTCAGCTTGCTTTGATGTTCGTGACAAATTTTTATCAAAGTAATGTAGTTGCCCTAAGATGTTGCAATGCTGTTGTATGGTCATGCAAATAAAGCTCGTTGTTGAGACGTGCATGAAAACATGCTGGAAGACTTTCTAGGCAACACAAGCGTGTTTTACGACGAAAATTCGACAAAAGTAAAAAATGGCCAAAGTTTCTGAGAATAACTTAATTTTGGTGCTTTAACACTTTTCTTGAGAAGAAAAAAGTTACATGCAAACTCGTGCGGAATCGGGTAATGGAAGACCAACTGGCGTTACTAACGCAGAGTTAAATCGGTAACATTCCGTCTCTTAATCGTTTTTATGCTGCCTGCAACACACGACCCAACTCATGATCATGCTTAGCCTGTTCCAAGCGTTCAGATAGTGGAGAGCGGTGTGAAGAAGAGAGAGCGATGAAAAGTATATTTTTTCGCGCTCCTTTTTACTTCGCATTGCTCCCCACTATCTGAACAACGCCTGGAACAGGCCAGATCAAAAGCTGTGTGCAGTACATCTACCTTTCTGTAGGAAAAAAAACGACTTATTTCTTATCGTCACAATAATTTACATATAGTATGGCTATACTTCATCGAACGGTGTACTTACCTGTTGCCGTTGGTTCTTCTTTATCATCGCTGCTACTTGGGACTCTCTCACTTGGTGCGTTTTGGTGGTGGTTTACATGAGGATGTTTAGACACGAATATGTCACGCCACTTAGCCTGCGTAACAAGCGTTTCCGTTTGGTTTCGGAGCAGAGAAAGATCGAGGAACGGGATTCTCGATTTTGGCCGGCGAGAAATGAAACAAGAGCCAAAAACTGAAAGTGCTCTTTTACTTACGCCATTTTTCGCGCGGTCTTTGACTCTCGTTCCTCCTCGTTCTTTGCTCCTAAACCGCACGGAAACGCTTGCTACGCAGCCTACACGTCACCTGACACGATTCACTGAGGGGAACGGCATAGCGTGCGTAGCAAGCGTTCCCGTTGGGAAAACTCTCGTTCCTTGTTCTTTGCTCCGAAGCCGCACGGAAGCGCTTGCTACGCGGGCTAGGAGCAACGCCAAGTAAAGGGAGCGCAAAAAAATTAACCCAGAAGGCGTTGCGTCTCCTGTCCTCCCGCGACTGTGTCCCCCGCAGAGACTCCCGCTGGGTATCCCAATAAAAAGAGCGCGGTGGACGATGCCCCGCGCCTTCTGTTTCTTTCTCCCCAGACTCCCTACAACACAAAGAGGCCTCTGCGGAGGAGAGGGCTCCTGCGATGGAGACGACTTAGGTAACTGGAGAGGGCTGGTCATTTCAGATATTATAATAAGAAGAAGATCTAAAAGAACATTAATATTGTTATATATATAGCGCCTATCCAGTAATCAGGGTTCTATCTAGGTTATTTGAGGGGTAGAAGCTTCCCCCCCAAAATACCCAGCTTCCCCCCCCCCCCCAAAAAAATATTGTTATCATTACAGTAGTAACTATATCGGAAAAATCATCCAGACGCGACGAGGTCAGTGCACATTTCTCAAAATTGGGTCTCAAAATGCACCAGATTGCATCTCAGTGCATATTCATCTCAAAAAATTTCCGGGGGAACATGCCCCCGGACCCCCCTAGGAAGCTCGTGGCCTTCGGCCAATCGGGACTTCTCCCCCAAACGATAAATCCTAGATAGAACCCTGGTAATAGATCTAGGCGCTTAACAAAGTGAAAAAATTAGAATTAAAAATTGATTAAAATAAGAAAAATGGGTACCGTGAACTCCAACAATATGTATAACTTTGAACTGGCGAATCAAATGGGAACTTTCTTTTACAGAAAATCGAGTCCATTGGTTCTAAGCTCGATAACATGGTACAGGGGCTACCATCCCTTACTGATGACCACAGCCCAGTATCACCTCCCCCGCTCAGCAAATTCAACCTCCTTTCAGAGGAGGAGGCTCGCTAACTTAGCAGCCGCAGTGCAAGGAAAAGCTGCAGTTTGGACCCTATACCGACATCCCTAGTGATGGATTGTATTGACGTGTTTTTACCGATCATAACGAAAATGATTAAAGTATCTCTAGAGTCTAGGTTGTTCGCTGACGACTGGAAGTGTGCGCTCGTGCTTTCCCTATTGAAGAGGCTTGGGCTAGACCTCCTAGGAACTGCAGACCTGTCAGTAACTTGCAATATATCTCCAAGCTGACTAAGACGGCGGTGTTTGAACAAATACACAACCATATAATAAATCATTCACTACATCCCGGCGAGTTTCATTCATCATATCGTCAAAATCATAGCAAGGAAACGGCTCTTGTCAAAGTCACAAATGATATTCTCATGAAAATAAACACTCAGGAGGAGACTTTGTTGGTCATACTTGACCTCAGCGCCGCTTTTGATACAGTCAATTACAATATCCTGCTGACATGTCTAGATAAGGAGTTTGAGATATGCGGAGTTGCCTTGGAATGGTTCAAGTCATACTTGGCCAACAAAGGTCAGCGAGTCTCCATTAACGGATCCCTCTCATAGCGCTTAAATTTGAACCGTTGTGTTCCACAAGGGTCATGTCTGGCACCCCTTTTATTCATCACCCATGCATCCAAACTATTTAGGGTGGTTGAAGATCAGCTTTCACACAAACGCTGCTACGCGGACGACACGCAGATTTATCTGAGTTTTAAGCCTAGCAACAGTACATCACAGTAGGATGCAATTCGAGTGATGGAATGTTGCATTAAGAAGATCTGGCGCTGGCTGATCCAGGACAGACTCCTTGTTAATGACGATCAGACTGAGTTTATGGTTATTGGAACTCGGCAGCAATTTCGCAAATTGCAGGCTGTTAGCATCAAAGTAGGTAGCTCGGAGAAAGAAAAAAACAAAAGTTTTCGGATTCAAAAATTTGATTGAGAGAAGCCGTGCCAGGCAAGGGTCTAGGGCCCCATTTGCACTTGCCCTTTTGGGAATCCGCAATAGTTTTTTGGTGAAGACGCCATTTTTGTTTCGCTAGTATATTGTTTGTGGCAATTTTTTATATTCAGTTAGGTATATCAGATATTTCGAAGGGCAGGATCCATCAAAAAACACTTCCTTGCCTTTTTTATCAGAGTTTCCCCTAAAGTTAAAGAGACCTACTGTTTACATTAAAAAATTGTTTATTTAAGAAACAATTATATAAATTTGCAAAATTTAAAGATACAAAGAAAATTATTTCATTCTAAGCTAAGATGTAAGTTAAATCATATAACAATAAAAAGTGTTCCTTGACTGCAAGTGTCAAAGGTATTCTTTGATCCACTTTCGAGCTGACTCAATGTCCTTGTCAACCTTTTCTTTGGTATCCTTGTCAAAGGATGGAAGAGAACTGTAATAAAATAATAATAATAAAAGAGAAAAGACGTGAATCATTTTGTGTCACTTCTCTAAAAGGCAAAAACATTATTATGGTTTAAACTGAAAGTAGCCTTACAAATGTATATGATATAAATACCACTTTGAACAGCAAAACAGAAGTATAACAATGAGAAAAAAATCATAGTTCCGTCATGTTTGCACACGTGACACATGTTCTAAGAGGTTCATGGTATTAATTGAGACAGATCCTGAATTTAATCCATGATGATTTTCATCAGAGTACACTATACCAACACCTTCTGACAGATGTTTATTAAATAAAGACCAGTCAAACATTTCTAGCCACAACACCTTTATCGCTGGCCATTATCAGAAGGCAGGGGTCTACACTGTAGATAGAATACGAGCAGTCTCTCTTTTTTCTTAGTCCCTTAAGTGAAACGCTAAAGACAAGAAAATAACCACACAAATGACTAAAGGGGCGAGACAGGAGAAGCTACTGCCCTGTTTCTTGGGTCCTGATGTTCACACGGGCATACACTCCCCTCACAAAAAAAAATAAATGAAGAAAGGGAGAGACTGTTCGCAGTATAGGGTGAATTACAGTGTATTGTGACAAAATGAGTTCAAAAGAAGAGTAGAAAATGTTTATCAGTTTTCTCAATGGTTATTCAAGAATATTCATACAGCTGCATGTGCATGCAGTGTAATTAAAAAATATGTCAATAAAACACAAATCAGATATTTACAACAAAATTGTTACAAAGCAAGGTGAGTATGCAACATCAATTTATTCACCACTCTCTTTTAAGGAGGGGTGGGGGAACATATTCCAGTAGTTTGAATTTCACATATTGTGAAGGTAGGGCCCATGTCCGTGTTGGTATTTTCCCATTGTATTTGTGCTTGTCCTCATCACTGTCCCAATCTCAATTCATTTTTGTGTTGTTTGTCTCTATTTCATCTGTCTTATGTTGCTGTTTCAAGGCCGTGTCACTTCTCAGAACTGTTCCCGGTTAACAGGGCGTTGCAGTGGAAAAGTGCACTAGTTTTTTAATAGACTGAGGTTAAAACAAGGGTGAAAGAATGGATTATTGGTACTGTTTGCTAGCTGGGACAAATAAAGGGGGCTGTAGTAGAAAGGAGGCCATTTTAGTGAGCGAACAATGGTGGGGGTTCAAATGTGATACAATAATGGGAAAAGCAGCCACACATTAATAGTACATGATATCGTTCTATTTAATGACTTTATGCATTCCTTGGATACCTATTATCTACATGTGAACTTAAACTCTCCCATTATGAACCAAACTTACTTGTAAATTGCTGAGCTCACAACATCAACAACTCCACCTACATGGAAACAGGACAAGTTATTTAACATTTGGGTCTTCCAAAGTTATAGCTAGAATAACCTGTAGATACGACCTTTGTTTGGCCAAAAACATGTGGCTATACCGATGAGATGGTTGTGTGACGTTTTTGAAAAGAAAATGACTGAGTGTTTTAATTTTGGGTCAATAAAATGTGGTTGTATAAACAATGTGGTTGAAAGGAGTATCTAAAGCTACGCCCAGAGGGGAAGAGGGGGGTACTCTGGATTTCAAGTGACAGGGACTATTGAATGGAGGCAAAAATCAAAACCCCCCAAAATTCCTGGACCAAAATTTAACCCCCAAAAAATTCCATGCTCAATTTCTGAGCCATAAAAATTTCCAGAAAGCTTTAAAATGATATAACATGAAAAACAGAAACGTTTGTAATGGAGTATTTGTGTTTGTTTATTCATATGCAGCAGGGATATGGGGGAACTATCACGAATCTTCAGATTGTTTTGAATACCCCCAAAAAAATCCCTACCTAAATCAAGCTACCAAAAAATACTTGCCAAAATTTTCCTACTCAAAAAATTTCCTGAAATCAAAAATTTCAAACCCCAACAAATTCCTTCAATCATCCCTGTCACTTGAAATCCAGAGAACCCCTACTGGGAGGCTAAGTTCAAAATACTGGAAACCTTTTGCTCTGGTATGAAAACCATACCGGATTTACATGTAGGGCTCCTCCTGATCACATATAACAAGTGTGATTTCTGTAATGGAGTGAAGCTGTGAAGCACCAATCTTATAAGTGGAAAGTCACATATCGGATACAATGTAGCTATCCATACTACAATCATGTACATGTATAACGAATAGCTTTTCGTGTTGGCACAAAAAGCTATTTGGTATAGTGTGAACATAGCCTAAGAGCTGTTTATAATAGAGAAGAGAAGTCATTACGTGACGTTGCCATGGTAGCAAAATTTCTGGATGACAACAAGCAGGAAACTTCACTTAAAAAGTGAATTTGCACCCTTCAAACTTCATCGATCTTATTCAATTTCATTTAATTTGTCAAATGTTGGCACAATTTTCTAGGGTTGGATCCAAAAGAACCATATCTAAGTTTAGAAAGGGAAAAAGAAAATTTTTGTGTTGTGTTCACATACTCCATAAAGTGGGCAAGTTGAATTAGGAACTTTCATGTCACAGTCATACAACGAAGACTATTTGGAAATGTAAAAAAAGGGTGATGCACATGCAAAGTTGTTGTTTTGCTAATTCAAACCTATTGCTTTTTTGGCCATTCTCATCGCCGTCGCCGTTGCTTAAGCTCCCTACTGTAGTGATCCAAAAATTTTGATACCCTGGTAACGTCAGGTCACCCTTCTCTCCTCTATTAGAACAGGCATTTTTCCAGGTATCTGGCTTCAACTACATGTGACTTGCTTTGTGGAAAAGTATCATGTTCTCTTGCCAGGTCTGAATCCCAAAATGTGAAACCAATGAATCATGCTTTTTTCTCTATATCTTGTCTCTACACTCTCAAGGTTTGCTTATTATTTCTTATTCAAATTGCACCATATAACCAGTATTCTTGGAACAATAAATTGCTGTACAGATAGATTAATAATTGCATTACTTTGTCAAAATAGTAGACATTTTTGCACATAATGCAACCTCCTGGTAACTCCACTGTCTTGTTCGATTTCCATTTTCACACTCTTTCAGAAGGAATCAGACAGCCTGAAATCAACACTCTGTCGGTATTATTAAAGGCAACTAACCTGGAACACAGACTACATCACACAAACTGCACAGGTTGCAATATTTACAGTACTGCAAAATAAAATGAGAAAAGTACTTTTTATAATCATCCTACTTGTTTTAACTCCATGCAGCATACAACCACCAAGTTCATGTAATTACTTGGTATACATAACATGATAATTTAAGCCACAATAAAGTGTTTGACTCAACTAGAAGCTCTTGAAAATGATTCCTAACTGCACAGTTTATTGGGATTGAAGTAATTAGGTATTACTAGCTTTGGCAAGCTTATGATGCTTGGCAATGATGTGGAAAGAAGTTGAGTGAGATTGGAACCCAAGTTTGCAAATCATACATGTATAGTAAAGTAAGTTACCAGTTTCGTCTCGCTCATTGTGAGACAAGTGAGTCATCTCTAGAGACAAAATTCCTTTCTTATGAGAATCACTGAAGTGGCAATTTTAATGGGTGAAGCTTGATTTCTCAATGATTGAGAAATGAAATGACAACAAAACAACAAAATAAAAGTTACAATAAGTCAATTTTAATTTCTGCCTTAACTTTAACTGTGTCTAATTGTCTATGTCTATAAGTTCAAAGTGGTGTCTTTACCAAGCTGGCGAAGCATAACAGTCCAGAACTTAGTATTTCTCTATTGAAAAAAGTTTATTAGAACCAAAGTACATGTATAATCTGGGTATGTTTCAAAGTCAGCAGAAATCCTGAGGTGGAAAATTTGCTTAAGTCAAGATGATGTTGTCTGTTCGCAACCAAAGTAACAGAAAACAGTACAAGGCTGATATGATTAATTCTCAATAATTTTTAATTTCATGCAGCATTACTCTTCATGATCATTTGCCAGTTTTGTCACAACATTTGCAAGCATAAAATTTTATTCAAAATTTTAGTTTATTTTCAACATTTTAGCAGTTTAAATGACAAAAATCAAACTTACCTTGCACAAATGACAATTTGGCTTCTTCTTACTGGTTTCACATGGGCAATCCTTGTCACACAATTCACAAAACTAAAAGACAGATCAACATGACCCCAGGATGTTACTGTAGTTATGTTAAGGCCAATCAAGGTATGATTTTTGCTTACAACTATCGTGCTCGACTAGCAAGTGATACGTCATGACTTTCAACAATCCATAAACGCACAATTTTTACTAACGCCATCCACAATGTGTCGTACGAATGTCATGGGTCTAATTCACACGACATGATCTATTGTGAAGTCATAACACATGGTAGTCGCGCATGATAGTAGTAAGCAAAAATTGTACCTCTAAATCAGCCTTTACAGGTCAAATTTGACTGAATATACTTGGTAAGGTTAATTTTGATTTGACCTAGGTTGATTCTCAATTTCCTAATTTGTCTCTTAGCCCTAATTCATGAATAATTAGGGCTAGGAAACAAAGGAAATAATTGAGAATCAACCTAGGTTAAAAAATTTTAACCTGAATTTAATTTTGACCTGTGTCATATAATGTGTAAATTGCTATTCTTTTGTTTTTCACTTAATGGAATGATTAACTAAAATATTCTATTACTGCTAGACATTTTTGGACCATGAGTGACTAGAAGTGAGATCAGTCTACAATCCACAAGTTGTGAGAAGAAAATAACTAGGTGTAAAGGAAAAAAAGTCTGCTCACAGACTTGTTTGCAGAGTTGTTATAACAGTCACTCATCAGGCAATGTCAGAATAACATTTGCCCAATATGTCTAAAACAAAATTCTCTTTGCAGCTGGACAAAATGACTGGGCAGAACATAAATTATTACCAAGACTATCAGTTTGAAGCTGCATAAGCCCACACACTCTAACAAGCACCCTTCCCCAAATAAGCATCCACCCCCTTGGGCATAATATCAGTCAGTGCCCCTCTTGAAAAAGCCCTCCTCTTGGCTCCCCATGACTTTCAAAAGCAGGTGAAGCACAATCATCTGGGTGATCGTAGTGATTTAATGTTAAACACACACTATACTTTATTTTCATACACATCATTTTGCCATCTCGGCCCACAAATAGCAAAAGCTAGATGAGGCGGGCGGAGACATTTAAATAGGAGCCTCAGATTTAACTACTAGACAATATGTAGTTATAGTTTTTGGTTTTATATTTCTATCTTTTCAAAAAAGATTTCACGCCAAAATAAAATAACAGCCCATTGAATGGAAAACTTAATAAGCACCCTTCTTTACGTAAGTACCTGTGTGCTTATTTGAGGAAAGATTTTTGTATGAACATGATACCACAGGTCGCCCAGACGTAGTGTCTGTCAATAACATGGAAAAATTGGGATGAGCCATCGAATCTCCCATGAACTAAAATAGTCCAGAAGTCAAAATATAACAAAACAAAGCTAACAATACCTTTAACTGAATGTCTCCTTGTCTCTCCTGGCCAGTTAAAGTGGCATTTTGTCAAGTTTTGCAATTGTAGGTACTATCCACTAAAGAAGAATGAAAGGCTGGCTACAATAACAAACGGACCATCTCCAAGCACCTCCACGCGAAGCGCTATAAATTTGAGAAGAATTGACGATCCCGCAAGCTCCAGGATTTTAATCCCATGAATAACAATAATATTTTTCGGTTCCATGCCCAGAGATCATAGGAAACTATTGGTAACAATTTTTTGGTCAGGGTTGACGTTGCGACCAAACTCTCTAATGATTTGTCTAAACGCTTTAACGATTTCTTCTAACACTCTAATGGATTATTCTTATGATCTAACGGTTGGTCCGTCTAATGTTTGACTTTTACTTGAAAAAGGATTGTGAAAATCAGCTAGTGATGAAATTGACGGAAGTCTTATCGACTTTCGGGCAAATCGATCGCAATTCTCAACAGGTCGAGCCATGTTTCTCCAGGAATGACTTTTAGTGCATTGATTAAAAACAATTCCTTTATGTCGAACATGTATCTCGATTGCGGACTCAATACCAGATTAGTCTGATAAACATTTAAGTTAATTGAGAACGAACGGCGCTTATTTCTGGAGCTTCTTGTAAACAACTATGAGCAAATTTCTGTTGAGCGTGACAACCAAAATAAAAGCTCTGCCGTATTTTATTGACTTCTAATGAAGTACCGTTGAAGTCATGCTGTTTGTCAAACAGACTTCTCGTGAAATCAACTTCTTTGCCCTAAAACATTAGCGACATTTTCTCTTTCTGGAGACTTGTGATAGTGTGCAAGGCAACGAAATAGATGAAGTTTCACCGATGTTCATTTCTGAACATGCAAATACATTGCATGGGATGCAAAACAAATGTTTGCAGATTGTGTTCTTTAACAACCCAAATAAGTTTTTTTTTATGATTCCTAAAGTTTGTTTATCTAAATGTGTATTCCATTTCCTGAACCTTAAGCTTGAATACCTGTTTGAGGAGATTTACGCTTGAGTGTGGGGTCATTTTCCCAAACACTGGCTGGTAATCCAGCCTCGTGAGAAAACCATTCGAAAAAAAGTTCAAAAGGAATTCGAAGTCTAAAGCATTCTTTTTCTGTTAAGGCTAAGTAACAGAAGTTAAGTTTATTGTATGCCATTAATTCTTAATATAAAATGTCAGAAGAAGGTCAGTTTAAGTGTTAAATGTGTGTGCACTAAGTTGTCAAAAACTCCAGAAACCTCTTCAATCCAACTAAAAAAGTAAGCTTATACTAGACTTATACTCGCTACAGATCTTGTCTTTTCATAAGGAGATTCGGGACTCATCATCAGTTTCAACAGTGAAATTGTCACTAAAAGACTACATTCTAATTGTTTTTAAGCTTTTGGCATCATATTTTTTTCTTGGCAGTGGAGGCCATAACAATTGCTGTTGTTAAGTGTAAAACAATATTCTCAGTTCATGCGTAAATCATCAACAATGTGCAATGTACTTTGGGAACGATTCAAGATTGTGGACGATAGACATTTGTGTATTTTCATCCCTCAGTCAAAATGTATCGGGATATGTCACTGGGAAACTATATTTTTTGCTTCTGTTATTTTAAGATCATGGTAACGACACGGTACCGGAAATGATCATTACCGTGAAATCCTAGGGCTTGATTCTGCTCCAAATTGCCATTAGCTAATCTGCAGGTTACGTGTGCTTGCTGGTTCCACAAAACCCATTGCAACTGCAAGATAATTGCTTGCTCGTCACCAAACACTTGACCTCTATGCTCTGTCAAATTAAACCGCAAACGGGCAGGATTACTGTGCGATTTGAATATGTAAGCATAGTGACCGCATCCGCGCAATATTACAGGGCCCAGTTGTTCGAACACCGGTTAGCGCAAATCCAGGGTTAAATTTTAACCCACATTGCATTTTCTTTTTATCAAAAGCACTTTCGCGGATATTTTCTCTATTCTTTTTGGCGTATCCAATTATCAAATTTTAGGCAAAGAGAATTAAAGTGAATTTGCTTTTTAAGCTCTCATAAATTATTTCGCACTAACCCTGGGTTACCGTAACCCAGCTTTGAACAACCTGGCCCAGTGCTTGCTATGGGAGGGATGGTACCGCTGCTTCTCAGTCAATCAAAAAGTGTGAGTGAATGATGAACGAACAATGTGACAGCAGCTGTGACTACAAACGCTACAAAAATTCGAACTTGAAAACTGTTACGGACAGACAGGAAGGGTCGCGCGATCGCCTCTTGTTTTTGGGTCAAAACTTATGTAGCAGACCCTCCCTCCGTGTTGATTGACCGAGAAGAAATAGTACCGTCACGAGGATAAAAAGCATTCTTTGATGTACATCTGATCTTTCACATTGAGGACTCAGCGTCTAACCAAAACAAATCCACAGAATCGATCTTTATGGAGCGCTGGAGCATAAGAAAGAGAAGAAAAGGAAGTACCAACAAAAAGTTTCTGAAAGTTTCACGTTGTAGTCCTGCAAAAGAACGGCAAAGAAATGTACAAAAACATTGTGCTGCAGATGTAAAGTTGCTTTTTTGCTAATTAAATATTGTTGAGAGCTTTGCTTTTAGCTCTCTGATATTAGTTTTTTACAGACCTTGTATTTTATTTTTTTATAGTACCATCTCCCATAGCAAGTGTATTGTCGCGCAGATGCAGTCGCTATGCTTGAATACTCAAATTGCGTAGTAATCCTGCCCATTTGTGGTTCATGACAGAGCATAAAGGTCAAGTGTTTGTTAATGAGTGAGCGATTATCATGCAGTTGCGATGGGTTTAGGGAGCAACTGAGCAAGAAGCCGGAGCACACGTAACCTGCAGATTAGCCTATAGCAATCTGGAGCTGATTCGTCGATTATTCTCAGTTTATAGCACTTCGCAGGGAGGCATGTGGAGATGGTCCGTTTTTTTTTGTAGCCAGCCTTTAATTCTTCTTTAGTGGATAGTACCTACAACTGCAAAAATCGACAAAATGCCACTTTAACCGGCCAGGAAAAACAAGGAAACGTTTAGTTAAAGGTACATATGTTAGCTTTGTTTTGTTATATTTTGACTTCTGGACTATTTTGGTTCATGGGAGATTCGACGACTCATCCCATTTTGTCCATGTTATTGACACACTACATCTGGGCCGCCTGTGGTAATAGACTGATTTAGCAACAGAACGGGAACGTCAGTTGACGACGGTGCATGCAAATCAAACAACTGGAATGACCAATCACAGAGAGGAAAATGGAGCACCGGAAGTCGCGATTAGTCCTTTCTGTGCGCTTTCCAGTTGTCTGACGTTCCTGTTCTGTTGCCAAATCAGCCTAATACATGCTAGCCTGAGTACAGACGTCCCCCCTCCCTCAGAAAAAATTGAGAGAAGAGACATCTGTGAATCGCCGCTGATAATCGTGTTCCCGTTTCCCCGGAATGTTGGGGACAGCCTCTGATTGGTTGTATTGTTAATGCCATGACGCAAATAATTTCTGGTGTTGCGATTGGTGAATGAATCTCAGAATAGATTCCCCAGGGAAAAACTCAGCTTTTGTGGACAGCTTATCACATTTGTATTTGTTTACTTTGATTTCGGCTCTTTGGAATAGGCATGTGAAATTAAGACCACCGATGTTTGCTGCACCGGTTGTGGGTGGACGTACTGAAATCAACGCTTAATCAGAGATCTTATATCTGGATGTTAGCGTGGACATTGCGAGAAGATGTTCAGCTAGCCTGTGTACAGATGCCAGGGCTATTTTTTGGCCTACATGTGCCGGTCATAACTCATAGAATTAGGCAAAAGTAAGGCTTTTGTAGTTTCTTGCTGAAGAGAAGTGAACGATCCTTTACATGAAACCTACTCAAAATCATCGAATGGATCAACTCCCGCAAAAAAAGCTTGACTGGAAATGTAAACAGTGCTTCCGAGATCAAAATTTTGTCAAACCAAAAACCACAGGAAATCGATGTACAGTAACAGACAGACTTTATGAGCTAAAAAATTAAAAAAAAAAAAATTCAAAAGCATGAAATACTCGTTTTAAATGACATTTTAGCTAGATATTCTAGTTAGAGCCTAGCTTAGCAATAAATGTTGAGAACATCCGAGAGAATAACTGTGTACGTGCTCTAAAAGAGTCCCCAGTCATTTTGGTTTGTCAACACCTTTTCAACTGTCAGATGAAACAAAAAATTTATGCAAATGTATACCGGAACACGATTAACGACGGCGATTCACAGACCTCTCTTCTCCCGATTTTTTCTGAGGGAGGGGGGACGTCCGTGCACAGGCTAAATACACGCCTGACAATGGCCCCTGACAACATTTCCAGTTTGTCTGTCAGATAATTATTTTTTTGAGCCTGGATTATTCTGGGAGTATTTTAATCCACTCATGAAGCTTAAGCCTCTAAAGATTTCCTCAAAAATTCCAGTGGTTTTTCACGCAAGCAAAATAGCTGTATAACTGAAATTTAAAAAATAAAATGGAGAATAGGGGGAAGGCAACCAAAGACACGAAGATCCTTAGGTAAAAATTGTTTCTTAAGTGCCAATTAAGACATTTAAAGAAATCAACATTTTAGAAATATTAAAACCCTACTGAAAGCGGAAATTTGATCTACTGTACATGTCGCGTCGCTACGTCAGCATTACGGAATAACGAATCGAAGCGTCGATCAAACAGTTTCAGCGATAGCTATAAAATTGATTGTATACTAACTGGAGGGTTTATACCTTGCAATAAGTGCAGTAATTACACAGTGATCCCAGCGCATATTTTTTCTCGTCTCCTCCAGTGTTCTCCGTTGCAGAATTCTCAGCTGATTTGGACTCAGTGGCTTGCGTTGCATCGTTTGATGACGGGGCCTCCGTAGAAACTTCTGGCTTCTGCACAGGTTTCTCTTCCGAATTTTCGGTACTTTGTGCTATGTGCACAAGTACTACAAGGGTGAGAAAGCGATGGACAGTGAGAAGTCTCATAGTTATTCGGTTATGAATGAGTTACACCTGCACCGGGCACCGAGCGCCTCAATGAATGTTTGTTACACTTACACGAAATACTTACCTTTGCAGCTATCAGCCGCTACTCAAACAGAACGACGACAAAATGCTCTCTGTTTTTTTTTTTGGATCCTCTTACCCCTCCCCAGACCGTAAAATAAATTGAAGAAAAAGAAAGACGCCATGAAACTATACATTCAAGAACACAGTTGTTTGAGATTGCTCTGCTGTGCTAACTGACAGCGAAAATTGTTTATGCTAATGGAAAGTTTTTTGGCTGTTTATGATTTATAAAAAATTTTCGTAAACTTTGGTTGGGAATTTTTGTTCGGTAAGTTGACGTGTACGAGTACGTCAGTACCATTTGCCTATAATTTCCGGATTGTCGAGCCGCGCTAGACTGGATTGTAGTTACAACATGAAACTAGTTTGAAACTCAAGAAACTTGTAAACGGTGAACCAGGGGCGTTCCGAACGGAAATTCGCTTACCAGCTCCCGCCCTCCCCGCCCTACCCGTCTACTATTGTTTGCTCACCTTTCCCATGAATCTTTGTGGGCAACGACTTCCGTCTTCTCTA
Source organism: Porites lutea (assembly GCF_958299795.1). Classification (NCBI taxonomy): domain Eukaryota; kingdom Metazoa; phylum Cnidaria; class Anthozoa; order Scleractinia; family Poritidae; genus Porites; species Porites lutea. Next base: position 7,986,953 of record NC_133214.1, read on the forward strand.
GCAGAAACCAAGGGGCAGAAACTGACAAAAGTTGCTTGAAGGCCCAGGGGCCCCACTCACATATTTTAATGACGGGTGGGTCCGACAGAGGTTCATATTTTATACCCAAAAAAATCCCAACTTCAGAATTTGTCTACCCAAAAAAATTCCTACTTTTTTTAGCATACCCAAAAAAATCCCTCAGTGTTTTTGCATCAGCAAATTTTATTATTTATCTTCTGGAAAGCTAAACCATGCCAACTTCAACTTTGGTTTTGGTCAAAAACAAAACTATAAATTGCGCTTATGTTATTGTTGATTTGAGCTGATGAAAAATACAATACCCAAAAAAATCCCTGTGTTAATTGTTTTCGCGACCCAAAAAAATCCCTTTTGGCCAAAATGTCAGACCCCAAAAAATCCTTCGGACCCCTCCGTCATTAAAATATGTGAGTGGGGCCCCTGGGCTTGAAGGTGAGGAATGTTTAAGGGTTTTTTGTTTTACTTTTACTTTGTCTCTCTGATTTGGTTTCTCTCATTCTTAGAAATCCCGTTCCTCTGATTAGTATGTGTAATCAAATGATGACGAGTGAAATTAGGGAATAATTTCACTTGCGTTTTGTCCAAATCCTTATAATTATTAGGATTTGGACAAAACGCAAGTGAAATTATTCCCTAATTTCACGAGTATACCATTTGATTACCTATTGATATCATGGGTGACGAATTACGTTAGCAATCTTGGATTTTTGACATGTTTATCGCGGATCGTATCGATCGAGAACTCCTGCACTCTCTCGAACGTTTAGAGCTTAAATTTCGCTTAAGTTCAGAGTTTTTCGACAAAATATCTGTTAAAATCCTTCTTGATGTGCTCTTTCGTGTGTTCAGGTTTTCTAAAGCGTCTTTTTGTGCCCTGACATCATCATTCATGACATTTTAACACTTCGTCGCTATCTTGACACTGAGATGTACGGAAGGTTGCCATGGCAATTTTGTAATTTCACATGTGAAATTACAAATTAACGCTGAAATTTCGCGCCAAAATTAAGGAGTAATTTGTCATCTATGATATTATCTTTTAATGTCACAAGCGGCTGCAAAGCGCTATGAGTGAAACACGCAGTGAGGCGACGAATACTTTTCGTCGCCGTCGAAAATCGTACCTCTGGGTAGTGGGGGCAGTTTACATAATAACTAGTAATAGTTAACACTACAGCTGCCCCCGTTCTGTGTATTTTCGGTCAATAGTATTCTTGCTCGTTGTGTAGCTCTTTGAAATATACCGATTCACAATGAAGATTTTCACACTTATTCCATACAAAGGAAATACAGGAAACGCAAGGTTCTATGTACAGTTTCAGCTTGATTTACACAGCTTTGATCAAAACATTCTCAGTTTCGAGAATAGTTCATTCTAAACCATAAGGAAAGATTTAATTAGAAGTTTAACATTTCGCTATTTCTCTTTCACTGTTTACATTCAGTTCATTTTATTTGCCGGAAAGTAAGCCTTAGAAATTAAAAGGACGTTTGATCGATTCACGCTCACGCATTCTAGTCTTATTTGAAACTTTATAATGGAAGGACATCTGTGAGCAGGGAATAAGTCAGCACAGAATTTGATTGTCGGCGAGTTTCTGTAATCGTCCATCGTTCTGCTAGTGTTAAGCTAGCCGTTGTTCACTCGTATTACTTGTTTGGGGCTGAGTCTTATTCCGGTCAAAGAGAGAGAAAGAGTGTCTGGCAAGGTTTCCAATCAAAGATTTGTGAACTCGTGTCTGGCAAACTCTCCAAGTATTTATATATACACAGTTAAACGCACCTTATAACCTTATCTGCGCTTAACGAGTGTCTTTTGGTCCATAACTTTCAAAACAACTGCTCCACAGAATGTCACTGCGTAACACAAAAGAGTATCGAAGTATGACTGCACAATAAATGTCACAAAATCTACCTGAGCGGTCCTTTCGGGATTTTCTGTCTTTACGTCATCCTAACCATTTCGCACTTGCGGGTGCAAACAATAGAAACGTCATCATTACCTACCGATTCCTCACGGCCCCTGTTCAAGCAAATCGAGATTTTTTCTATGTTGACTGTATGACTGTATATTTCAACTGTAAGTACCTTCCTTAATATACGCGCGAGTTACTAGAGTGCCTCCTCGGGATTTCGCCTTCTGGGCAAAATCCCTGCGGGGGCAATTATAAGTTAACTGAAGGTATTTAATAGATCTCAGTTCTTTTGGAATTTACAGTTCCTAAATACAAACTCCAGTGATCATAGTGATACACGATTTATTTTAAAATCCCCAAAACGTGGGTCTATCGAAATGATGTAGAAATTTTAATTCAAATCTCAAAGCTAGCTGGCGCTTAGACTTGAGTAAGCGTTCTGAACTTCGCTAGCCTGCGTGGCAGTCATTTGAAAGGGATGGGAAGGGGGTTTAGGGCGCGAAAGAAACGCGAAGAGCGCGGTAGGGAGGAGGGAGGGAAACCGGTTAACACTCCTTTCCATACTCCAGTATGACGTTCACCAGGGTCACACATTAATGATTCATACAGAAATTAATTCTGCACGAAGGAAGGAACCGCATTGATTATGAATATTGATTAGGGTTAAGCCCTGAAAATAGTGATAATAAAAAAAACAGTTAGCTGGTTAGTTTCTATTTAGGGTTAGGTTTGTTGCCCGGAGTACTTGGGTTAACGTTTGCTGGGTATGTGGCGCTGGCCTCTCAGAGCCCCCACCCCATTATAGTCTATTCTGTGGCCAATTACAGACCCCATCTTAGTCACTTTTGGGCAAATGTAATTTTCGCGATCCCAACTTAGTCACTTTATTTTTATGTATCTACCTTATCAAATCTTTAAATAGGTCATCCCAAAAATGAATTGACCCCATTTTTTAAATTGAATGAAGAACACTTAACTTATCACCTACAGTACAAACCAAGTTCTGGTAAGTTTGCCAACCGTAATTGTGAAGAGCTTTCTTACCCCCAAAACCCGAAAATGTGCGACCCCATTCTAGTAACTCTATTAAAATGCGACCCCATTATAGTCAATTCAGTCTTGAAAATGCGACCCCATTCAGCGCACATTCTCATAGAGGGTTGTTGCTATATAGCTTGCCTTCAAATCAAACCCTTGATCGTCAGCAAATCCTCGGTGGTGTAGTGGTTTAGGTGATGAACTGCAGATGTCGAATACTGCTCGTGCCATCGGATCCTGGAATTTTTTCCTTAAAAATTGAGGAGATTTAGACTCTCATGAACATTTTATCAAGAAGAAATTTAAACGGACATAGAAATTTCATGTAAGAAAATTGAAATGTCTTGTGAGAGCCACTGAGAGGAAAATGTCATTCTGGAGCATGGAAATGAGTGTTAACCGCGGGAAACGCTTGCCAGGAGACCACTGTTTTCGCCATCCCGCCTACTAATTATGTATGCAAAAATAACGCAACTGTGAATGACTAGCTGGCTTATAAGTCTGGCCGCGATGCATCAGGGGCACCCAACGAGAATGTAGTTCAAAACCAATTAAACATAGCATTGTTGAACGTATTTTAGTATTCAAACGGTAGATATAGGCATATGTTTATCCCCTAAAAATTTTTCACCTGTTCGGATTTCCTAGCTAAAAGTCTAGTGATCCGAAATTTATAGGGATCAAAACTTACCTTTTCGAAAATTTCAGCCAGAAAAAAGGCCCCCGAAAATTCTAGGTGACTTTTTTAGGGTAAAAATCCATTAAAAATGGGCAATTATACCATTTTTTAGATGTTCGAAAATCCTAGGAGAGGCAGGCAAGAAAGAAATTTTACCACAAATGTTCCGAAAATTCTAGATCTCAAATCGCCTTCCGAACAGATATTTTCTAAAAATTGACGTTGGGTGCCCCTGATGCATTTATTTTTAGTCGTATTTCTCGAACTGTTTTTCTTTTGTTTTCCTAACAAGAAATCTGAAACGAAGGTACTACAAAAAAGTTTAAATGCGGCCGTCCATTGAAGGAAGAAAGTTGCAACCATGAGTGGCTTGTTATATGAAATCCAGCATAAATCTATTTAAGTAAGTCGTTGCTGAAGGAATTGGGATTGACTTCGCAACTTGACGCAGTGTTTGTCTGAGAAAAAATAAAACACTGCTGACTCTCGAATTAGATCCAGTGGAGCATACAAAAGAGCAAGAAGGCTGCAATTAATTATTAAAGTAAGTTCCTGGGGGCTTTATAATGTCAAAAACCAGCAAGAAGTCCTCAAACCAAGAATAGTTAAGGATTATAGATCGCTTCGTCTTCAACAATGTAGTCTTTGATAAGGAGTTGCCTGCGTAGTCTATTGTTTTCCCTTTTTCTACAACGTTATCATATTTCGGAAAGATTTTAAAGGGCAACTAAGTGTGGTAAATTCTCGCCTGGTGCATGGGAATTTGATGTTATACTAAACTCGAGACAACAGCAAAAATTTTCAACAACTCTGACATCGTCTCAATATTTACTCAAATTGCGCCTACTTTAGACAACTTAAAAAGTTTTCAATGGTCACGAAATTCGGGGATTTTATAGAACACTTATCGATTGTGGCACTGAATTTTTTTTAATTAAATTTTTTTTACCCGCATAGTACATATAGTGCCTGTCCCATGCGACAAAAAATTCTCAGGATTGCCAAAGTTTCAGTCACAACAAGTACGTGATCTAAGAAATCAAGAGAAAAAATGAAGCAACTACAGAATACAGGGCCACTCCGACTCAGGGCCACCTTGTCGAAAGGCTTTCCAAAAAATTATAAATATCTTCTTGCATCCAAAAGACATCAATGAATCGATGAATAGTTTCGCAAACTTCCAAATAGGCTATTGTTGTGATACCTGCGAAAAGTCCAGCATATTTACCGTGAGATAATCGCAGATTAATTCCGAACGTTTCCCCTTGCATTTTGTTCTGATATTGAATCTTCTGACCTCGTGTATAAAGTCTCCTCGAACAGCCAAGATAAGCATGGCAAACAGCTAAACTTCATGTACTTTGCGTGTAACAACACACGTCAAGAAACGACTCCAAGGTCTGCTGCCCTCTGATTGGGCAGAAAAACACAAAAGTTTTCTGGCACCAGCAATCAGAAGCCAGAATGGCCTGGACCGTTTGGAACTGGTCTGGTAAAACATTGTCCCCAGAGGCTCTTCTCCTCGTTCTTTATTTTTCTTCTTACCACCAGCCAGTGGCCCCCACTATCTGCCAGTGGGTCTCCGAGGATGTGCTAAAATGAGCAGCTAATAATTAAAAGCACTGCGAAGATGGGAGACAAACATGCTTAATAGATCATGCAATGTCTTCTTGGTTAATAATTAACAGTGTTCATTTTCTTGCGTAGACGACCAAAAATTGACCGAAAAACCTCTACTGGGCGTGCCCTATAGGCAGCCCTTTAAAATCTCTTATCGACTGTATAAAAAACTGGCTATTTAAAATTAGTATTTACATATTTTGACGTACGTCCCATTGAAAACAGCCTGTGCGTTATCTTTAAACTTTTCGAGGTCACAAAACGCAAATAAACTAATTCCTTTTTAATAATTAAATTGGAGAAAGATAAGAAGAAAATATGAAAGAATCTTGAAATGTAAGACTATTTTTTCTTGTGGCACGATGCGTTTTCATCGAGTCGACCATGGGTTTAGTGAGTTGTTTCGTTTTATGAGCTTCACTGTCTGTTCTGGTTAACTACTCAACGGTTCCATGTAGTACAATATTTCTGTTTACTCTTATGTCGATAAGTTTTATGGCAGCTCAGTGAAGTCACCTTTCGGCGTGTCTAGTAACAATGTAACCAAGGAGTGTAACTTTGAGTTGTAATAAATTTAAATGCAACAAGAACATTATACTGTACTAAACTGTAGATACATTCAGTAATCAGTTTTGTTACGGTTAAAATTATACAATAATTGTGAATCAACAATCTATTATCTCCTACGTGAAAAAAACATCTAATTAAGAACCTACTTAGCCTAAATTGCCAATAAGTACCCCAAAATACAAGAACCTATTTTGCTAGACTTCCAAAAAAGTAGGTTGTTATTAACAGGTGTTAAAATGTATTTCGGTGTCTGAGTATTCTGAAGTTTAGCCTGGAATCATTTATTGTATGTCTCACTTTGCCCATGATCAGAGATCTTTCCAGGGCTTGAAAAAATCCTGAATTCGAGCCTGTCCTTTGGGCCAGTGCAAGCAGCTGTGCTTGCCTGTAGCCACTTCTTGGTTGTCTTAATTAATTATTTTGTTAGAGGATGACTTGCCTGTACCCTTTCTTGCCCATTGGGCAAGTAGGCTTTAAAGGTAAAGTAAATCAAAAAGGGACTCGTGAACTTATTGGGGGTGGATTTAAAAGTGAACAGGTTTATCATTTGTCTTATGGTAGCCAGTCTCTGTTATTGATCACCACATTTTGACTTGGGGCTCAAAATGATGATGATGTCAACGGACAGTTTCCGGCCAAGATGACCATTCGGTCCAGATAATCTTTTAATTGGCCTGTCATTTTGATCGGTCAAGTGCACCACTTTTGAATAGATGACGAGAAAAAATAATTTATTAGCATCAGTTCTGAAAATTACAAAAAATGTTAAATCGTGAAAATCTTTAGCTGCTTGCGGTCACAAATTCCCGAAAAATACAGATGAGACGGCCATGTTCTGCGGGTTTGTGAATGCCACATAGTGGTTTACAAAAATTTCCTATGTAAGTATGCTAAACAGACAACAATGAATGTCTCATCAATCAACATCTGCTATCAACACGCAATTACAGCTTTATATGCTAGGAATAACAATACTAAAAAATGATTTTACAAAAAAAAATTGAAAGAAGAATGGAAGAAATCTTAAAAAGAAATTCCATGTTCGGCACAATGAAAATGATAAGGCTTTTTTTATGTAAACCTCCCAGGGACTACCAAATTTAAATATGAAAGAAAAAGCGAAATGAAGTGGTATTAGTACACCTTTGGCCCTTCATTACCAGGATACAAATTTCCATTAGCGTCAAAAGTTTAGGCCATTAAAACGAATATGTAATCATTATTTTTTAGGCCTTTCTAATGTACAATAAATTACACAGCGTATCGGAACTTATAATCACTGTTATAATTTTTCTGTGAAATTTACTTCATAAACAGCAGGTGCAGAGAATCAAATCATTCCTGAGGCGCATAAACAACAAGACCAAGAGGTTTCTTCCGGATCCAGATTATCACTGTGGTCACAGGACGAAGGTTTTGCTTCGTCGGCTGAACGAACACCTTGTCTTTCTGATGATGAATTTGACTTGCCCGATGTCATTCAGCGTCCCAAGCGCCTCGTGAAACGTCAACACAGTAGGAAAGGTCAGAGTTAAATTTTACATGATTAACTCTATCTGCATCAGTAATGCACGCTGATCTACTCCAGGTCCATATTGAAAAGTAAACCTAATGCGAAGTCCATATTCACACTCTTAACCGTCCACGGGGAATCACGTCTCTCTTGTACTACTTGTGACGTCATGTGTATTTGTTTCCAAAGGTACTTTTAACCTTCAACTTTTGAGTAAAAAAGAATTTTCGAACCGTTGCCAAATGTGTGCGATTCCGTTTTCCCCCATTATCCACTACTTGCAGGGAGCTTAAACAAACACGACGACGACGGAAGCGAAAACATCACCCAAAAAGTGAATTTGCTCTGTCTCAATCATAATCGCTCTATTTCATCTCGTTCAGTTGGTCAAATGTTGATAAATTCCTCTGTGGTTGAATTCTATAGGACCGTATCTACGTTCAGTAAAAGAAATTGTTGTCTTATAGTCATGTCCTCTATAAAACTTGAATTTTTGAAGTTTTGCATCGTAGACGTGCAACAGCAGCAAAATGTTTTCTTCTTTCCTTTCTCGGTGTCGTAACGGTCGTCTTTACTTCAGCGCCCTTCTTCCTCAAACTGCAGGGCCTGGAAAATTAATGCAGAACATTAATGTAAAGCTCAAGATCTGGAAATGTTACCGGTAGAGAACTACTACTGAAGTTGTATTGAGAGTAAGCTAGGTTACAAAAATAACCGACCGTAAGAACCTTAATGGTGAAAGAAAGAGGCAAGAAAGCTAAGAACCTGCATTACGCTTAAAGTTTGGTCGTTGCGACTTTTCCCGCTGATGGAAAACGTTCCTTTATAAACCTAAGTGTTACCTTTTAATTTTCATTCCTTGCTATGAACCTACAGTGTATCAGGGCTCTCCCAAAACGTAAGTAAAAACGTTACCAACTAAAGCGGATTTTGCTTTTTTTAAAATTCATCCGCCCGCTGGAAACAAATTTTAAAAAATATGTAGCAATGCTCTACGTACTTGTTAATTTGTGGACAAAATCCTATGGGACAACCTTGGACCAAACGGTTGTTCAGTTTCGCGCCATAAAATTATGTTTTTTAAAGAGAACAAAGTTACCCCCCCCCTCCCCATCCCCTATTCAATTTTCTTTTGATCTAAAAAACAACATTGGGGGATAAGGCGAGGGCCAAAAACGGTCATTGTTTTGATGATGGTTTGTATGTTCGTATTCAGTTGGAATGATGAGGGAACGCTTGTATGCCCAAAGCGGATACGATGAAGAAGAGAATTACCCACGGTATACATCTGGGAGGAGGCGTAGGATTTATGCTGCAAACGCTAAAGGTACAAAAGATAACGCAACAAAGTACGATGAAATAACATGATGTTATACATAGATCACAGTGAGCTCTCTTACGCACACGCCATGGCACGCAAACAGTCAAAATTTTTAAAATTTTTGGTTATTACATTAGACATATTTAGAGTCACGTTTAAAGCAAACGGCAGGATCAAGTTAAGAATATCTCTAAACAGAAAATGGGCAGATAAAAACATGCAGTCTAAAACAATTCTTATGGATGAAAATGAAAAGAAACTGCTTATTTTTTGTAGAAGTATAGAGCAGGTGAAGACAAGTACAGGGAAAACCTGTAACACAATGACCTCTTATTGAGCTCAAAAGTTAGTTGAGAGCAGGTCTTAGATTATTTTTTGTGAGAAAAATGTTATAAGGTAACACATTTTATGGTTTATATTATGAAAATGTCATAAGGTAACGCATTGTGCTTTTCAGGGGGGTCATAAAGCACTTTCGTAATGCGTGACTTTCTTGGAAAAACTGGATGTATATTTAGGGATTATCGCTACTATGTTTTGTCATGAGACAGTCGTGTGAAAATCATATGATTTTGACTAACCAATCAGAATCGTTTCTTGTTTGTATTTTTTTTGATAAAAATATTAGAAGTGTGCACATTTTGATAACAGTTTTAGTTGTATTCCATCATGCCTCTGAGTTTTGACGAAGCCAAACCGGTCATACTCTAAATGTTGCTGGCGAATTCAGCTTGTGTTCATATTAAAGTTGTTTAGCCTTTACAAGTGTTTTCTGGCTTATTTGTCGAGTTGCTCTGTGTGTTGCAAAAATTAGACTAACAAGCAAGTGTATGTGCAACATAAATTAAATGAACACTGTGCACAACGTCTTGTAAGTAGTTCGCATTTGTCAAAACTCCTCTTTTCTGTACTTTCTACTCCTCGCTTGTCCTCCTGTCTTTTTATGTACTTTTATGTACTTGTTCGCCCTTTTCCGTCCTAAATAGTCCTTTCAGGTTCTTATTGGTCCTTCTATGTCCTTACTAGTCCTTTTCTGTCCTTACTTGTCCTTTTAAGTCCTTATTAGTCCTTTTCTGTCCTTTTCTGTCCTTTTCTGTCCTTTTCCATCCTTACTTGTCCTTTTCTGTCCTTATTTGTCCCGTTTCTGTCCTTCTTGTCCTTTTAGATCCTTATTAGTCCTTTTCTGTCCTTACTTGTCCTTTTAGATCCTCATTAGTCCTTTTCTGTCCTTATTTGTCCTTTTCGGTCCTTACTTGTCCTTTTATGTCCTTACTTGTCCTTTTACGTCCTTATTGATCCTTTTCTGCCCTTACTTGTCCTTTTCTGTCCTTTTCAGTCCTTATTAGTCCTTTTCTGCCCTTATTTGTCCTTTTCTGTCCTTTTAATTAATTAATTAATTAATTATTAATTAATTTCAAAAACTTATAAGGCGCAAATATCTACATAAATATATTCAAATGCGCCATAGGGAAAAAAACAAAACAAAACATCAAAAAAAAAACAATAGTACTACTAATAATAAAAATTATGAATAATTATGATAATAAAATGATAAAATAAGATGATAATATATATATAGCATAGAAAAACTAATGGCTAAAGGTTAAAAAGATAAAATCTGATAGCAAAATCTTAAAAATTATAAGCTGAAAATTATTTACAATCTAGTAAGCTAAAACTACAATCTTATAATCTAAGTGGTACAAAATGCTTTTTTAAAAAGGTGAGCCTTCAACTTTCTCTTAAAAGTGTCAATTGAAATGGATTCCCTAATAAATCTTGGCACTGCATTCCATAACTTAGGTGCAGCAAACAGAAAGGCCCGTTCACCAAGAGTTGCCTTGGGCTTAACATTCGGATAACTAAGTAGGGTACTGTCGCTAGAACTTCTTAAATTATATTTACATACAGGCTTAGGAGTAATTAAAAAACTTAAGTACGAGGGTGCTAAACCCTTAAAAATCTTAAAAACAATCAACAGGATTTTAAATTCAATTCTGAACTTTACAGGCAGCCAGTGTAAATCTACTAATAAAGGAGTAATGTGACAATATTTACTTTCATTGCATATTAATCTAGCACTCATGTTCTGCACACGCTGTAGCTTATTGAGTTGATACTCCGGCAGGCCATACAAAAGACTGTTACAGTAATCGACTCTGCTTGAAATAAAGGCATGAATCAGAGTCTTGGTGTTGTCTTTAGATAGATATTTTCTTATGCGTCTCAGATTATACAAATAATTGAAGGCAGAGTTACATGTTTTTGATATATGGGTTGCCATCGTCAGCTTGGAATCAAACCATGAGCCCAAGTTCCTTGCAGATGACACAGGAGTGATAGTTGCAGTCCCAACACGAAGGCTGTTTATAGATACTTTAGCTAGTTGTTGCGATGTGCCAATGATCATGAATTCAGTTTTATCATCGTTTAGTTTCAATTTGTCGTTCAGCATCCAGTTACGAATGTCTTCAATACACCTTTCGACCCTAGCCAAGGCGGCCTCTTGATTAGCATTATCATTAGGACAGAAGGATAAATAGAGTTGGCTATCATCCGCATAGCAGTGGATCTCTAAATTATGTTTGCCAACAATTTCAAATATCTTGCTAGCATAAACAAGCAAACAACAAAGGCCCGAGACACGAACCTTGAGGTACGCCACATTCCAAATAATCAAACTTCGTTGAGAGTGTGCCGTCGATTGAAACTTGCTGAGTTCTGCCACTTAAATATGATGCAAACCAGGACAGTGCCGTATCCCGAACTCCAAATGCAGACCTAAGCCTCTCAAGTCCTTTTATGTTCTAACTAGTCCTTTTCTGTCCTTTTCCGTCCTTTTATGTCCTAACTAGTCCTTTTCTGTCCTTTTCCGTCCTTTTATGTCCTAACTAGTCCTTTTCTGTCCTTTTCCGTCCTTTTATGTCCTAACTAGTCCTTTTCTGTCCTTTTCCGTCCTTATTAGTCCTTTTATGTCCTTATTAGTCCTTTTATGTCCTAACAAGTCCTTTTTTATGCCCTTATTAGTCCTTTTCTGTCCTTTTCCGTCCTTACTTGTCCTTTTATGTCCTTATTAGTCCTTTTATGTCCTAACAAGTCCTTTTCCGTCTTAACTTGTCCTTTTATGTCCTAACTGGTCCTTTTATGCCCTTGTTAGACCTTTTGTGTCCTTTTCCGTCGTTACTCGTCCTTTTCTGTCCTTACTTGTCCTTGGTTGGCTTATAGAACGAGGAATATTCATAATAATTATTAGCGCGTTTTTACTTGGTGTAAAAGCGAACTTCTTTTGTACCATTGGAATGACATCATTTTCTATTAGTACCAACGGTACAATTGGTACCAATGGACCATCGGAATTGCCCTGTACCAAGCCAGGTCACATGGGAAAATAATCTAAGTCCCCTTAATGAGATGCATATTGACCAACAGAACCATTGGAATGACATCCTTTTCTATTGGTACCAATCCTACCTTTGGTACCAATGGACCATCGGTTTGACGAATCGTATCCGTTTGTGTATATTGGACATGTGTGAAATGTTGAGAAACCTCGAGAAGGACAGGATATTTGCCGCTGTATGCAAGTCTTCTTATTTTCATCTACGCAATATTTTTAAGATTCGCAAATTTCTTTCTCGCGATACATGCAGAACTCTAATTCATGCCTTTGTTACTGCTTGGATCGACTATTGTAACTCGTTGCTCTACGGTCAGCCAAAATGTATCTTAAGACGTTTGCAGAGTGTCCTGAATAGTGCTGCTAGGTTTATTCATTTTACAAGTAGACATGAACATATTACGTCGTTGCTTATCCAGCTTCATTGGTTACCTATTGAAAATAGGATATCTTTCAAAATTGCGATTACATTTCAGGCTCTTCATGATGCTGCACCTAACTATATCACTGATCTTACTGCCCTATACACCTGGTAGACGTCTTAGATCCTCTAATCAATTGTTACTTTCTACAGCTAAATTTAATCTTAAGACTTATGCTGGCCGTTCTTCTACTATTGCTGCACCCTCTGTTTGGAATGCACTTCCATTCGAGCTTAGATCTTGTAATAATTCCGTTTCTTCTTTTGAATCTAAGCTTAATACTTGGCTTTTTAAAGTTTCTTATGTTGTTGTCTTATAGAATGATGATGTTTTATAGGATTTTAATTTAGTTTTTGTTAGGGGTATCTCTGAATATGTTATTTAATTTTTATTATGTAAAGTACTTCTGGACCATTGGGAATTAGCGCTCTATAAATATTGTATCATTATTATTATTTATTATTATGTACAACATGCATGCATACATACAGTAATTGGATCGGAAATAATATAAAAATTTGACAGGATTTATAACATGTACACACACACGCCGCCACCCATACTAACTTTGACTTAATTTTCGCTAAAATGTTTCCTTTATTCCTCTTAAAATCATTACCACAGAAATCCATCGGGCCCCGACCATTCCCGCTGTCACTGAGCACTATCAGGTCCAAACCTAGTAGCAAAGACTCCATTAAGGGTGGCTCTTAGTTCCTCAAAGAAAACAATTTGCCCGTTTGGAGGCCCGTAAGCTGTACGCATTAACAAAATTCAAATTTTTTACCTTGAATCCTAATATAGTGTTGGTGGAAAAAGGAATCAGACACAAACGATACGACGTTATTAATCGCGGCTTTGTAGACTGCTACTCCACCTCACGATTAAAGTTCTCCAAGATCCCTTTAAAAAAACGTAAATATGACATGAGTGAGAGTATGGATTTTAGGGGAAAAAAAGCAGGGTTTAGAGATGTAGAAAGAGGGCTCTGTTCAATTGGTACGACTTGTGCGACTCGTGCAACTGGTGAAATCGCATTTCCTTAGCGCCAATTAGAATTTGGGGGAAGAGTTTAAGAATGTAGAGAGAGGGCCCCGTTCATGATACGACTCGTACGAGTAAAGAGATATCGGAACGCTTCAGTCGTAGTATTACTATAAGTAGTCATTTATCAGTATGTCATATTTTAATCCACTGTTTGTTTAGTCGTCGTTAAGTTTTTCTGGATTTTTTAGGGATTTTGCTTCCCATTTTGAGCGTTCACTACGTCGGCATTAGCAAAGATATCGGAAAAAAGTTACCACAGCTGTAATGCATAAAGATGAAAATTTTTTTTATGATCCATGTTTTATTGGCATCGGAGTTGTCATGGCAACGAAATGACGCCATTATGTTTTTTACTTGCCTTTGTATTTCTCAGTATTAGGACAGTTTTTTTGAAATCGCTTAAGGGAGCTTGTACCTCCCTTAGTTGCCTCGATTATGGCAAAGTTTGAACAAATTCGTTTTGGTAATATTTTGAAACGAAGTTTTAAGGGTCATTAAAATGGTGAATAAACATGCTATCAACATAATTAGCTATTATCTAAAGAAAATGATGAGGCTTGTATGTGTAGTTTCATCTCATAGTGATTTGATTCCATCTGAAACTGTGTGCGCAAAAAGGGCATTGCTTTGGCCGATTGCGAAAAATGAGAATTTGATTAACGTGCGTTCGGCTGCTTTCTTTATCATTTTTGTATGTAATTTGGTCCAAGCCTACAAATTTCACGGTAATTTAAAAACCGCTTAATATTTTTTTAAGACTTTCGATTTGTAATACACTTTTAGTTGAAAGTTAATACAGACTTGGAAATACATCATTAATACAATATTATCTCAATGTTTCGAAATCCCGGTGGGTCCCATGAAACAGCAACTGAAACTTATTGTGAAAACTCGTTTATCAGCCGACTTTTCACCTTGATTTTAAACGCTTCTTTTGCCTTTTGACATCGCGAAAATAAAACCCCGCGAAATGCTGTCTTACTAAAATCGCGAAATAAGCAACCAGTAAGATACCCATTACAGAGTGTCATGTTACTTTGTAATGAAATTTAGGACCAGAATTTCGGCCACGTGCTATGTAACGAAACAGTTCCAAAGAGCACTTTTCATTGATGTTCGCACAAAAACTGGGATTGATGAAACGGAATGTTTTTTCGTTGTAGTTTTTAGGCAAACCACGTAAGATTTTCTGTATTAAGCTGCAGGTTTATCGTTTTTGTGAAGTTATCGAATACCTGTTAAGGAAGTTTCATTTTTCATGGACATTTATACAACTACTGCAGGAATCTGAGGTTCCTTCGCGAAAAAGATATAAAGACCCATTTGGATGTGGCGGATGTTGCAAACGTTCGATAGGATTTGGGATTATGTTATCTTTTTTCACAATATTACATAACATGCTTTCGTAACTTGATACCAGTTTATTTTCACCTCGTATATACGTAGCCCTTCAAATGTTTTAAAAATAGTTTTATCCAGATTTGATTTATTGTTTTTGTACTGTACAATGAAGAAGCCCGTAGGGTGAAACGTTTTCACGTCTAATAAAAAGCGAAACAGTTGAAAAGTTGGAGACCTCTGTTTCATCCAATTTATATTTCTATATAAATAGCTAATCAGAGTGCTAAAATAGCAGATGGTCCATAACTGATATTTTATTTTACGCCATCAGTTCCGTTAGATATTCAAGCCCGAGGTCCCCTGGCCACGGAAGTCTACAATAGAGAACTCAAAGAAGGACAAGGTTACGCCAGAAGAGTGCCAATCATGATAATTGGGCAAGCTCGGACAGGGAAGACAAGTCTAAAGAAGTCTTTAAAGGGGGAATTGTTTGATCCAGATGAAGGAAGCACAGAAGGTATAGAGACAGATCCTTCCTATTTTCAAGTCACGACAGACATCTGGAGAACAGGCAGAAATAGCGAAGATACTGAAACCGAGCCAGAATTTTTGTTTGACCGCCAGCTAGCCCAGAAATTATTCAAAGGCTTAAAGGAAAAAGAACGTTTAGGGGATCCTAGTACAAGCGGGACCAAGCCATCAGTTAAAGATTTCCAAGAAGTCGAGCCATCAGTTAAAGATTTCCAAGTAGTCGAGCCATCAGAAGCGAATTCACCACCTACTGAAAGGTCAGAGGAATCTAGAAGTAACAGGTTCGAACCGTCAGCCCCTTCATTACGTACAGAAGTTTCTGTAGAACCAGCGGAACCCAAAACCAGTTCATCAGTTACAGAGCAGAGTGAGAGCGATCCATCTCCTCAAGACTCCGAAGATCATCAAAAAGTACCAGAAAACGTAGCAGCATGGGTTGAAAAGCTGCTTAAAGATAACAAAGAGTTTATGGAGGGAAACGACATGTATTCTCTCATTTGGGATTTTGGAGGACAGTCTGTTTTCTACGACACCCATCCAATTTTCTTGACAGAAAAGGCCATCTACATTTTGACTTGTGATCTAAGTTGTGATCCGGAAAGCAAAGCCGACACTCCTGTGAAAGAAGGCAGGTACTGCGAGGAAATACGCGACGAATTCTGCGAAAAAACAAACTTCGACTACCTTGATTTTTGGATGTCATCAATTTATTCTTTGGTTAGCAATAATACTAACCCTCAGGAAACTTCGTCGTCTGAAACGTTACCTGTAGTTTTCTTGGCTTGTACGCATGCTGACAAGCCTTACACTAGAAAAGGTAATCCCTCCCAAAAAATCTTTGGAGCCTTGAGGAAAATTTATGGTTCTCTTCTCAAAGACGTTTTTATTGTGGACAACACGAAGTCAGGCAGTAATGATGAGTGCGAAGACGTAAAAAAGCTGAGAGAAGCAGTGCTTTCTGTTGCGGCGAAGCTTCCACAAATGGAAGAGGAAATTCCTTTAAAGTGGTTAAGGTATGAAAAGGTTCTGTATCTGATGAGGAAGGAGGGCCGTGACAAAATATCCATCGAGGACGCACGAAAGATAGCTTCAGAAAAATGCGGAATTGACGGCGATGAAAACTTTCGAACGGTACTTAACTTCTTACACGACCAGAAAGTTTTGATTAATTTTGATGACTCACCGGGATTGGAACGCATGGTCATTTTGAACCCCCAGTGGCTCGTAGACGTGTTTAAGGAAGTAATCACGTTCAAAGGTTTCAATCACAACGATGAAAACGTTGAGGGACTGTGGTGTGAGTTTGAGGAAAGTGGAATCTTAAAAAGAGAGCTTTTAGATCATGTATGGAAACGCTTCATTGATGACCAAAACACCTGCGAGAGCCTCATTGAAATGATGGAGAAATTTAGTCTGCTTTGTCAATGGCCATCAGAAGGGACTATGGAGCGGTATCTTGTACCATCCATGCTGAAGTCCAAACCAACAAGTGCGTTTCCCAGTCCCGGTTTAGAAACTCCTTCTCTTTTTGTAAAGTTTAAATCACGCAGATTGCCCCCAGCCGGAGTGCCCCAAGGCAGAGAGCCCCCAGGCAGAGTGCCCCCAGGCCTGTTTTCGAGACTTATTCTTCTTTTTCATCATTGGGTTCAAGACCAGGTGAAGATAAAGCACAAGAACAGGAATCAACCGAAGCCATGCAGTAACTATGCTATGTTTCGCATTGTTCCTGAGGATGATATTTCTGCGACCTTATTGTGTTATTCTTCGCTTATCGAGATCGTTTTTGTTCTCAAAGGTGATTTTCTTGATGAAAGGCGTCTGAATATCAGCCATGGTATTCATCAACAGCTGGGACTGATTCTTGAGGGCATGCGCAAGGAGTTTTCCTGGTTAAGGAACATGGATTACGAATTGTGTGTCGCTTGTTCTGTGTGCTGTGGGGAGAAGGGCTCCTCCAGCTGTGGTCCCCACGAAAATCGTGGCTGCGATTGTTTGCACCTGTTTTCAGAAGAGGAGTTAAAGGATCCTGTTTGCGACAGAAAAGATGAAGGAGAAAGTTGCAGGGTTGCCAAAGAGAAGTTCCATCTTTGGTTCTATAGTCAGGTTTGTTAATTACATTATACATATACAATTATACACGATTCTAACTGTCAACAACCATTACATTCCTTTACAGTGCGACTGCACGAACCAAGGTTACACAGACAAAATTTTGATACAAATTTTGAAATTAACCAATCCAAAGTCGAAATCTAAACAATAAAATTGCTCATAATTCTACTCAGAGCCAGTTCCAAGTACGTTGTGATTTATCTTTCTAAAGCATGCAAAGTAAATAAGAAATCGTGACATTTGTATAAATCAAGCTGAAAAATGTTTTGACAACGTCTGGGTTGGCCGGAATCAAACCCAGCAAAAAAAAAAAGAAAAAGAAATTTTGATCAATTCGACCTGAAGGTGACGGCCGCTCATTTCACGGTAGACGGCGCTCAGCGAGTGAATCGCAGTTTTAGGACAAAAAGAAAACATATTCTGATTGTTCTAGTGTCGCAATGTATAAACCGTACAGGGGGAAGTAAATACAAGGCTTGATGTTGTCACGTAACCAAAAAAGAGGGAATTTACTTAACTTGCACAGCTTAAAGTGACTCTGTTGTTACGTTCGACTTCAGGAGAACCCAACCTAAACGCAAATAGTTGATAGTTTTAAGTTTTCTTG
>NC_133214.1:8010087-8080087 GCF_958299795.1 Porites lutea
GGAATTCTTCCTTGCTGCATCATAGGCAATTTAACCATCCGTGTAGTATACCGAAAACACGCTTTCAGATTTGCAAAATGTGTGGGAAATGCGCTTTGATTGTGGGGTTAACGTTGACAACAAAAACCAAGCCCGATTTTAATCCTTAAAGAAGGCCTACATATGACAATTTTATAACATCTTAAAAACTAACTCGTGCTACTGTGACCTCAGCAAATATCTCATGGCTACATCCTTTTTTAACGTTTCCCATTTTTTGCCTCGCTGCACAGGGATGGGGAGGGGAGTATAGGGCATGTTGCAATGTGCCTTTTACCTTTTTGTATTCATTTATAAAGTCAATTCGTATTGCAATGTTACTCCTTACATATTAATCAGGCTGGCGATATTCATATATATTTTTTTCATAGAGACTCCGTCTAAAGATTCTGCCACTGATCCACCTGAAGTCATTGCTCTTCAGATAAGGAAAGAAGATCTTCCTCCAACGTCAAAAGATTTTGATGATTGCCAAATCCAAGTCGATATTTTGCTACTGACGGTGATGAAGGCAGATACCTCCGAGGATTGTGAATTTCTAAGCTGCCTTGCCCATCTGAATCCTGGATTTTGTAAGATTCACCACCCAGACCTTGGCTACGTGTACCTCGGAGATATGGGAGAAGATGATTTGAAGCTAAACGTTGCTGTTATGAAGTGCTACGAGGGTTCCAGCTCTACGGGAGGTTCTCTAGTTGTTGTAATGAACGCTGTTAAAGTTTTGAAGCCGAGAGCAGTGTTTTGTGTGGGTTCTTGCAGTGGCCTAAATGTCACCAGAGTTAATCTTGGAGACGTAGTAGTTTTGAAGAAGTTAGTAACATACGCTTTTTCTAAAGTTACGGAAAATGGCATTGAGGAACTCGGAGTCAAAGTTCCATTAAAGCCTCATCTTTCAAAATTGATTCTAAGTGCTGGTGATGGCTGGAAGCCACCTTTGAAAGATCCAAGAGCACTCGAGATAAAGATACATCGCGGCACGTTTCTGAGTGGACCGAAAGTTATAAATAACCACAAGCGGTGTAACGCACTCATCGAACGATTTCCAGAAGCAGTTGCTATAGAGCAAGAAGGTGAAGGTAAGTTTCTTGGCCTGCAGTTCATGTGCTAGCAGTGTGTACATGAATTCAATTGGTGAAGTAAGAAATAGCTGTCCATTGTTAGAGAACATTGAATCAGATTTAAATAGGGATCCACAAGATTCTAAACTGTCGTTTTCATTACTCAGTTATCGTCACATTGAACCCGGCGTTTGTTTTAATTTGCAGTTTTTGAGCGCCTGTTGGTTTTAAGAAAGGGTTGTTTTTTATTCCTTTTCTTGTCAGCTGGCTATCTTTTCTCTATATCTTAGGTTATTGTATACCACACAAAAAAGGTCTGTGGGTCTTGGTATACGGTATTTTATTGTATGACCTCATTGCCCTGTGCATATTGATGCTTTAAAATCAAGTTCAAAGTGACAATTGTCAAGTCTTTTTTACTGTCTCTCTTCTTGACGTGGTTCCTTCCACGGGCGTCTGAATTTGTTAGCTCTTAACTCCATTTCTCTCCATTTACCACGATTCTTCATTTTTTAGGTGTGTTTGCGGCAGCGCATGACCTGGATATTGAGTGGGTAGTTATTAAAGGAATTTCAGGATACGCTGATGGCAGAAAAGTTAAGGATTCTTGGAGAACATTCGCAAGTTTTATGGCAGCTTCTGTAACGGCTCAGATTCTCAGCGACACTAATGCTTTTCAAGCCTTGCCACACTATGGGAGTGCCAGTTAGTATTGGTATTCAGGAAACGTTCATGTTGTATTTTCTCATGCCATCTCCTATTTTTTTCCTTCGGCTCGGTTGTGGTTTTGCTCTTCTCATAATCCAACCAGTAAATCTTTTGAAAATTTTGCTTCCAACCAATCTAAATTTTGCTTTGCAGTTCAAAGAGTAATGTTGGGTAAACTGGATCACTATGACGAATGGCTATTTTATCAATCTAGCTAGGTAATCCTCTGAAAAGGGTGAAGTGCTGTAGCAGCGTTTTTTGACCTTGTTACAGGGAAACCCTGACCTTACGACCTCCTCGTTTATATGACTGCGTTGTTGTTATGACCACATTAGAGACGTTTAGATCGAGGTTTGGGTAACTTTCCGCAAACGGCAAACTGCGTTTTTTGGGTTTGCGGTTAGCGGTTTCGCGTCAACGGTCTGCCCATATTTGGGTGGTAGCCCGCGGCTGCCATGTTTGTTTTCATTAATTTTAACCGAGAAATCGCCTTAAAAATTACGTTTCTATAAAAAGAGTTCGATAGTTGATAAGCGAAATAGTTCTAAAAAGTAGTATTTCCTCTCAAACGTGTGATTCTGATGTTTTAGGGTGCAAAAAAAACCTTACGGTAAATCACTTACCTCTGGTGCGTGGTTCAGCCGTACAAACGTGAACCTCAAACCGCACACCTGACGGCAAGGCCTTGGTGGCGTGACTTCTTGACGTTCGCGGTTTGTGGGAAATGCCTAAAAACCTCGATCTTAATGTCTCTATTATTTGGCCGCAAACGTAGAAACACTCAGTCGTTTTCTTTTCTGAAAACCAAGTTCTAATGCGGCCATTATTCAATAGTCCAAATCCGCCACTACGTAACATACCTACTATTGGATTACGTCCTGAACCTCCAAGGCTTGGCTTAAGTCCTGCGACACCACGGAGTACTGCTCAATTAATCTCGTACCCAGATCTCTTGTCGACGAAGCCGAAGGCTCTTCTTCAACAAGAGATCTGGGTACGAGATTACTGCTCAATAGTTTCAACGTTACGGGCAAAGTTGATAAAGCAAAGTCCTGAACTTAACCTGTGAAATACCAAGGGAAGTAAATAGGAAGTCATTTACTTTTTTCAGTTACAGAATAGGTCAAGTTTAATATTTGTCATCCCAAAGATTTAACGCTATTTATGGTAAAAGGTGGGAAGATGACATTTTGTGATGCAAATGATCATATAACACGCTGGTTGTAATAAAAGGCAAATTGAAACTCAATGCTCTTACCCCGGCGTCTCAGTTTGACAAAAAAATTGACTTCCAATTGAAGATTTCAATTTCAATTTTTTATGACAAAAGTTATTTATGATAAAAGGTGGGAAGATGACATTTTGTAGTGAAACAAAAACTCAAATAATCATATTACGTGCTGTTTGTAATAATAAGCAAATTTGAAACTCATCTGAAATGCTCTTATCCCGGCGTCTCAGTTTGACAAAAAATTGACTTTCAATTGGAAATTTTAAATTTTTCATTTTTAGGCTAACTTCAGCAAACCTCGTTTTAGTCCGTTCACACTAAATGAATGTATGTGATACAAACAAAGAAAATATTTGTATACTTCCACAAGCCGAGTTTAACCAAATTAGAAGCAGATATGAAGCCAGCTGTTTTCGATTGGCGATCTCGTTTAAACAGACGACCCTTGAATACAAATAGGCGTTTTGAATGCATTTAATTTAACACTTTTTACGTTTATTCGTAGGAAAGCACAGAAAACGCAGATTAGAAACAGACGAAAGTGATGCCGAGTTGGATTGGGGTAAAGTTCAAGTTACTTATTTTTGTGGTATACTTACAGACTGGAAAGACAGGCGTTTTAGTACTTTGTAGCCCCCAAGCTGTGAGTTTAGTCTATTGATAGGATATTCCCCCTGAGCAGCCCGCCGGAGCTATGGTCTATAGGGGAAGGGATCTTTCAAAGCGTGTCGGCCCCTTTGTCAGACTTTTCTTAGTTTATAGTAAATTCGTCCAAAGACGGCTCTTGCAGCTTAACTTGATAGGTGCTTGAAAATAAACCGTAGAGTCAATGGGTTACAGCAAATTGTAGTTGTTTTGTCTTGAGGCAGGCTTTTGAAATGCCTTGCAAAATTCACGTGACAAATTTTGGTGTTATCGATGTAGGTCCTGAAGAACCCGTGAAAATCTTTTTACAAAATATCGCAACTGCGCTGAATAAGGAGTCGTGTAAAACTAAAATTTTTATGGAAGAAATTTGTTATTGCTTGCCCTCAACAGGTGAAGGAAAAAAGAGGAGCACAAATCGGGAGTTGTGAGTTGTAACCAAGTTAGGGAGATAGATAGTGATGCCCAGTTAGCTCAAGGTGAGGATTAAAAGTAATAAATGTATTTTCATTTCTCACAAAATTCAAGCGTAAATCACTTGTAGCAGGATCGATTCCGTTAACGTTTGTAAATTTTAAGTGTTGCGTTTCTCCACATTGTCAATGTGGTACATTTCGGGTTAACAAAAGGACATGAAGAACAACTTAACTAAGTGAAGAAGATGCTGCAACGGATCAGTGATAATGATAGTTAGTATCGAAATTTTTTCCGTTATTTGTTCGGTGATAGTTATGCTACTGAATGGCCGTTTTCACACTAGAGACGGATTATCCGTTGGAAAATTCGCGTCAGACGAATGATAGTCTTAATTTGAAAATGGAACGGTTTTAATTTTGGATGAACAATCTGCCTGATCTTTATCAATCTGTTTATCTGTCAATTTTGACGGATTTTGAAGGTGGATTATCCGTCTCTTGTGTGAAAACGGCCATTGACAGTCAAGAGAAATTAGTCTCTCTTGATGACAGTACAATATCATAATATACGAAGTTAATTATCCCTCCTGTACGATGGTGGGATTTTGTTGCAGCTTTTGGATAACCGAAAATAATAAGAGGCAGGACAATTAAAGTTTACCTTCTATTGAAATTGAGCGGATACGACACTTGTTTACCTTTGTTTTAATTCTATAAAGAGATTCAAACTGAATATTGTTTGCTCCTTTCATTTACAGGTGGGGTCACTTACGATGCCCTGCGAATAATAGACAAGCTGGAAGCATATAGAAATGCCGACAAAACTGAGCCTTCCTTGAATTTGAGGAAAGTTGCTTTCGAAAGAGGCTTTGTAATTTCCGACAATCAAGGAGAAGGAAACTGCATGTTTTTGGCAATCTCGGAGCAGCTTAAGCTCATAAAAGGAATGAAATTCTCTGATAAAGAACTTAGAAAAAATGTTGTCCGTTATCTGAAGGACAATCCTACACTGGTTAGTAGTATCCAATGCTTTCCTATTGATTACCCAGCTGTTCAAGGGTTTTAAACCTTTTTCGTGAATAATTATTTTAACAACAATCGGCGACAAAATGAGTTGAGACACTTCGCCCTAAATGGACTTTTTGACGTTTTCGCCGATTGAAAGTCCCATCATGGCTCTTGTTTTAACCCAACGGCGCGCTCACAATTGCTTTTGCTTGTACAAGCAAGTTATCAAATTCAAATTCAGTATACTACTAGCGTATTAGAGGGTTCCAACCGCAAGCATTCTAGCGTCCTAAATTTTTTCGTGTAGTGCCTCCCACTTTGTGATTGGACAAGCAACGCTTAAGCAACGCGGTTTTTATTACGTTTTGAACAGACGGCAAGGATGGAAAATAAGACGATCTTGCTCGACTTACCCTCTTTAACACATCTTTCATTTTCAGTAAAGGTTCCCTCAGTGTTTTAAACTTTGAAAGTGTTAAACTAATATTGGAAATGTTACATTCGATTCGGTCTCGTGGATGAAATTTAGTCAATGTTATTTAAATGTAGCTATCAATGAGTTTTAATGACTTACTATTTATGAAGTTGCTTTCGAATAAGTGCCTCGTGGGAAAGGTAAAGAAGCATACTGATAATGGTTACAACAGCACTCTTTTGGCATTGACAATAGTATTTTTCTCGTTACAGCCTGATGGGACAGATCTTTTCCACTTTGTTCAAGGATATTCATCTTGGGATGCCTACCTCAGAAGTATGATGACAGATGGTACATGGGATGATCACGTGATTCTCCATGGTGCGGCAAACTGCTTTGACACATGCATTCATGTGATCTCTTGTCTGCCACATCATCGTGACGTAACAATTAACCCACAGCGTGAAGCTTCTGGCCGGGAGCGGCTTGTACTGGGACACTTGCATGAGCATCACTATGTCAGCCTTATTCCAAGCAACTTAGCTAACGGTAGCTGAACTGACTACTTACATGGTAATGTTAGATTTACAATGTCGCGTTATCAAAATAGAAGTAATTTTTTTTGAAAAGGTACCTTGTTTTGACAAACTATTGGCGAGATACAGAGTGCGCGCTGCTTTGTACTTGCTAAGTAATACTAATTGAATCTAGTGAGAAAAATTTTTTGCTAAGGGTTAAGGGTAGTTGGCGTTTAAATTCACACTTGTCACTTCTAATTTAGTTAATAGGTTCCACTTTATAGGTAATTAAGTTATTAATTTCTCGGGTTGGTCAATTATTCGTCTACTTGTTTAGTTTAATCAAAAGAGGATAGGAGAGCTTAGTATAATAGAATCGCTAGTTTGCAAGGTAACGTGTAGATTCAGTTATAGGTGGTTGGTTAGTTTAGCTGGTATGTCAAGTAGGTAGTGTCGTTCAAACGTGTCCATGCTTTTCAGATTGAATGTTGCGTGCCGGTTTTTAAGTAGAGGGGAAAAGCGGAGGAGCTGAAGGAAAACCTCTCGGCGCAAGGGAGAGAACCAACAACAAACCGGCTCAACTCACATATGGCGTCGACACCAGGATTTGAACCCGGGCCACATTAGTGGGAGGCGAGTGCTCTCACAACTGCGCCACCCTTTCTTCCCCGGTCGTTTTTCCGCTAGTGCCTTATTGACATTTTGTTTTGATGTCTATTAAAAGTGAACTTATTGAATGGGGAATTCAAAGAAAACTTTGACCCCGCTAGTCATTGTCACTTTAATAAAAACGTTCAAGTTCTGTAGCGTTTTCATTTACAATAACGAAGAGAAAGTCAAGCAAAAAAGGAACTAAATGAAAAAAGAAAACATATCGGAGCAATGCTTGGTGTTTTCCTTCTCTTTAAAGCAGGTCTCAAGAAGTAGTTTTGTTGTATTATTATCATAATCATTATTATTTTCGCTATGATACGCAAACGTTACAACAAGTCGGTTTAAAACGTGCAGGTTATATGCACCAGGTAAATAAAATATTATTTAAAAAATGTTATTATTTTATTCTGTGTATTCTCTTCTCTATAAAGGGAGGTGGTTTGATGAAACTAATATCAAGATAGTGGTTGCTGGACTGGTGTGTCTGATTGCAGTTGTGTTGTTCTTCTATTTTGGTTCCAACTAAAAGGTAGTGACTCAATAACCCAACCAACCTATACTCAGCAGAATGTAAGCCAATAGGTAAGTGTACTGAAATGACAACCAATGAAATAAAGTAATTAAATCACGTGAATAGACTACGACTAGCCCCTCATTTTTCCTTGGATAGATAAGTGAAAGACGTAAGCGCGTGAAAATCGTCCCCCATGGGGGATTTTCAGGCAGGCTCGTGTATTTCTCACGCTCCACGGTCCTTGAGGAAATTGAGGGGCTATTTGTAGTCTATCTCGCGAACGGTAACTTAAGAAAACTTAGGACCTGTTGCTATGACGTCTCGGTTAACCAACATCTTGGGTTCAAAATTTTCCGTTGTGTGAATACCTGAGTCGTACGTCTCCCTTTTTTGGATATTTCACAAGTAATGAGTAATGATTCATCCTTTCGCTCCTTTATTTGCCGAAAATCGCGTTTTGAAGCTAGTCGGGCTGTTTTCTGGTCAATTTTGGACTATAAAGAGCCAAAGATGCCCGAAACGTGGTTTCCAGGTCAAGCAATTGGCGGCCTTCTACTGCAGATGCAAAATATCAGCTTTTAAAGTTCGGGCATACGCAGAATGCAAAATCTCGTGACACAGTAGTCTCGACTTTTACCATTCGTTTTGTCTCTTTCGTTTTTGGAATAGTTTTTAGGATCTTAGGATGGAATAGTTTTTAGGATCTTAGGATTTGATGGAAGGAAGCAAAGGTGTGTAGTGGAATAAGGCTTTCATCAGAATTTTCCGGTCAACCTTACGTGGCTTTTTTCCTTTTACTCCGGCCTTCTTGACTGAATCGAATCGCACTCATTCTCGCTTTTTTTAAGACATCTTTTCCCCTTACACAAGTTGGATCACAAAGTTGTCCTTGGCCGCTCGCGGTTATGGGCGGGTCATACGTTCAGAACTGCAGCAAAGCAAATAACGACATTTTATACTTCCGTGCAGACTACCACGTAAACAATTTCCTGAAATTTCTCACATGAACACCAGACCGAGATAGCGCGCTTAAATCAGCCAGCCTGGTTAACCTGGCCCATATAAGCAGGCACGTACTTAGGTTTAAGCTTTTAGTGCGATTCAAATAGGTGGAGAGTAGGCTTCTCCGTTTCGCAAACGCTCTTTTGGCTTGTCATCCAACCAACCTCCCTGACGAACGTCTGCTGAAACGCGCGGCGTTCATGCAGACCAGTCAGAGCTCACTTCCAGTTCCTAGAGATGAACTTTGGTCCTTCAAAAATATTGCGTGGGAGAATAGCTACAAAACGACGATACCTTTCTAAACGTGGCATTTTAGTTAACTTAGTTGTATGTAATTTGACAAAATGCCAAACTAAATCACTTCTGTAACATACCCACGTAAATGTTACAACGACCGCAAAAAAAAAGCAAACAAAAAACAACAACAACGAAAAACCTAAGGATTATCGGATAATATGAGGAAGTCAGTTAGTAAACTAAAGAAAAAAGAATTTATATATAAAAAAGGAAGTTACAAGGACGATCACCATTACGTGCAAATTTCCACTAAGTTTTTCTATAACTCAAAACAGAAAAACCCTGTTAGAACCCCAAGAATGAGTGCACATTGAGAAACGGGTGCATCATTAGGTGTCCAAACGATCTCACCCGTTGATTTACAGTTATATTTAGGTTGGTTGGGCTTTCTCATTCCAACACACGTCTTGCATATGAATGTCCTGATTAATCACGAATACTCCAGAATGTTACATATTTTGTTGAACCTTCAATATACCAGTTTCCATATGTTTAAATTTTTACTTGGTCCTTAGGTTTGGAGGATTAAAACAAAACAAAGGTATTTTTCTACTGTTCCTAAAATTATTCCATAAGATTCCTAAAATTATTCCATAAGATTCATAAGATCTGGAATGTTTCCCTGAAAACTGGCAAGTGGCCCTCCTCGTGGAAAAGGGCCCACGTGACGCCCCTCCCTAAGATCGACATCCCTAAGGGCAAGCAGGACTTCAGAGGAATTAAGATCACGCCTGTAATTGCACGCGCGTTCGAGAAATCTGTGTATAACATCCATGTACGAGACATTGTCGAACAGCATCTGAGTTCAACACAGTTTGCTTATACGACAGGGGGGAGTTGCACTGATGCGCTCTTGAGCATGTAGCACACCATCTACAGCTATTTAGACGAACAAGACTGCAAAGCCGTCCGAGTATTTGCAATGGATTTTAGTAAAGCATTTGACTGTGTCAATCATGAACTCCTGTCATCTAAGCTTAGGCAGTTGCCATTGAATCCCCTTATTGTGAACTGGTATTTAAGCTTTCTCGAGAAACGCCAGCAGCGAGTAGTTTATAACGGTTTTGAGGGACAGTGGCGTGAGGTCAATAGGGGTACGACACAAGGTAGTGTCAGTGGGCCATATCTTTTTAACGTGTTTATTAATGACTTGAAGATCAATCTAGAAGGTCGCCCAGCCTTGTTTAAATATGCTGATGATTCTACAATTATCGTCCCTTTTTGGGGAAACGGCCAGTGTCGCACTGACTTGGTGGATCAGTTTCTTAGCTGGTCCAGCGGCAATCGCATGACATGCAATCCAACAAAATGCAAGGAGATTATTTTCCGTAAGAAAGGTTTCAGTCAGGACATCGAGCCAGTTAGTAATATACCGCAGTGCGCAGAGTTATCCATATTAGGTGTTACTTTCCAACAAAATTGTAAATACAGTAGTCACGTGCGCGCGAAGGTAACTAAGGCGAACAAGTCATTATTTGTATTAGGATCTTTACGTAAGGAAGGAATGTCCCAGGAGGAAGTAGATCACCTTTTTAACGCAATAGTTTTACCAAATTTTTCTTACGCTCTGCCGGTTTATGGTGCCTCAGATTCCGACCTTTCTGTAATACAGAATTTTTTAGACCGGTGTATGAAAAGAAAGTTTATGTCCAAGAATGTAAATATCAGGGATTTGCTAGAGAAGGCGGACAAGACACTCTACAAAAAAAGATCGAATGACCCCGAATGCCCGTTCTTCCAGTTTTTACCTAAGGAAAAGAACATGAGGTACAATCTTAGAAATACGTCAGTCTCTGTCCCTAGAATCTACACTGACAGGTTTAAGAACGTTTTTAGTAACAGAATAATTTTTAGATATGATATGTAAATAGTTTTTTGAGTTTATATTGTAACTTAGGATATGTGATTTTATCTTAAGAAATAAAGATTATTATTATTATTATTTTTATTATTATTATTATTATTCCGGCTTGTTTTATTCCTCCAAGGGGTCAAAAATACTGTTTTCTCCTGTGAAATAATGATTCATTCCTCTTTTTTATTGATACTTCTTTATATTTACGTATTTTTAAAACTTCTCTAAAAACCGCTTTTTTGTTTAATTCCTTAGCACGGTGGCAGATGGTGGATAAGGTGACGACGTCATCCTTCATGATGCAACAACTGCTTTAATTTATGCTTTTGCCTTGCATCTTTGGAAAACTAGGGGCAGCTTAGAACGAAGGGGGATCCAACAAGCTAAAAGAAACCAGAAAGAATCTCGTAGAAGACGGCTACACGGCTTTTAAAAAATTTCTCGGCAAGCTTTTGTTATTGGGACCGAACATGCAATGTTTTTGGTCTCGTTGAAAATAACTTTGGACACACACTCCAAAATAGCTTGTCAGATTATCGTCGATTAAAACCATATCTGGCAACAATATACGAAGGCTATCCAGCAGTTTCGGACGCTAGCTACACAGCTCGTACAAGGCCCCGCGCAGGATTGGGTGAGAAAACAATAAGCAAACCCAAGAGAGAATAAAGAGGTCTGTAAGAGAGACTTGTTTTCTTCTCTCGAAAAATAACAGTAACAATGGACCCTTGCTCTAAAACAATAGTGCTGATTGCTATTGAATATCCAATGAAATTAGAGGGTCTACAGAGCTCCGTACTTCCAATTGGCCAATCAGAAGCAAGGACTCGAGATTCAAAAACTTGTGGAACTCGCTCATTAGGAGTGGCTTCACAGGGGTTTGCCTGTTCTTCTTGTCCCGACTACCTGCTCCTACTTCGTTGTCAGGGTCGGAGAGACGAGTAGGAGAGGACCCTGAGAATGAGTTTTTAGCCGCCTCTTGTTCTCCAAGGATGGCGTTCATGTGAAAAATAGTCATTACAATAAGAGATTTAGAATCGCGTTTACAGCAAACGTCAAATTGTACCACGTGACCAAGTTTTCCCTTTACTTGTCATTTACTGTTTATTTTTTCTATACGGGAATAAGTTGTTTTATGTTGTCGGCATCCAGCAGATTAATTGTGGACAATTTTTTTCTGCTCATTTCAAATTTGAAAAGTTACCAACTTTTCAACAAGCATCTGACGTTTGACGTTTGCCGTTTGCCCTGAACGAGACTCTAAATCTCTCTAATACTTCAATGGCATTTACTCGTGAAGGATCATCTTCCATCTTTTATTGCATCCGTTTGTAAATAGTATCTGTTAAATGCAATTTTCTTTCAACATATTCGTTAACAAAACTTTGTGCTACAGGATATTTCTTGACAAATACATGTCGTTAACCTTGTTACATACCAAACTGTGTATGGTTCAGTTAAAATAACAACTTTATATTCTTAACGACAACAACAATATTTTATCAACGAGAGTAAAAAATGTAAGGTATAGGATGCCTCGCAAACAGCTGCTAAGCTAATCTAGGTACTAGACAAAGGCAATAACAAATATTGCAAAAAGAAAAAAAATAGAATTACGAGCAGAAAGATACAATGACATATTTTTGAATAGTTACAGTAAATTTTAGGGACAGTAATTGAATCGAGATACAACTGAGGTAAACACAGCATATTTTCACGTTAAGTTCATAAAATGCTCTATCAATTGACTGACATTCAGTCGAACCTCCATGTGCGACCACCTACCATAAGCGACCACCTGTCCAAAACATCAAACTGTTTCCAGCCTTACAGCTGGAACCTCAAGCAAACGACCACCTCCTGTTTGCGACCGGGACCACTTTTTGGGGCTGACGGTTTAATGATTTTCTATTGTTTTTAACCGCTTGTAAGCGACCACTTCCAGCATGATTAGATCTCTATGTTCGTTCTATGTCCTGTGTTACTTAGCGTATACGGAGAACTTTTAACGACAATATATATGCAACTACACATATCATAACTTCGAAATTACATGCATTAAATTATCTACCATCAAGTAGATGTGTCTTGACCTCTTCTCGGAAGAGATCCCTGTATTTTGCATTTTGGCCGGTCGCTTCGAGGACTTAGGGAGTATCGCTTTCATTTATTGATTTTTTTTCTTACGAAAATTAGATTTATTGAGACTTTTAACAGAAAGTGGAATTAAATTCCAATTAGACACGTTCATTCTAATGAGAGACGATTTTCTCTATACTCTTCAATTCGGGAGTATTTGATAGAGAAACTTTTATTAGTTGATAATCGCGGATGATAGCGATTTTTTTTTACGGATTTTGACAAAGTTATCGAGATTTGAAGGAACTGTCTTGGCATGGACGTCGTACATGACATTAAATAGCTTAGCTGTTAAAAGTACCCGTACTGTCGAGGGAGGCAGTTTGATTTTATAAGAAAGGGAATTACATGGTCTCTGAGTTTAGCAAAATGAATCTGACGCTGGCTAAGCACGTGTTTGCAGTAGGTAGGTCTGAGTTATAGTATTTTATATGAATGTTTCGTAAGGGTGGGATCAGTTCCTTTCCCGGTACATACCTTACGATCCATCTTCGAAGTTAGCAGTGCGTTCGGCCTTGAACGGCAAAGCTTCCCGCTTGTCGCCTATCAAAGAAATGATTTTCATTGTTTTATTTGTAAGTGGCGGTCGGATGCTTGAGTGATTAGAAAAGCTCGAAGTATTTATCTCAGGAAAAATAGTAAAGGGAAGTTTAACGAACAACGTGAACCAGTGAAAATTGATATAACATTAATGCGCATTAAAAAAAGTCGAAAAAGTTGTTGTAAACTACGTTGGCCTTTACAATAGAAAAGATGCTGTGTTCTTGGATGAATTAAAAAGGGAATTAAAAAGAGAATTCCTATCTTGTGTGTCTTTGTTTGTTTGTTTGTTTTCATTTTCAAAAACATTGGTAGGACGGAAGATGGGATCCAAAACACTCCATCTGCATGGCGTACTTATCAGATACTTGACATGCCCCATACAATCGCGTTGTCCCGCCAAAATACAGATGTTCGTTCTCTCTGCGCATGATTGTGAAACCCAGCAGGACCCCCTGGCTCTTAATGCCTAAACCATAAAATCTCAGTTAAAAACGGGGTTTGGGGTAAGCCTATATAGCTCCTATATTGGGGGGACTTGCGGCATTTAAAGAAGGAGGAGATCGGCGTAGGAGGGGGGCGCTTATTCGAGAGGGAGGCTTGTTTGATATCATGGCCTAGCGTTGAGGTGGGCGCTTATAAACAGGAGGGCACCTCATGACGGCGTAGGCGCTTGTTCGAAGAAATACGGTATTTGAATAGGCACTTGAAAGTTCCAAAGCTCGATGGACCTGTTCACATGGTACTTGTTAGCATCCACGATTTGTCTCCAACATTAACAAGGAAGTAACTACCCTGCGTAAACAGCCGGTCTTCCCTCGCTCCTCTCCGCCGAAACGTCTTTAGCGGCGAGGAGAGACGGCTGTTTTCGTGCTCTAGAAAGTGAATGAATGCGGTAGTTTCGATAAGTTAAAAACATTTAATTTTTTTTTTCAGTTTTATCTTTGCGTGTCCATTCCCATGGGGCCGATTTTTGAGGGGAGGGTCGGGTCATTTCAGGTCTTCTAGCGAACAGACTTGGAAGTTGATTTGGAACGAACACAAAATTATTGCGTAGTCGAACCTCTCCACAACGGCCACGCTGGGAACAGAAGAAAGTGGCCGTTGCTAGGGGTGTAATATGATAATGAGGGTAAGCGACGTCAACCGCCACCAAGGGAGGTGGGAGGAGTGAAACTCCTGGCCAAGAGGTGGGCAAAAACTAAGCAATTCTAACCAAGGGCCGTAATGCATCATGCCACCAGCGCGCAGGCCCAACACGACGGAATTTAAAGGAGTCACTTATTTCCTGCGTCACGGGCCAATTATGTATACAGTGAGAATAGTTAGGAGTGAAAGAAACGTCACACCGTGAACACCTTTCTTCTTTTTCTTTTGTGGCGTTTCCTTGTCATGCCTTGTGTTTTATTGTTTGCCGTAGACATCAAAAGAATACTACGCTGCTAAGAACTAATACTGAAAGAACGCAATAATTGTAAATCTAGGGTGAAAATTTCCAATGATGTCTAGGTAATTATACCGTCATTTCAAGGAATCTTCCGCAATCAAAGGCAATATGAGGCAAAGAAGCTACACCTTGCGAAACTATGACACCAAGGAAACATCAACGAAGATGTCAGTACGAAAAATAAAAACACATCTCAAACTACTACAAAAATAAATAGACTATTCCAATTTGTAGACTAGTAGATTCTACTGGAAATGAAGTCCTGTAAGCAGAGTGTGTGACAGTCAAGTACAAGGCCACCCGTGTTAAAAACACATACGTTTCCAGTGGGAAATCCAGGGGAGGGGCCCGCCCCCTTATTTTTAGACCAAACTGAGGCCAGAAGGGACAAAAAAAAAATTCTTTGGAGACCCCCCCCCCCCCCTCCCCCCTTATCTCAAGGTCTGGATCCGGCACTGGTGACGAATAGTTGAAGGTTAAGTCATTGATATCGAGAGTTGCCTGCTACGCCGATGATACGAAGATTTTCAAGAGCATCAATTCTATCACAGACTGTAATGTCTTGCAATCTGACTTTAACGATCTTGTCGTTTGGTGCGAATCGTCTGGACTCATATTTCATCAGTCCAAGTGTAAATACCAGTGTATCACTTGCAAAAAATCACCTATACAGTCCACCTATATTATCAATGAAACGCCTTTGGAATCTCGCAATACAGAGAAAGGCCTTTATGTGTGGGTGACAAGCAATCTTGCCTCGGACACTCAAGAGGTTTAAGGTGGCCCCAAATAGCTGGTCAAATTTAACCTTAAAATGCAACGCTAACACATTTGTGAAAGTTGACGCATAGAGGGAAACTGCCGGCGATCTATCTCCCGTCTGCAAGGGTATTCTTGCCCAAAGCTTCAGTTGCAAGAAACTGAGTAATCAGAAACAAACGACGAATACAGTTCGCAATACAAGAAGAACAACTTTATGCTGAATGCGGGGCATGATAAAAGAATTTCTATTTATCAAACTTTCTTTGTATTTGTCCCTCTTGTTTTTGAAACCTATCTTAACAAGGGAAATTATATTATCTACGAAAAACTCTCAAGAGTTTTTAGCGTCGTAGGTTTCCGTTTTCAGGAGAAATAAAGCCACCAACTCCAATACTTCTAACCATAGTTATTAGAGGAGACTGGTTATGAGAAGCGGCAAACATCAATGATAAAAACAACAGTGCTGCAGTTTATGTTGGAGCACCCTGAAAGTGCACAATCCTTTGTTTTCTGTTGGCAAATTGTTACGGAATAAATTAATGCCACGTTTTTATTGGTCAATACAATCAAAATGATAGGAATTCTTTTGAACGTTGTGCACTTTCAGGTCCACAAAAACATATAACAAAGGAGTCTGACGGGTTTCATAACCATTCCACTCAATTAACTACGTTCTAACCGTCCATTTTTCAGCTGCACTGAAAGCACTTGTACTTAGTAATCTATTCAAGGTTTTTAGACTTGACATCACATTCGCACGGGAAGTTTGCCGCTTGGGGATAAAGATGAGGAAAATATGACAATCGTTTTCATTTACCCCAATGGCAAAATGCCCGTGCGAATGTGATTGCAAATCTTTCAAACTTGAATAAATTACCTAATACAAGGGTTTTCGTTGCAGCTGAAAATGGATCGGTTGAAGTACTGGAGTTGGTGGCTTTATTTCTCCTCAAGACAGGAACCTTCAGTGCTAAAAACTGGTAGGAGATTTCCGTAGATGTTATCGTTCTTTGTTGAGAAATTTTGCGAAAAGAGAAGGAAAAATACACAGTAACTTTGATAAATAGAAGTTATTTAATCTTCCCCCGCATTCAGCATAAAGTTGTTCTTCTTGTATTGCGAAGTGTATTCGCCGTATGTTTCTGATTACTTAATTTCTTGCGACTGAAGCTTTGGGCAAGAATACCCCTGCAAATAGGAGATGGTCCGTCGGCAGTTGTCCTCTATTTGTGTTTCAACTTTCACAATATAATTGTGTTACTGTTGCATTTTAAGGTTAAATTTGACCAGCTATTTGTGCAGCGAGTTCTACGGTCACGATTGAATTCAAACTTGCAGATATGAAACTAGAGAGCTCTGAGGCTAATTTGCCGAAGTTAGAGAAAAATCTGTCTTAGGGTTTTGAAATTATTGCCATTTTTTGTAAAAATGCGGTTTTGAGCATATGCCGATACCTCAAACGTTTTTACTCCCATAAGAAAATAAACAGCATTCTCTTAAAGTTCGACCATTCTTTATTAAGGACGCCAAAAATCATAGATATCGGTTAAATTATTTCTGCCGAAAAACGCGATTCAAAAACATAACCAACGGGCAAATAAATAGGTTCGGGCCATCCCGAGGCCTGGGTCAAAGAGGCTATATTTCCCGCTAAGAGACCTAGAACAAATTGAACTTTTCTCTAAAAGTAAATGTTGAGGTTTTCGTGTGCCTTAACGTTTAATTATGGTCACGTGACATGTCACGTGACCAAACATTGAAAATGAAGGAAATTGGCGAATTGGTGGCGAAATTACTTTGTTTCGATAAACAAATTAGCATTTCTGAAAGAGGATGAACATACCTAACTTTCTACGTTTGGAATGAAAGTACGCGAAGTTTAAAATTAAAGTTTTAAATAATTCAAGATTAAATTTGGGCATTAAAAATGATGTTTTCCCTCATTATTTTTTATCGAAGTGCAATGAACGGTCATTCAAAACGTGAAGTGTTAGAAATATTTAATCTGAATTAGAAAAATGTTATTTCCCTATTTCTTTTCTTAAACAATTTACGAAAATTTATGAAAAGTGTGCGAAAGCCTACAAACTCCTCGGCTTTGTGCGCGGAGCTTCTAGGTTATATATCCAAAGCACCCAAACGCGTCGTACACTTTATCTTTCTATCGCCTGTTGCCATCTCGGCTATGCAACCCAAGTATGGTCGCCACAGTCCATTGGCCCACTAAAGCGAGTTGAAAACGTGCAGCGCCGTGCAACAAAACTAATTTTGAAGCCTTCCTTCCGTCGCGATGTAACCTATAAAACCCGCCTCCAACTAACAAATCTTTTACCTATCTCATTCTGGCATGAATTTTTGGATATAGTCTTTTTCTATAAAGCTGTTAATAATTTAGTTTTCAAAGATAGTGAAGCTCTGCCTGCAACTAGACAATCAACAAGATCTACCGGGTCATCGAGCAGCAAATAATGCTATTACTTATATCTCTAAGCGAAGTAGAACTGTTACTTATCAACGCTCATTTTTCATACGCGCGTGCCGCACATGGAATGTTCTGCCCGCTGAGTTACGCACAAGTCACATCTCTCTAGCCTCATTTAAGCGTTCACTCTTTCAATATTACAGTAAGGGGCTCTGGACCTGTACGACGTTGACGATATTAGAACCTGGAGAACAATTTGTCCCAGGTGCAACATAGCGAGGACTCTCTTGTGCCCGCCTAGCAATTTGAACTTCCGTCTTGTTTCCTTTTGATTTTTCTTCTTTATAGATCAGTAGCTTTCATTTCATTTCATTTTCATTTTATTTTTGCCATTCACCAGAAATACAACAACAGTATACATTTACAAGATCAAATGTTTAAAGTGGTAATGGCAAGGAAGCCTATATAGAAGCCAAGGGCTTATAAACTATAGGCTTTCTGGAG
This sequence comes from Porites lutea, assembly GCF_958299795.1. Lineage (NCBI taxonomy): Eukaryota > Metazoa > Cnidaria > Anthozoa > Scleractinia > Poritidae > Porites > Porites lutea. The sequence continues at coordinate 8,028,262 of NC_133214.1, forward strand.
CTATAGGGGTACATCATGCTAATTAAGGGTGGTGAATGAAAATTTGGATAAAATTTTTTTAAAAAGTAAAGAAAAGAAAAGAAGAGAAGAAAAGCGAAAAAAGGAAAGAGAAAAAGGTTATTACGTTTGTTATTATTATTATTATTATTATTATTATTATTATTATTATTATTATTATTATTATTGACGTGGGATCCACTGTAATTGGTTAGACTGTAGTGGTCTCCCTGACTAATTTTTTTTTTTTTTATGTTTTCATGTATAAAGATTGTTTTCTAGTTTGGCGAAGCTAAATAAATAAATAAATATCTCAAGTATTTTTTTTTATTTATAAAGTGCAACGCGACGTCACATCTTAACAACTGCGAAATTCTATCAACTAAATACATACAACAAAGTGAATCCAGGGGTACCCTTGGAAGAAAAGTGTTGCTAGGAAAAAGACAATTCAGGGTGTCTGAGGGGATTTGTTGTCTGTAGCTTGTTTGTGGTATTTGTTAGCAATCGTTAACCCCCACCCCAATTTATCTGCGGAACAGATAAATTTTTCCCAGCAATCCGATCCCCAAAAATGCTTAAAATGGCTTCAGAAAGCTTTATTTTCGTGCTCGATTCTTCAAGTCACGGGAATTTAAATTCACCGTTGCTTTCGAACTCTTCGCCTTTGCAACAACGTGCTTTCTACAGAAAAAGAATTTCCTTGGTATACGTTTTTCATGCCCTTTTTAATCGACGGTCGAGTAATCTTTTTAAATTGTTTTCAGCGAAACGTGGTCAACATAGCGAGTCATTTCAATCATCGCCGAAAATAAACCGCATGCAAGACTCATTTGCATACAATGAAAGTTTTAACAGCCTCACCGTTTCGCTCATCTTAGATTCTTCTTTTTTTCAACCGTTGAAGTATCCACTTGTTCCAAAGTAATCAACGCTTTCAAGCGATAGAATTTATGGACAGACCCGTTCCAAAAAGCTCTACATCTTTCGCATTAATCTTCCCTGCATGACTTTCGCCCGGAGTAGTCAATGGATAAAAATAGGTAAATCCGATTTGATTGATATCGATTGTATCTGGAAAATAATCACACAGCAAGCAAGAACAAGTAAAGTAAATAAGGTAAGGTGCAAGTCAAAAAATGAAAACTGCTGAATTCATGCAAACAGTAAATTTGTTGACAACTGAATTTCAACTGAGATCAAACAGTTATCACTTTTTTTTTTAAAAAAAAAAGATATATTAGCTTTCTTTAAAACCAGGTTTAAATTCTTCTTCTGATGACTGATATTGGCCAGGTTTGTAGGCGTCCAGTTTTTCACTATTTAGATCTGCCACCTTTTCAAAATAACGTCGGTTTAGTTCCGGATGTAGTTACATCCAGGAGTAGCCAATAGATAAAAATCGAAATCGATAACAATCGCTAGCAAGCAAGTGATTTCAGTTCATCGATTGAAAACGGAAAGTGGTGAAATCTATGTGGGGAAATCTTTTAGCCTGAATTTCAGACATCCCTTCGACTGGAGGGGATGTCTGAAATTCAGGCAAAGAAACCTTCATCTAAGGTTGCATTTCTTGTGATACTTGCCTGCGGGAACTAATTAAACGGAACTATTTTTAATATAATGAACAAAACAAAGGGCTTTAGAGCGAAACTAGTGGGTGTAAAAGTTTCCACATTTCTCATTTTCATGTTTTTCATCATTTCCTTCTCGTGGGTGTTTTCTCAGCTGTACTATCTAGCTTACGCCAAAAGAACAACAATGGCGGACTTCCGTTATAAATCGTTAAAATCATGAAAAATGGATGATATCAATTTGACACAGCAATTTAGTTTATCGATATTCACCGATTTCATTTATCAATGGATAAAAATCACTTGAGTGCTACCGACTTTTATCGATTGACCACTCCGGGTATACAATCCCATATACAACTCAATTTGGAAAAAATTTCAACATCAGGAGTAATTCACTTTTTCCTAGATAGGAAAAAAAGGCACACAAGCAACCCAAGGTCACCTTGTGAGAGACCATCCAAAGAAAGCTGCAACAAACACTTCCTTGCCTTTCTTTACTATTGTTTCCCCAATAGTCTTGGAGACCAACAGTTTAAAAATAAAAAATTTGTTTATTGAATGAAAAATATAAATTGGTTAAAAATAAAGATGCAATGAAATATTTCATTCTAAACTTAGATGCAAATTTTATATTTTAATAATTATAAAAAAAGTATGATTGTTGCAAGTGTCAAAGGAATTCCTTGATCCACTTTCGAACTGACTTGATGTCCTTGTCAACTTTTTCTTTAATATCTTTGTCAAAGGATGGAAGAGAGCTGTAAAATTTTAAGAGAAATGATAATCATCCTGCGTCACTTTTGTAACAGGTGAAAACATTAGATGAATTAAACTATAGAAGAAAGTTTTTTATCAAAACACTACTTTGAACAACAAAACAGAAGTAAAACAATGAGAAAAATGACACATGTACTAAGAGGTGTAATTGAGACACACCCCTCGGTTACTGCTAATCCATGAGTGTGTTTAGAACGATACCCATACCCTCTAACGGCTTTAGATTTGAGGACGAGGACAAGGACGACTACGAGAACGAGATTTTCTCAATACTTGGTAGTGCATGCGCACGAACCAACGTCATTTTGGCGGGAAAATGTGGTAGCCATCGTCAGTCTACTGCGAGTTTTAGCGAGAATGTAGTAGTGGCGAAAACAAGTCATTAAAATGTTAGAAATCTTATCCCTTAGCGATCGAGAGAGGGCTTAACCTCCTTCAACGGAAATAAGCGAGTTAACCGGCTTTTGTGGTGAAAAAAAGTACAATGAAGCTTTGCGAGGTGTCTTTTTTAGAGAACAGGCGAGAAAATTTAAAATTAAATGTTGTCTCGTCCTCAGATCTAAAGCTCTCTATTAAAAAAAGGCAAAAGCCTTTTAGCTACACCACCACGGTGGTCATTATCAGACGGCAGGGGTGTACACTTGCGACTTGATGCTTGCACTTGCCTCCTCTCCACATAATAAAAAAAAACAAAGAAAAAGTATAGAGTGAATTGTGACAAAATGACTTCGAAAAAAGAGTGGATAAAGTTTATCAGTTTTTTCAATAGTTATTCTAGAACATTTATATGTGCATGCAGTGTAATTATAATATGTCAATAAAACACAAATCAGATATTTAGAACAAAAATGTTACAAAGCAAAGTGAGTATGCGATATCAATTTATTCACCACTCTTTTTTAGAGGGGGTGGGGGTACACATTCCCCTAGTTTGAATTTGAAAACCCATTGTTTCACGTATTGTGGAGGAAGCCTCGTCCCTGTTGGTATCTTCCTATTGTATTTGTGATTGTCTTCATCGCTGTCCAAGTCTCAAATCATTTATGTGTTGTTTGTCGCTATTTCATCTGTCTTATGTTGCTGTTTCAAGGCCGTGTCGCTTGTCAGAATATTATTGTACCCTAGCAGCAGGGCCTCACAGTGGAAAGGTGACTACGGTGGAACCCCGATATAATTAACGATCCTCGATATAACGATGTTCCCGGTATAACGATCGATATTCTATGTGGCGGCAAAAGTTACAGTAAGCTGTATGCTGGGGGTCAGAACCTCGATATACTGACGATCTTTGATATAACGATGAGAATCGTAAAATTTTTCCCGATTATAACGATATTATCAGTATACATTCACAAATTAAGCAAATCATTGAATTTTACACAATAACATTACAGTAATTGAGTAATCTGTAACGTTCTGTCCACATACTTGGTCTTTAACTCTGATAACAGAAACTTGGAAAGAAAAACGACTTAAGAAGGCTGTTGCAAGTGTGTCATGCGCAATAATGCATTAAAAAACAATGAACACGCGAACACGAGATTATAACAGTCGCAACTTCAAATGTTTAAGTTAAGTTTTATTGCGCTTGTACGATTCACACCGCAGAATTTACTGTGTATAATAAATTTTGAAAACTTCTAGTGGTTTGCAAACTGTTTAAGGATATTTCTGCGTGCTTGAAATCTTACATTTGTGAATCATTTGATGGTCATTACAAATTTATAATTCAGCACTGTATGCAGTAAAAAAAGTACATGTTAGGTTTACCCCGATATAACGATTTTCGGTAATTTTACGGCCATATCGTTATATCAGGAGTTTCGATATAACGATTCGTCGATATAACGATATAATTTTTCTTCTCCCTTGGCATATCGTTACACAGTGGAATCTCGCTATAGCAAAGACCTCGTCATAACGAAAAACATCTGAAATCCCGGCAGAATTACAGTAAAATATGTGGAAACGAATCCCGCTATAACGAATAGATTTGACGGTACCAAAGCTCAATGTAGCCCGCTGTAACGAATATTTTGTCCGGTCGCTCGCAGCAGTCAGTAAAAACGACATATTTGAGTAGAAATCACAGCTCAAGGCTTTAATTGAAAGTGTTAACACTTTACACTCACAGTTTACAGCATCAAACAGGGGCGTAGCTACCTGTACGCACGGTACGCACGTGCGTACCTGAAAAAGTCGTGCACATAAAAGATATAAAATGAATAAATAATGAATAATAAAAAGTTAATTCTAAAAAGAAAACAAAAGATCTAAAGGTAATTATTTTAAGAGCACAGTTTGCCCTCAATTCATTCAACTCTGCTTGTTTCTTTGAAATATATATTTTTTCTTAAACAACGGCAATTTTTTTCGTCTCTACCCAAATGCCGGTTTCCAGAAAAACGAAGTAATTCACTAATGGACCGAATCTTGAATGACATATATATATAGATCTAGTGAAAAGATGGCAGGCGTTTTTACCAAAAACGTGTTCGGATTCCTAACTGTTTACGCACATCGATAAATCCTGGGAGCAATGACGAAACGGGCGACGGCAGCAGAGGCGGCAACGGCGACAGCAACGACAACGAGAACGTCAAAGGAAACGAGCCCAATAAGTAAATAAAAAACAACAAATTTGGCACGTGTAGCGCGCTTTTCTTTACAACCTGTATGAACACAACGCTAAATTTCCTTTTGTGATTTTGTTTGGCCAGGACCTAAACATTCAGGGACAAATTCAATTTCTTCTCTGAGTCCGAACTTGGGTGAGGTCCCCAAGACTCGGTAGGGAAGTTCACCTATATTTGCCACTTTAAGAGAGTTGAAATAAAAGCAAAAAAGTTAAAGAGCAAAAAGGGCGCATTTATTTTGATAGCTAGGGACGTTTTCGTTGCCCTCACCGTCGTCGTTGCTAATGCGACAGTTCCATTTTGGTTTTACTGCAAGCTCGTATAATAAAATGCGGAAAAGTATCCGAATTCGTTGAAAAATTGTTTACATTACAAAATATTGCATCGGATTCACTTTAGATTTCGGATTTAAAATCTATAGAGCCTTGACTAAATCGGATTCATGCGCTGCATCTGCTTAAACACGACAAAACGAACCCAGTAACAAAATTATCCGGATACCTTTCGAATCAGAAAAAGTGTGTAGCCTTATTGCATGATGGATCCAAACACGCGACACTAGAAGTATTATACAAGTTGCTAATATCATTTCATATGCAGAAAAAAACGCTTAGGCTTACAAAGTAACGAAATCTTTAATCAAGGAATTTTTTTAGGGGGGAGGGGGGGGGCAAAGCTATTTGGAGAAGAATGCTTACCTCTGAAAAAATCCTGGCTACGCCCCTGTCAAATGAATAAAAATAATGTTTTCTACGTGTAGTATTAACATTTGGTAATTGTTATTTATTAAGCTACCCCGCTATAACGAATATTTTTGGTGTTAACTAAATAATTCGTTATAACGGGGTCTTCGCCATAACGAAGACCCAGCTATAGCGAACAATTTTTTCGGTACCTTGGCACTTCGTTATGGTGGGGTTCCACTGTAGTTAAGACTGAGGTTACAACAAGCACTTATGTCCAGAAATGCATGCAATGGCCAAAATGGCGAAACTGGCGAAAAATAGCCAGCCGCTGGCGATTTGAATTGGATGCCAAAAGTGGCCCCTTGGAGGTTGGTGATTTTGGCGAAAATGGCGATTTTGGCGAAATTGGCGATTTTGGCAAAAATCGCAATGCATGTTTGGCAAAAATCACCATGCATGCAATGGCGAAAATGGCGAAAAATCACCAGCCTCTGGTGATTTGAATTGGACGCCAAAAGTGGCCCCTTGGAGGCTGGCGATTTTGGCGAAAATGGCAATTTTGGCGAAAATGGCGATTTTGGCGAAATTGGCGATTTTGGCAAAAATCGCCAGAGGGCTGGCGATATGTGGCAAAATATTCAAATTGGATGCCAAAAGTGACCCCTTCAAAGTAGATAACTAAAGAGGTCCTTATAACTGTGAGGCAACAGTACTAAAAAAAGCTCAGATTACTTGCCTAATAAGAGGCCCCAATAACTGTGAGGCAACATTTATCAAATACAACTGAATCAAATATATGACAAAACAGCTTTACCTAACTGTCAAACAACATTATTTTATCAAATACAACTGAATCAAATATATCTGAAAACAACAAATGGAAGTCGTTTCAGTTAAGCTAATATGTATTTGTGCCATGTACTTCACAGGTTAAGTAAACATTTCCTTAATTTCGATGTCGCTTGACTTACCAAAAGGGATGTGATGCGCTGAAATATCACACTAGCATCATTTGCTTTTGTATGGTTCTTAATTCCTTTCAAAGACTTACAAGTCCACTAATTACTCGAGGTGAGAACTACCAAGTCCTTGAAATCATAAAAATTCCTTGCCATGGGCACTCTAACTTTTGAGGTTCGATGTAGACCTTAACAATCCTCACTGGTTACAATTCTCTTCACATTGGTTCCATTAAATTGTGAGGTAGCCTTAAATCAAAAGCGATTGCGAAACGCATGGTTCCTGGCTAAAAGATGCTTTCACGATAACCAGTGTGTACCCTTCATTCTTTTTTGGTTCTCCACTATACACATTATCTTCTTCCGTCGTTTTAAAATCTTCACTTTCTTCTCGCACTTACTTGTTTTTCTCTTTAGAGAAACGGTCCCCTAAAAGTAACAAAAGCCGAAATGTCCAGCAGCTTGCATGCGCCATTTTGAAATGTGTGAATTCGCTTATTTCCACTTTATGTAAACCTGCACGAAATGTCACTTGTGCCCAATACTTCACCGCATTTATTGAACATAAACATTGGATCAAAGCAATAACTTGTTTGTCTCTTTCATAAAACATATCCCATTCAAACTAATTCTGTATTTTTTCATCAACTAGATATATAAAAAGAGAGTGTACATGTTTGTCTCGTTCTTAAAAAATGTGTCCCATTATTGCTTTATGAGCTGGGGACAGAAATTTAGAAAATGTATTGTTTTTTTGCGCGTGAGACCACCAAACCAATTCTCAGTACAATATGTGTTCCATTAAATTGCTAATGCTAATGCTCGTCGAAACACGTCACCCGGCCTTTTTACTTTCTATTTTAACAATTGCCTGAGAGTCCCTGTGAACGACATTAATCGTTTTGCTTACATAGAGTGACCACCAAAGTCGGCTGGGAATGACACTAATCGTTTCTACTTACATAGAGTAGTTATCCAAAATTGGCTATTTCAACATGGCCGCCGCGTCAAAATAACAACTACTAAACCTTACACGTTCATGTTCTGTGAAACTGCAATGAACCAGCTCGTTTATATATACTTGTACGATTGAACGCCATTATAACAAACAGGATGGATATACAAGGCAATACGGACCATCTAATTATCTGAATGCGTAGCCAAGAACCAACCTGGATTCCTCATAAAATATAATGTCGAACTGTCGCTATTCAAACAATGCCTACAAGCCTGGAAAATTAAGGATACCTATCTTGGATTTTTTGGTAAGAAAGTTGCCATGAACATTACGAAGATCACCATTTACTGATAATTGAATACAACTCGTTGGCCATTCGATTTGAATTGAGCAAGAAATTAGTTATAAGTGGTAATTCCCGACCAAACACTCTTGTCTGGGACGAATTTCAAATCACAAGAGGTTATCAATTAAAGGTAAAAGCATTAAAAAAAAGATTAATGACACTTAAGTTACAGTAGCGTTGTCATTATTAGTATACAATTATACTATTGGAAACTTTTTATATTAATATGTGGTTAACTATTTGGCAATTAATAGCCATTTCAAAAGAGACCCTTTGCTATGTCATTTCAATTTGTCTTGACAAATTAGGTATTTAATCGAGTAATTGCCATTTCTGCCAAAACACGTTTTAAGAACGAGGCCAACATGCACTCTATATTTTTTTTTTATTTGTGGTTGATGAAAAGATACAGAATTAGTGCACGCCATTTTCGCCAAAATTGTCACTTTCCAAAGGGCCCCTTTGCCATCTCATTTGCATTTTTGTTTATAATTTGGCGATTTCGGCGATTAAGCGCCATTTCGGCCATTTTCGCCAAAACCGCCACTTTCCAACGGGCCCCTTTGCCATCTCATTTGAATTTTTGTTTACAGTTTGGCGATTTTGGCGATTAAGCGCCATTTCTGCCATTTTCGCCAAATACGCCATTTTCGCCGAAATCGCCACTTTGCAAAGAGCCCCTTTGCCATCTCATTTGAATTTTTGTTCATAGTTTGACGATTTTGGCAATTAAGCGCCATTTCTGCCACTTTCGCCAAATACGCCATTTTCGCCAAAATTGCCACTCTGCAAAGGGCCCCTTTGCCATCTCATTTGAATTTTTGTTTATAGTTTGGCGATTTTGGCATTGAATGCCATTTCTGCCATTTTCGCCAAATACGCCATTTTCGCCGAAATCGCCACTTTGCAAAGGGCCCCTTTGCCATCTCATTTGAATTTTTGTTTATAGTTTGGCGATTTTGGCGATTAAGCGCCATTTCTGCCATTTTCGCCAAAATCGCCACTTTCCAAAGGGCCCCTTTGCCATCTCATTTGAATTTTTGTTTATAGTTTGGCGATTTTGGCGATTAGTTGCCATTTCTGCCATTTTCGCCAAATACGCCATTTTCGCCGAAATCGCCACTTTCCAAAGGGCCCCTTTGCCATCTCATTTGAATTTTTGTTTACAGTTTGGCGATTTTGGCGATTAAGCGCCATTTCTGCCATTTTCGCCAAATACGCCATTTTCGCCAAAATCGCCACTTTCCAAAGGGCCCCTTTGCCATCCTATTTGAATTTTTGTTTACAGTTTGGCGATTTTGGCGATTAAGCGCCATTTCTGCCATTTTCGCCAAATACGCCATTTTCGCCAAAATCGCCACTTTCCAAAGGGCCCCTTTGCCATCTCATTTGAATTTTTGTTTACAGTTTGGCGATTTTGGCGATTAAGCGCCATTTCTGCCATTTTCGCCAAATACGCCATTTTCGCCAAGATCGCCACTTTTCAAAGGGCCCCTTTGCCATCTCATTTGAATTTTTGTTTACACTTTGGCGATTTTGGCGATTAAGCGCCATTTCTGCCATTTTCGCCAAATACGCCATTTTCGCCAAAATCGCCACTTTGCAAAGGGCCCCTTTGCCATCTCATTTGAATTTCTGTTTATAGTTTGGCAATTTTGGCGATTAATTGCCATTTCTGCCATTTTCGCCAAATACGCCATTTTCGCCGAAATCGCCACTTTCCAAAGGGCCCCTTTGCCATCTCATTTGAATTTCTGTTTACAGTTTGGCAATTTTGGCGATTAAGCGCCATTTCTGCCATTTTCGCCAAATACACCATTTTCGCTAAAATCGCCACTTTGCAAAGGGCCCCTTTGCCATCTCATTTGAATTTTTGTTTACAGTTTGGCGATTTTGGCGATTAATTGCCATTTCTGCCATTTTCGCCAATGCGTGCATTTCTGGACATATCTCACAACAAGGGTGAAAGAATGGATTATCAGTACTGTCTTCTAGCTGGGACAAAAAGAGTGTACGTAGTAGAAAGGAGGCCATTTAAGGGAGGGAACATTAGTGGGGGTTCAACTGTGATACAATAATGAGAAAAGCAGCCACATAATTTATTAATTACAGTAGCATGACTTTATGCATTCCTTCCTTCCTTGCTTCCTTCCCCTCCCCCTCCCACCTCTTTCATTTTTTGGTTTTCGTTTCATTTCTCGGGCGATCAAAACCGAAAATCCCCTTCCATGGTCTTTTTGTGCTCCGAAACCAAACGGAAACGCTTGCTACGCAGGCTAGACTCAGTAGCTTGCGTTTCATCTTTTGTTGAAGGGGCCTCCATGGATATTTCTGGCTTTTGCACAGGTTTCTCTTCCGAATTTTCGGTACCGTGTGCCATCTGCACAAATAATACGAGGCTAAAGGCTGGTTTTCACTAGCGACGGAGTCGGAGTCGGAGTCGTAAGCGGAGTCGCAAGAGCGCTTATGATCTGGTGAAAATCAAAAATCGGAGTCGTAAGCGGGGTCATAAGCGCGACGGAATCGGAGTCAGAAGAATCAGAACGTTTCCATTTTAATTCCGACTCCGCTTACGACTCCGCCGCTTACGTTCCGCTAATGATCTAGTGAAAACCAGATTGTCGGAGTCGAAAGCAGAAGCAGAAGAACCAAGCCAATTACAAAGCGTGGGAACGTGCATTCTGATTGGCTTATCCTTCGGCTTCTGCTTCCGACTCCGACAATCTGGTTTTCACTAGATCATAAGCGGAACGTAAGCGACGGAGTCGTAGGGCGCGATCCATTCAACCAAAATTCAGACCGGTCCGACCGGGAAAAGAGGACCACCTCAAAAGGTGGACCTTTTTTTTTCGAAACTTTTCCGGTTGGACCGAACCGATCCATTGAGTTTTGGACCGAAATTTCCGGAAATTTTGGTTGAATGGATCGCGCCCGTAAGCGGAGTCGGAAGAAAATGGAAACGTTCTGATTCTTCTGACTCCGATTCCGTCGCGCTTATGACCCCGCTTACGACTCCGAGTTTTGATTTTCACCAGATCATAAGCGCTCTTGCGACTCCGCTTACGACTCCGACTCCGACTCCGTCGCTAGTGAAAACCAGCCTTAAGAAAGCTATGGAATGTAAGAAACCTCATAGTGTTTTAGTTATGAATGAAACTGCGAGAGCCTCAACAATGATTCTTACACTAAGTAGCTACCCTTTCCAGCTATCAGCCGCTGCTCAAACAAAACGATGACAATAATCAGATCCTCTTACCCCTCCCTGACAGTAAATTATATGGAAGGAAACGAAAAAAAATCTATGACTATACATTATCTCAAGGACACAGTGTTCATCTTAAGTTGTTCAAAATTGCTTTGCTGTGTTATTTAACTAAGAAAATTCTTTATCCGGATTGAAACCACGGCTACCGCCCTACCCCTCTCCCTCTTCTACTATTGCTTGTTCATCCTTTCCCATGAGTCTTCCTGGGCAACGACTTCCGCCTGCTCCGCCGCCATATTGACAAAAGTTCCCACAGATAGCGGATAGAGGTGAGGAATATTATTGAAGTTGTTTTTATTTTGCTCAAGCTTATCAGATCTTGTTTGTTTTTTAGAAATTCTATTCCTCTGATTATACTTTTAATGTCACAAGCGGCTGCAAAGAACCGGTTTACATGCTCTGAATGAAACACATTACACGCAGTGAGGCGACGAATGCTTGTTAAAAAAAGGTTAAGCTTAACTGATATTAGAACTATCAGTTCTTTTGGAATTAACAGTTCTTAAATGCAAACTACAGAAATCATACACGATTCACTTGAAAATTTCAAAACGTGTGCTCATCGAAATACGAAGAAATTTTAATTCAAATCTGGAGGCTCAAGTTGAGCGCAAAGTCCACTCTAATTGGGCTGTTGCAATAAATATCCGTACCCTTCCCCCCACCCACCAATTGAGGTCTTGCCTTTTCTTCTAGCCCCTAAATATTTTAAAAAAATTCATTCACTTCTGAAGACGTCCATCAAATATGGGTTTACCCCTGAATAATATGGGTCTGGTCTACCCAGGGCTGTTATTAAGAGGCAGGGAAACAGGGATTTCCTCCAGCGAGGCCCTTGCCTACTTTCAAAGGAAGATGGAAGAAAAATTGAACCAAAAGAAACCCCTAGCTGTTTCACTGCTGACAACTTGTTGTATTTACCCCGCAATTATTCCTCTCGCCCTCATGGGCTATTGACTTAGAGATCATGAGGGTGAGGGGAATAAGTACTGTTTTAGTAAAATCCAACTCGTTGGTCAAAAATGTCGAGACAAAACAACTTAAAGCAAGACTTTAATACTTTTTTGCTGCCAAAAATCCGGTGCTTTTCGCTACTAGTATAGCCTAGAAGTAGCTCAACCAATCAGAATGCAGTATTTTTTTTCATTTTATTTTTTCTTCTTCTTCTTATTTTTTAATATTTATTTATTTACAAAAAAAAATTAATTACAAATATGTGTTCTTTTAACTATTCAAAACAATTTCCTACTTTCGCAGCGGGCTGAAAATAATATATAAAGAGAGAAAAAAAAAACTAAATTCGTAAAGGAAGGAAACTAAATTAAAGGGAAAAAGACGCAAACCTAATAAGTGAAACAGTACAGCAGTAAAGTGTAACGTAAAGGAATAAGTGTTATGGAGATTATGGAAATGACACTAGCATTCAATTGTCTAAAGAAGTTTGGCCCATGTTTTTTTAAATTGTGATAAGCGGTTAGATCTAAAAGCTATGGTGCAAATATCAATTTTGTTATTGAGACGCAGTAGAAAACTGTCAAAGTCAAGGACGCCGTTGCGTACGCTTGTAGCAAGAACATTATATTTGGCAACAATCAAACAGTAATTAAGCACTTCCCAGTTACTTGACTCTTTGTGCCAACCATATAAAAATAGTGCTTTCAGTGTTTTAGAGATTGACTTTCAAGGTTGCTTAAAGGACAAACATCAGTATCAGTTATGCACCCGCAGAAGAGGCTAGATTGGGTAGTTAAAATATCGTGAATAATTTTGACTTGGAACATGATCAGTTTTGGTTCTTTCAAGATTTTGAACGGGAGCATGTAGATGTAAGGAATTTCCTCTTTAGTGAAACCATGATCTAAAATTCTGCCTTCAGCAGTGGGTGCTGAGAAGCTTTTGTCAAGTATGGAAGAATAGGCTTCTTTTGTGGAACCCAGTATTGATAATAGACAACTAGTTGGATTTTACTAATAACAATTATTCCTCAAGCCCAAATGGGCTATTAACTCAGAGGCCATGAGGGCAAGAGGGATAATTGTTTTAGTAAAATCCAACCAGTTGGTCAAAAAAATTGAGACAAAACAACTTTAGCTAGCAAAAACACATTTCAGCCGTCATTGTTTTGATTGGGCTATAACATATAGCCTAGTAGTAGCTCAACCAATCAGAACAGAGCATTGTTAATAGACCACTAGTTGCACTTTGCTAAAATACAATTGCCCATGTGCAGCTAGGTGCATATAAACTGCATGAGCTTAGTCTTGAACTGTATAGAAAACTTCAAATGAGAAAACTTCACCTAAAAACCCACAGTGATCAAAGTTGAGCTCAGCCAAAATAATAAAAGATGCTTGTGTGACTATAAGACAGTAATAACATATTAAAATTAGATTATTAATTATATTGCAGTAAGTATAGTAGAGGTCATAAGAACAAAGAAAGATAAAATTAATGACATCAAAATAAAGAGAAAGAATATAGTTACATAAAAGCTAATTGAAGTAATTAAAACACTGCATGATTTTCTGTTTCTTCTTCTGCAAAGCAACTAAACTTGAATATGGAGGCATTCCTAACACCTTCAACAAGACCCTCTAGATTATCAAAAGCACTCTCTTCGAATTCTGTTGGTAGGTAGCTTACTACTTCAAGAAGGCTTCTTAAAAATGTTCATATGGAAGAGATTGTTAGTAAACTGGTCTCATAAAGTCAGTCACTGATTGAACTGAACTGTTCACTTGCAATCTTTTATTGTAGGTCTAGAACAGCAAGTGCGTTTGGTATAAAGATTTCAAATTAGAAAATGACAGAATTCATTCTTACAATCACTGAGTTTTTTACCGAATACAGGTGGCTTTGCTTGCCCCAGCAGGCAAGTGGCTGGTTTAGTCCACTGGCCTGTTTGAGGCATAATATACTCTTATATCTTGTGCATTCGCAGAATTCGCAAAACAAAGCCCATTTTTAAGCTTGGCCATTCCTATGGAAATGCCTGAGCAATAAATACAGCAACCTAGTGTAAATAAGTCAGTAAGTGATCATGAGTCATAAATATCGGATGACAACTCTAACCCTTTCAAATCATTGAACTGCCCATGTGTGAGCCAAAGCTCACAAATGTATTTTTTAGAAGATAAGATATTCCAGTCTTAGCTTGCTGTGAAATTGGAGGCAGGATATGAATATTAAGGATCCAGTGACAGAGATTATGCAGCACATTTGAATATTTTCAGCCTAATATCAGCAGAAAATAAGGCTATTTAGCCTGGGCCAAAAAAACATTCTTATAAAAAAGGACAGTACCACTGAAATTTTACATTACATATATAGAACACTATTGAGTTGGGTTAGTGTGACAAAACATTGCACAAAACCATCACATTGACTGACAAAGGAAAATTGAAGACACTGGGAAGGCACTGGGAAAATTAAAGAACAATAAATCCTCATTTAGCCTGAATAAAAAGCTTTACATTTCAAAAGAGGTTAAAGGAAATGCTCTTACACTAGACGGCAAATCCTGTTGACTATAAACAAAAACGATAGGAGAAAATCAATATGTGTGTCATGACCTCTCAGCAGAGTGAAACAACAAAACAAAATAAGTAGCAGAAATCACATATTAAATTTGGGCGCAGTCTAAAATTAGAACCCTCCAGAGTATAATCTAGCCTTTAGAGAATTAAAGAGTACTAATTACAGGAACAAGCAGCATTTTGGCAGAAGCAAAAGTACATGTAGTGCCAACTGCCAACCCCTTTTCACTAAAAACAATTTGCAAGAGGAGGGAAAGACAGCAATTTCCTGAGCATGCCTGTAGCGCATGAGACTTAAACCCCTTTAACCCTAATCACCATAGTGAGGGCTTAACTCTGGAATCCCTATTAGTCACTAATGTCTAATCAATACTGATGACATTGTTTAAGCCTAAACACTATTTCCAGTACTTAACACTAATCTAATCACTATGTTCAGTATTCACCCCTGACCTGCCCATCTTGACTCATGACTCTTTCAAATCATAAAACAAGCTGAATGGAATTTACTCCACCAAAAGATAAGAGTAAATGTTCAGTACTATCTATAAGAGAATCACCTGTGACTAATCTCCTCTATTATTTTCTTGTTACGTATTGGACAGGAAGATGAAAGAGTGACAATATTCCTGGACATAATTCCCACTTCATAGACAATTTCAATGTCATACTCGTACCTGCCATCTCAAATTCAAAGTGACATCTGTAATGAGATTGTTGACATGCTGAACAAATTGCAATTGACCACAATCCAGGATTTAAGGTGGGAGAATCACTGTGAAACATATTTTTCACCATCACATTGGTGAGGAGGTACACTGTAATGTTACGCTTTGTCTGACCTTGCAGAAGAAGAAATAAAGACAGCTGGGTATACTGACAAGTTAAAAATTTGGCTACAATTGTTGTCTGACCATGGATCCTATTCACAAAAAGGTCCTTGCCAACAAGACTTCTGAAGTAATGAACAGGATTTCAAATCCAGTGATTTTATCTGCACATCTTAAAACAATATTTAGTACTGGAGACTTGGAGGAAATCGAGGCGAAAACTTCACAACGTGGGGCTACCACTGGAACACAAACCATGCTCACTTTACTGGAAAAGAGAGGACCTAAGGCTTTTACCCTGTTTATACAAGCCTTACTAGATCCCGCCATTAATAATGCTGATTTGGCAGATGATTTGGAGCAAGAAGAAAGAAAACTACGAGGGGTAGCAGGTGATCCTAAAGGAAATTACAGCAATTAAAATAAGACTATATAGAGGATATTACACGGTGGCGCGAAGATATGAATTTTATTTTCGAGTGGCAAAACAATATTTTACGAACGAGCGTAGCGACACGACACAAAGATCTTTTTTCCCATTAGAATCTTATTCTAAGAAAACTTTAAGAAAAAATGTTCCGAAAAGCGCTCGAAAATACAAATGAAATGTGCTCAGCCCCCTGGGCATCCTATAATACTCTCTAAGTCGAATTAATTCAATATGGCCGTCGTATTGGTAAAAAGGTCTATTGTAATGACTTTCATTCAAACATCCTAGCGTTTCATACACGAAACCTAATGCATAAATTATTATAATGTATTTCATGCTATTGATTGCTATTGATTGTTGACAGCATTCTCACAGTAGAGCTAGTTTGGAAGGAAATGGGTAAAAAATGGTTCTTAGCAACTGCATTAGGAACATAGCAAATTAAGATCCACATCTCATTTGAATTAATATAGGCCTACAGCTGTATGTTTTAATAGCATAGTACAAAATGATGTCAGAGTGATAAATTTAAATTAGTTTCAATTTGCTTGGCGGGGTCTCAGTCGATGGTTTATACATTATGTAGTAACTGTATCCAGTGCTTATTGTGTGGATCCTGGCTTAACTTGAATAATTTTGGCTATGATATGTTTGACATAGTATAATTTTCTATACTCGTCTTCAGACCAAGAACCCAATCCACTGGGGCGACACATACCTATATGATATTATATGATATAGGTATGGCAATGTGGGAGTAGCCCCCCCCCCCCCCTCCCACTGGGATATCAAGGTTGCACTGTAATATTTTTGTGAAGTTTTGAACACTCCTTGTTGCTTTTATCTTTTATGTACATTTTGGAAAGCAGTTTATCAGACTAGTTTTAATAACTGGTTTATTTGTTTGAATTTAGGTTCTCTTATTAAGGACATTCCTTTTGCACTACGCACAAAAATTGAACGGATGCTGAACATCAATACCATTAATGACTGGAGGGGTTTGGCTGCAGCCATGAAGTTGTCAATTGATGATGTGGACAAGTTGGAGGAAGGAGAAAATGGGAAAATAACAGGACTCTTTGATAAAATGATACTTACAAAAACAACAATCACAGATCTTCTTGATTTCCTTAGACATCCTGCTGTTCAGAGACTGGATGTCATAGATGAAATTGTAGAAAGCTACATTTTTGATCTTCCAAAAGCATTGTCAGAAAATAAGAGCTCTGAACTCGATAAAACAGGTTGGTTGTTTTGTTTGCTTGCATGTTTTGTAATGCTTTAATGCTGTCTGCGAGGTACTTTTTTGTTCCACAACCGAAATTATTTATCATTTATTCCAGTGTTCAGTATTGTTAACAAGACGCTGCGGAAGCGCATATTTGAGCGTCAATGTACGAGGCGTGTGTGAAGTTTTTTATGTGTATTAAGGTCTACTAGGGCTTTCCACAAGTTGCTTGGCAACTTTTTCTTTCCAAGAACTTTTTGCATTCTTAGCAATTTCGTCAGTTATCTGCTAATGCTGAGATATTGGAGCAGCTTTTAGTACTTAAATTGGCCTTTCTTCAACATTTCACAATGTTTTAGTAGACAATTTATGAATTTCCTGTAAAAAAATGAGCCAAATGCTCCCCCTGGAAAAGATCATAGGTGCAAAATAAAAGTAACCGGGATGCTAGGTCAGTGGTTGTTTTTAGAGAAAATTCAAAATGGTGGACGAAGGCTCACACTCGACTCACTTGAGTGTATCACTACGGAAGAAGGTCATTCAACAATTTTATCGGCTCATTCTATTTTTTGGTTTTAATTGAGGATAAAGTTATTTAGCAACGCTGGTTTCGCCGCAAATGTACAATTTGCATATTTTAGCATCAGACCAAAAACATTTCTCGTTTTCTCGAGCAACTTTTGAGCAACTTTCGTTACAAAGCTTTAACTTGTTAAACTGGTTTCTCGTAGAATTTAATATGAAGGGGGAGGACTGAAATTTGTGTGTGTGTTCAGGGGGCTTTATAAAATCTGTCAGGTCAAGGGGAGGGCGTAAAATCTGGCTATAGAACTAAGGTGTGCCTATCCATGTAATAAAATAGGGTGACCCACCCCCTAAGGGTAGCTGAAAATTGCACTACCCACCCCTTGCACAAGGCTCAAAACCTCATGACCCACCCCCTCTCTGCTCCGCCCTTACATGCATTTTAAAAACTTCAGTTCCCCTATTAGCAACAATCCTAGCACTAACCACAACAGCTCAGCGGCAAAGCCACTCTTGGTTTCTTAATTGCTTACTGAAGATAAAATAATTTGAAGAGGTTTCTGGCGCTTTTCGTTCAACAAAAATCCCGGTCTGAAATTTCAGACGTTCTGCGTGTCCAATGGAGGAAACGGTACATTCCGGCTGCACGACCTGACCCAGGCCACCGTGCGTTTGATTCATGCCAAAAATTACCAAAAAAACGGTAAACGTGATTCTGGGACGAAATCTACTAGTCCTAAATTTTGCATACAGTTTGCGCAAACCGTGAACCAACGAGTTTGCCCATTTAAATAGTAAACAGCCAAGTTTCCCACTTGTAAATTCTTTTGAAAGGGATATTAAAAACACATAACGATACCTTTTTTTCTTTTATTCAGTGACATCTGATCCAAGAAATACGAAAGTCACAGAAATGCAGCTTCAAGAAATCAGTGATGATGTAGGCAATTGCTGGTCTGAAGTGGCACCATTGCTATGTATTCCAGCATTATTCATTTCTGCTGTTCAAAAGAAGTACAGAACAAATAAAGACAGAGCAATGGCCATTTTGATGAAGTGGAACCAAAGGGAGGGGCATAATGCTACTGTTGGCAGACTGGCCGATGTTTTTGAGAAAGTGGGAAGAAAGGACATCGCTGAAATACTGCTTAGAGGTGAGTAAAGAATTAATTCAATTACATTTTGGCTAAACTGACTGGGAACAAGGGGAATAGGCGATTCTTAGATCCATATTAAAACGCCCAAATTAATCAAGCGCGAAGGCCGTACTGAAAGAACACATCGAAACCAGTAGTACGACATTCTCGCTGGAAAACATGGCAATCTGCGGCCACTTTTTAGACTTAGGCAATTTGGTAAGCAGCAAAGACCTAGATCCGATGAAACCCCACGTTATGGACACCCGTACACTGTATAAAACGGACAGTTTCGTTTGTCCCGACAAAAAGCTCATATATTTTATCGAAAATTAACCCGCTTAATACGGACAACAGGCATTTTCCCGAGTCACAAACTTCAACACATCGTCAACCCTGGTCTGTGGGCACTGTTTTGCTCAGCAAACACAACAATAGCCTGGGACATCCCCCTCTTGACCGAAAGAAAAAAAATGACACCCTTCCCCCCTTCCCCAGCTCGTTCCTAATGAGGAAAATAAAATATGGGTAATATGATGAAATGGTACAGATTGGTGTTCAAAATAGAACACTAAAAACAAAACGTAACCAAATTTAGTATTTCTGGTGTAGAGTGTAAATTGAAGAAAGTTGTAAGAGATTAAGGCTAGCTGTGCCTCCCTGGGAAATTGCAAACCAGGGCCATGTGGCAGCCTAATAGATTCAATAATAAAACGGAATTACCCCTAGACAGGTTAAATTTGGGACCTAGACTAGCAAAGAAGAAGCCCAAGCGAAAAGAAGACAAATAAAGAAAAAGCCCGCAAAAAGGCAGATGTAAAGCCTTACAACTGGTGCTAAAAGATATTAGGGAGTTTACGCAAAGACGACGGCGACGGCTATGAAAGCGTCAGTTAATGATATGATACAATGATATGCCTCTTGCTGTGTCTCAGTGTAGCACATTGGCATTGTTTGCCGACGATGTCAAATGGAGTTCCGCACTATTAGATCTGCCAGTGACTGTGTGCTGTTTCAAGGTGATATTGATAACCTGGTTGAATGGAGTGATGTTTGGAAGATGGCTTTTAACATGGATAAATGCTCGCTTTGCACGATTACGAGGAAGCGCAATCCAAAAATTTATGATTACAATATGAGAGGCAAGGCACTTAAGAGAGTGGAGGCTCAGCGTGACCTTGGCGTTCTCATCACTTGTGATGCTCGATTCAATGAGCACATCTACGCCCAGGTGAACAAAGCTAATAAGATGTTAGGTTTTATTCGTCGTTCACTCAGCAGCAGGAGCGATCAGTTTCTGCCAACATTTCGATCTCTCTACGTGGCCCTTGTACGTTGGCATTTGGAGTATGCCTCTGAAATCTGGAGTCCAAAGTCTGTCACCTTAATAAAGCTTATTGAGGGTGTCCAACGACGTGCTACGCGGCTTCTCCTACCCAATTTAACTTACAATGAACGCCTTCAGAAGCTCAATCTTCTCCCATTGGTGTACCGAAGAGAAGTTAAAGACATAACAACATTTTATAAACTGAAGTGTGGTCTCTATAACTATTCAGTTGAAAGATATTTTGACTTTTGCTCAGACAAAAGATTAAGGTCATATTCTAGTAATAAATTAAAAATCAACAAAGTCAGAACCGAATTATTTAAAGGCACTTTTTTCAATAGATTACCATATTTATGGAACAACCTGCCTGATAAACTTAGGACCTCTAATTTAAGCCTATCATTATTTAAAAAACAATGTAATGAGTTCTATAAAAAGAAGAGCTTCGACCCTGACCGCCCGTATGTCACTTGGATGTAGTGATCGATGTAACAATTATTTTCTGATTAGATTAATCTAGGATATGACATATTAGCAATTATAGTTCTTACATTTAAGTTATAATTTTAATG
The DNA here is from genome assembly GCF_958299795.1 of Porites lutea. Lineage (NCBI taxonomy): Eukaryota > Metazoa > Cnidaria > Anthozoa > Scleractinia > Poritidae > Porites > Porites lutea. The sequence continues at coordinate 8,049,047 of NC_133214.1, forward strand.
TTTTTTTTTCTCTTTCTTTATTGAGCTATTTTGAAAAAATAGCTCATATGTCAGTGGTGTGAGCGTATGTATCTTTGTGGCTTTGTATCTTTGTATGTTGGGATGTTTGTTGCAAGAGCCAATAAGGTTGAAGGTACTATAAGTTGATGCTTAGGAACCAATGAGATCTTGGCATCTACTTAAACATGACATTGCTAAAGGTCGAACAAGGGCACTTTGAGACCGCCATCTTGATTCTTCACAATTGTTTCGTCTTTTATTACGGCTACAGGTGTTTGAAAACATTATATTAAATATCTTCATGATTCAAACGCTGTGTACAGTGATGCAGCTTTTTAAGGGTTCATATTTTAGTGTGGATGCTATTTCAAGACATTTCTGACCGAATTCGGCTATCGCGAACGGTACTGACGCACGTATTTATTAGCTGTGTTTCACCTGCTTCAAGGTGGAGTATAAAAGATCATATATTTTCAAAGCTCTTCCAGTGAAGCAATAATTGATATTTAGATATGGACTTTAATTTGAAAGTATGCGGCTTATAAAATGTGGTTTTACAAGTTTGAAAGGGAGCTTATTTTTTTTTTGAAGCTGTAACGAGTATTGTTAATCCTGTAAACAAGCTTTAAAAGTATTATTCTCTCGCCTACAAAGTTCAACAGACCTTTTTCGTTCCGGAAAAACAAAAAATAAATAATAAGTAAACAACATGATACATCCTTCCTGCATACTAGGCATTATAGTTATTGAAACGTATTTTATTTAGTAAAGATGAGTGACTTAAGCAGAAACAGTAGCGTTGGGGAATAAAATTGGAAGAAGCTAGTTGACACAATAATTAGATACTGTTTTATTGAGTGGAGTAACATGATATGAGCAGAAATATATTTCGGCAGTTTGATAATTTTCTTGGAAGTTGATAAATGTTAGGCTATCAACCTTGACGTTGCATGAAACATAATTTAATTGCAGATGTTGTAATGAAGCGGAGGTGATTTCTTAAAATCGTTGAGAAAATTTTGTAGTAAACAGTTTGCGTTTTTTTACGTACGAATTGTAAAAGGGCCAAAGACCAACATCTTCACGTACAAATTGTGTGCATGAGTTATTTTTTACTAGATTACCGTGTGATAACTCGAATTCCCTCACGTACGAACCACGAAAGGGGGCAAAGTCCAACACTTTCACGTGCCAGTTGTGTGACTGTACATCTCATGCAGACTGGCTTTTCACAATAATAATAGTAAAGGAGAAGGAGAAAATGGGAAAATAACAGGACTCTTTGATAAAATGATACTTACAAAAACAACAATCACAGATCTTCTTGATTTCCTTAGACATCCTGCTGTTCAGAGACTGGATGTCATAGATGAAATTGTAGAAAGCTACATTTTTGATCTTCCAAAAGCATTGTCAGAAAATAAGAGCTCTGAACTCGATAAAACAGGTTGGTTGTTTTGTTTGCTTGCATGTTTTGTAATGCTTTAATGCTGTCTGTGAGGTACTTTTTTGTTCCACAACCGAAATTATTTATCATTTATTCCAGTGTTCAGTATTGTTAACAAGACGCTGCGGAAGCGCATATTTGAGCGTCAATGTACGAGGCGTGTGTGAAGTTTTTTATGTGTATTAGGGTCTACTAGGGCTTTCCACAAGTTGCTTGGCAACTTTTTCTTTCCAAGAACTTTTTGCATTCTTAGCAATTTCGTCAGTTATCTGCTAATGCTGAGATATTGGAGCAGCTTTTAGTGCTTAAATTGGCCTTTCTTCAACATTTCACAATGTTTTAGTAGACAATTTATGAATTTCCTGTAAAAAAATGAGCCAGATGCTCCCCCTGGAAAAGATCATAGGTGCAAAATAAAAGTAACCGGGCTGCAAGGTCAGTGGTTGTTTTTAGAGAAAATTCAAAATGGTGGACGAAGGCTCACACTCGACTCACTTGAGTGTATCACTACGGAAGAAGGTCATTCAACAATTTTATCGGCTCATTCTATTTTTTGGTTTTAATTGAGGATAAAGTTATTTAGCAACGCTGGTTTCGCCGCAAATGTACAATTCGCATATTTTAGCATCAGACCAAAAACATTTCTCGTTTTCTCGAGCAACTTTTGAGCAACTTTCGTTACAAAGCTTTAACTTGTTAAACTGGTTTCTCGTAGAATTTAATATGAAGGGGGAGGACTGAAATTTGTGTGTGTGTTCAGGGGGCTTTATAAAATCTGTCAGGTCAAGGGGAGGGCGTAAAATCTGGCTATAGAACTAAGGTGTGCCTATCCATGTAATAAAATAGGGTGACCCATCCCCTAAGGGTAGCTGAAAATTGCACTACCCACCCCTTGCACAAGGCTCAAAACCTCATGACCCACCCCCTCTCTGCTCCGCCCTTACATGCATTTTAAAAACTTCAGTTCCCCTATTAGCAACAATCCGAGCACTAACCACAACAGCTCAGCGGCAAAGCCACTCTTGGTTTCTTAATTGCTTACTGAAGATAAAATAATTTGAAGAGGTTTCTGGCGCTTTTCGTTCAACAAAAATCCCGGTCTGAAATTTCAGACGTTCTGCGTGTCCAATGGAGGAAACGGTACATTCCGGTTGCACGACCTGACCCAGGTCACCGTGCGTTTGATTCATGCCAAAAATTACCAAAAAAACGGTAAACGTGATTCTGGGACGAAATCTACTAGTCCTACATTTTGCATACAGTTTGCGCAAACCGTGAACCAACGAGTTTGCCCATTTAAATAGTAAACAGTCAAGTTTCCCACTTGTAAATTCTTTTGAAAGGGATATTAAAAACACATAACGATACCTTTTTTCTTTTATTCAGTGACATCTGATCCAAGAAATACGAAAGTCACAGTAATGCAGCTTCAAGAAATCAGTGATGATGTAGGCAATTGCTGGTCTGAAGTGGCACCATTGCTATGTATTCCAGCATTATTCATTGCTGCTGTTCAAAAGAAGTACAGAACAAATAAAGACAGAGCAATGGCCATTTTGATGAAGTGGGAACGAAGGGAGGGGCATAATGCTACTGTTGGCAGACTGGCCGATGTTTTTGAGAAAGTGGGAAGAAAGGACATCGCTGAAATACTGCTTAGAGGTGAGTAAAGAATTAATTCAATTACATTTTGGCTAAACTGACTGGGGAACAAGGGGAATAGGCGATTCTTAGATCCATATTAAAACGCCCAAATTAATCAAGCGCGAAGGCCGTACTGAAAGAACACATCGAAACCAGTAGTACGACATTCTCGCTGGAAAACATGGCCATCTGCGGCCACTTTTTAGACTTAGGCAATTTGGTAAGCAGCAAAGACCTAGATCCAATGAAACCCCACGTTATGGACACCCGTACACTGTATAAAACGGACAGTTTCGTTTGTCCCGACAAAAAGCTCGTATATTTTATCGAAAATTAACCCGCTTAATACGGACAACAGGCATTTTCCTTTGTCCCGAGTCACAAACTTCAACACATCGTCAACCCTGGTCTGTGGGCACTGTTTTGCTCAGCAAACACAACAATAGCCTGGGACATCCCCCTCTTGACCGAAAGAAAAAAAATGACACCCTTCCCCCCTTCCCCAGCTCGTTCCTAATGAGGAAAATAAAATATGGGTAATATGATGAAATGGTACAGATTGGTGTTCAAAATAGAACACTAAAAACAAAACGTAACCAAATTTAGTATTTCTGGTGTAGAGTGTAAATTGAAGAAAGTTGTAAGAGATTAAGGCTAGCTGTGCCTCCCTGGGAAATTGCAAACCAGGGCCATGTGGCAGCCTAATAGATTCAATAATAAAACGGAATTACCCCTAGACAGGTTAAATTTGGGACCTAGACTAGCAAAGAAGAAGCCCAAGCGAAAAGAAGACAAATAAAGAAAAAGCCCGCAAAAAGGCAGATGTAAAGCCTTACAACTGGTGCTAAAAGATATTAGGGAGTTTACGCAAAGACGACGGCGACGGCTATGAAAGCGTCAGTTAATGATATGATACAATGATATGCCTCTTGCTGTGTCTCAGTGTAGCACATTGGCATTGTTTGCCGACGATGTCAAATGGAGTTCCGCACTATTAGATCTGCCAGTGACTGTGTGCTGTTTCAAGGTGATATTGATAACCTGGTTGAATGGAGTGATGTTTGGAAGATGGCTTTTAACATGGATAAATGCTCGCTTTGCACGATTACGAGGAAGCGCAATCCAAAAATTTATGATTACAATATGAGAGGCAAGGCACTTAAGAGAGTGGAGGCTCAGCGTGACCTTGGCGTTCTCATCACTTGTGATGCTCGATTCAATGAGCACATCTACGCCCAGGTGAACAAAGCTAATAAGATGTTAGGTTTTATTCGTCGTTCACTCAGCAGCAGGAGCGATCAGTTTCTGCCAACATTTCGATCTCTCTACGTGACCCTTGTACGTTGGCATTTGGAGTATGCCTCTGAAATCTGGAGTCCAAAGTCTGTCACCTTAATAAAGCTTATTGAGGGTGTCCAACGACGTGCTACGCGGCTTCTCCTACCCAATTTAACTTACAATGAACGCCTTCAGAAGCTCAATCTTCTCCCATTGGTGTACCGAAGAGAAGTTAAAGACATAACAACATTTTATAAACTGAAGTGTGGTCTCTATAACTATTCAGTTGAAAGATATTTTGACTTTTGCTCAGACAAAAGATTAAGGTCATATTCTAGTAATAAATTAAAAATCAACAAAGTCAGAACCAAATTATTTAAAGGCACTTTTTCAATAGATTACCATATTTATGGAACAACCTGCCTGATAAACTTAGGACCTCTAATTTAAGCCTATCATTATTTAAAAAACAATGTAATGAGTTCTATAAAAAGAAGAGCTTCGACCCTGACCGCCCGCATGTCACTTGGATATAGTGATCGATGTAACAATTATTTTCTGATTAGATTAATCTAGGATATGACATATTAGCAATTATAGTTCTTACATTTAAGTTATAATTTTAATGTTTTTTTTTCTTTTTCCTTATTTAAGTGTCTGTTGTAGGTTTTGGGTGGACTAGCTCGAATGGTTCGTATGTTCCCTTCTAGTCCTTCCCCACTGCAATAATTTTTTTTTCTAGTATGTAGCTAATTGTTTTCTTATGTAATTTAGTTAAGTTATATATATATATATATATATATATATATATATATATATACACACCCGTTTTCAAAAAGGGTTTCATATAGAGAGATATATAGATAGATATATACTTTTGTTTTCTTGCACGTGCGCCCGTGTGCATTTACACTTGTTATTGTCTGACTTGTGAAAAAACTTGGTTCAACAATAATTTTTCTTTTCGTCAGGTTCTTTCTTGCAATTTGTCAATTAAAAAAATAATGCACGAATATTGTCTGCAATTCTCTTGATTTGCATTCTCTTGAAAATTAAAGAATGAGGAATTCGGTCCTCTTTTCCCTAAGGGGAAAAACGCACATGAAATGAAAAAAAAAAGTGTTTTCGAAACCGCTGAGAAGGAAGATGTGACGGGGAATATCCATATTGGATATGTGGGAAGGAGCAACAATATCATAGCAGTTGATTAAAACGGACCAAGACGTTGACTAGGTTCATAGACGTAGATTTTATCATAACCATGATGAGCGGGTCATATATATTAATAGGGAGCTTACGAATCGACGACTTTCGCACGACGCCGCCGCTGGGTCACGTCATAGTTCTGCGTTGCCGTCCTGTAGAAATTTGAATTTACGATTCGTAGTAAAGACGACGACGTTGGTGCGCGCGGCAGGCAAATTTTCCCGCCGTTTCTGAAGTTTGTTTTCTTCTTTTCACAAGTAAGCTTATTTGTTCAACCAAAATGTCTAAATTCATAAGAGAAACGAGAGCTCGTATTGTAGACGCTTATGGAAACAGATTTATAAAGGATCGAGTATTTCACTGTATTTGTACTTTTATGCGTTTCGTCAACAAACTCAAAGTTAACTACGGATTTAGACGCGACAAGAAAGGACGAATGCAAGGCGCGTTTATATACAGGTGGAGCATTTATAACCTTGCTGAACAGCTGTAGTTACTGTGATGAGACAACCGTTTGCAATGGTCTAGTTGTAGCTTTGGTACCATCTTGCCAATGTGGTTTCACTCGGTGTTAATTTATGTTTGTCTACAGCTAGCTATGGTGTTGATTCTTTGGGTCGTTACTCCAATGAAAACAAACAAACAAATAGAAAACATATGTAAAGAACATGTCCCTAATGTGATACTTGAATTATTTGGAAAAATCCCCTGAAGTATGTAGGGAAAACTTTGAAAATTAGTCTCACGTCCTGCTTTTTCTAAGACGCCGGCGAATCGCTGTCAACAACGGCGTCGACTTTGGTGCGACGCCGGCAAGTGTCCAGATAAGCATGCGCAGTAAGCTCGTCACGCAGTCCAACGGCGTCGTCGTGCGAAAGTCGTCAATTCGTAAGCTCCCTAATGTCTCACCTTTTTTCGTGTAAAATCGCGGCCTGTAAGGCAACGTCTCATTGAAGACAGAATAAACTCTCGGCCACAAATGCTTTCAAGTTAGTTTACAGTTTATCTTAAGCACGCCCATGGACAGCGCATTTTTTAATACACTCCATCAATAAAAATGCTCCGTCACTTGCTACAGATGGCATGGCATTTGGCCTACCAATTTGGTGACGCCGTATAACTCGCGGATCGGCTGCCTCGCGAGAGGGTTTCCTCATTCCCAAAATCAGCTATATAATTCGCCATTGCAAGTTTGTATCGCAGGGGGGCATGTATTTTTCTAAAAAAAAAAAAAAACAAAACGACATTTCAAATTGGAACAAAAACCCCGACGACGAAAAAATTTATCGTCAAAACGAGTTTTTCACAAGTTGGACAATAATAAGTGAAAAATACTCACGGGCGCACGTGCAAGAGAACAAAAGTATATATCTATCTATATATCTCTCTGTATGAAATCCTTTTTGAAAACGGGTGTATATATATATATATATATATATATATATATGTTTTATGTGTAATACCTATGTTTCAACTAATGCAGTGAAAATGAAATAAATTAAATTAAATTAAATTAGTTAAAAAGTGAATTTGCGCTGCCTTAAACTTAATCGCGCTTATTCCATTTATGCAATAATTGTGCACACTGCCACTATGCAAGAGTGGTCCAAGGCGTTATAGGTACTTCATATAGTATGTATTATGACGTAGTGGGTATGACTTGTTGTTTTGAAGTTTTTTTAATAGGATGTTTATAACTGTATTTAATTTTCGGACTTAAGTAAATACTACCGTCACCTGCTCTGTGTTATTGGCCGGACCATTTTCTTTGCTTTTTTTTTTCAGATTTGGTCAAATGTACGCTTACACTTAAATCTTTTATGTCTTTAAGAACCCAGGGAGACCCCTAAAATCGAAGCCAAAAACCGTGATAGCGATGATGAAGAGAGGGACTGTGGCAAACTTATAGGGTATTCAGAAAGAGGACGTTCGGTGCGACAAGAAACCAACAAAGACATATCAAAGGAACCATCAACTAGCAGGTAAGAAACAAGAAAAAGCCTTTTCCGCAGATTCTGGATTAAATTGAATTACACTGACGTACATTTTGGCCGCTTTAACTAGTGTTTGATACCTCAGTTGACCATAGGCCTTATTTTTATTGTTTTCCATAATTGAATTCCTTTGAATGCCTTACTTTGCCTGTAAATGCCTCCGAATGAACAGGTGTACGCGGAAAAAATGGGGATCATTTCGGGTCGGGATCATTTCTTGGCAGATTTTAGATTTTAGGTAGATTTTGTCGCGGATAAAGTCGCACATAAGTAGATTTATAGTTCTAGGTTCGAGGTTAATCTTGGTTCGTACACTACAACAGTTTGTCCACTGAAAAAAAATTATTTGTCAATCACGTTCTTGCCTACATCTACGTCCATAACTTGCAAAATCCTAATCAGGAGAGTTTGCAAATAAGACATAAAACAACTAGTTGTGAGACCGATGCAATATTCTCACCTGGCAAGTTGTTCCAGTCATGGATCCTCGTTTCTTTTACACATTTCATGAGGCTTGGAGTGGCATTTATTTGAGGAGGTGGAAGCGGTGGGTTCGGGGCAGGGTCTGGTCCTAATATCACATATTTAAGGTGGCCCGAACCTATTTATATGCGTGTTGGTTATGTTTTTGATTAGCGTATTTCGGAATGAAAGATTCAACCGATTTCTATGATTTTTGGCATACCAAATAAATAATGATGGAGCCTTAAGAAAATGTTATTTGTTTTCCTGTAGATATAAAAACCTTTGAGATATCGGCATATATTTAAAACGGCATTTTTCTAAAAATGTAAATGGCTTTGAAATCCCACGACAGATTTTCCCCTAACTTCAGCAAATAAGCCTCAGAGCTCTCTAGCTTTACATCTGCAAGTTTGAGGGCAATCGTGACCGTAGAACTCGCTCCACAAAATGCTGGTCAAATTTAACCTTAAAATGCTACGCTAACACATTTGTGAAAGTTGACGCACGAATAGGGGTAGAGCGCCGACAGACTATCTCCTATCTGAAAGGATATTCCTACCTAAAGCTTTATTGCAATAAACAGAGTCAAATCAGAAACCTACGACGAACATAGTTAAGACTACAAGAAGAACAACTTTAAGCTGAGTGCGCGGCAATATTAAAGAACTTCTATTCATCAAACCTACGTTGTATTTGTCTCTCTCTTTTGGAAAGAAATATTAACAAAGCAAAATATAGCGTCTACTAAAAGCTGGCAAGAGTTTTTAGCGTCGCAGGTTCCCGTTTTGAAGAGAAATAAGGCCACCAACTCCAGTACGTCTAACATCCATTTTTCAGCTGCAATAAAAACCCTTGTATTTGGTAATTTGTTCAAGCTTTTTAGACTTACTTTAGTCACTAACGAGTGACAAGGACGAAGATGATCACATATCTCTATCTAAATTTTCGCCAATAACATTTCCAGAGTTTCAACAACTGCAAGTTACGTAAATAAATATAGCCGTGTCCTTTACTGTAAATAAGCGGGAAGACTACTGAGTCTCTAAGGAGGAAACTGCTAGACTACCTTGAGTAGAGTCCCGCTCTGACCACTGGCTGGATTTGTTTACGCTAGTCCCGAGTTCAAATCTTCTGCCGTGCTTGCAAATAACCAACTGGTTGCCTCCTGCCAGTTGTGGTGTTTAATCCTGTTATGTTATGTTTAAATTATGTGTTTCTGATCATTTGATCATTTGCTTGTGAACTAGCTGGATAGTCTAAGTGCAGTTTCCATTATAAACAAACCTTTAACAATGCTAATACCACGTTTGGGCAAAGTTTGAAACATAGTACCTTTAACTATAAACCGACATAGAAAGCATGCATATTTTACTGTAACATTTGTTTTTGTACCTTTAGTGGACCTGGAGATTCACGCGGAGGCCTCGGGAGTGCTGTTTCTGGTTATAGCTCATTTTTATCCAAAGAGGTGAGCAAGCAAAATTTAAAACAAATGACCCATTTCTTAATTGTTGTTATCCCGTTCGCCGCTGAACCGCCGAAACCACCCATGTCCCTTCTACTGCTTGTGAAATCATTCGTTTTGAACGGTCAAGAACAACAAAGTCATCTATCAGGGGGAAGAGGTCTTTCAAACCATAGCAGAATGGGCAAAATTCAGTCAAGGAGGCCGGAGAAAAAGGCAACAAAAAAAAAACATTGTAAAGTTGACCCGAAAATTCCGATGAAAATCTTGTTTGACCAGCACACAGCTCAACTATTGTAGCTTCAAAAGGAGATTTTCGGCAATATTTCTAGGAGCGAATGGGTTCACAACCATTCAAATCAAGATTACTTTTAATTAATTTGCGCGCGAATTGAAATTTATTTTTAAGTATGGGTACGAGGGCTTTCTAATATTTTGCATACAGTCCGACTGTATGCAAAAGCTTTGCCCATCACTGACTCAAGAATGTATTGGTTATGCTTACTGACAGGTAAAATTTCTTCCTCTTTAACAGGTTACTTCACTGCATCCTGACTCCTGTCCAAAGTCAGAAGGTAACTATAGTAGTGCATTAAAACTGGCTAGAGGACAAGGCTGTCAAGCGTATTAGCGAATTTATATATGGTTGATACTCATTAATTTCCCCGCGTAGCGAAGGTTCATTAATTTTGTCGAAATTTAATTAGCAGCGTGGAGCAGTAGTCTTAGAAACGACCTTACATGCAGGTGGTCAGGGTTCGACTCTCGGCTTTTTTGCCATTTTGTTTTGTTTTTGTTGTTGTTTTTTTAACCATTTTTGTTACCTGTTGGCTTGTTTCCCTGTATTCATACGGCTGACTCTTTACAGCTGCACGAGGTGTTGCGATTAACGTATTTTTAGTATATTATAGGAATTTCTTACGTAGTCGGCCAAATTTTGTGAGGTTTGGAGGGTTCTTTTTACCGGAGTATTTCTCGCGATTCGTCGCGTCGCCCGTGCCAAGCCCTCAGATAGTAGGGACGTCGAGAAAACAAGGTCAAGGGAAAATAAGACACGCGTGAGATGGGGAAAGGGAAAGTGCGCCTTCTCTCTCCTCAGCTCCCGCGCGTTATTTGCATCAGTTTTCATATCGCTGAACCTTTCTCCCTTGGAGCCTGAAACAGGAGGGCTAGGGTATTTGTCCTGTGACAAGAATGGCAATTTCGTTGCAGTGCCACATTGTGAGCGATATCAGGGCGACTTTTCACCTTCATCCATGTCCAATACTCACCACTTGTTCAAGTCGTGAAGCCTGAGATTCTAGTGGTACAAGTCGTAGGAAAAGTTGTAGTGGAAAAAAATTTACTGACTACAAGTCCGTTAACATAGATGTGCCTCAATGGACAGTCACCTGATCCCATACGTTTTTTTTCTATTATGATCAATGATATCAAGTGTGCAAATCCGTCCAATATTTTGGTCTAATTTTCAGATGATTAAATTGTTAGCATTCCAGTTGTAGAGTAGCCATGTTGTCGATAACTCCTCAACCATTGCGAGTAGTGAAGTCCAACCTCAATGATATGACGCTGAGTTTAAATGGGAAGTGATGGTAAAAGGAAAAACACACAAACCGCTATCATCTTCTGTCGCAACCACTGAATGCAAGGAAAATATGAGGCTACTTGGTATCACCTTTCCTAATAGTCCGACATCGGAACGTTTCCATCTTTGAAATGGTCTAAGCGTGTCCAAGTGACAAGGCGATGCCGGACAATCAATGTATCGTCCTAGTTGATATTATGCTCCTGTGTGGCGACATTCACCCTCATTTACCTGGGCCGTTTCAAGACAGCGAGAAAATTGCAACTGGAGACATTAAACCGTCCACGGATCACACAAGAAAGAATCGAAAACATCTCATGTCCGTCTCCCACCTTACCGTTCGCTCCGTTGCGTCGCGCGAAAATTTGTATCTTCTTAAACAGACAGTTACCGATAACCACTTCTATATCTTTACAGTCTCTGAGTCTGGGCTGGACCCTATAGTATACGACGCGGATATTCTTTGTCGACACATGAGACTTTCAGGCAAGATCGAGGGCCACACAGGAGAGGCGTTGCACTACTCGTCTATGTTAAAAACATCTACAAGGCCTGCGTGATTGAAAAATGGTCCTCAGTGTCTGAAACCAACAACTATGGTTCAAAGTGCTGTGTAAGTTTACAGGCCACCGGATGCCCCAATCAGTTTCTTAGAAAACTTAAGCGAAACGTTTGTAGACTTTTTGCTACAAAAGTACTAATTCTTAGAGATCTTAAGGTGGCCCGAACCTATTTATATGCGTGTTGGTTATGTTTTTCAGAATGAAAGATTCAACCGATTTCTATGATTTTTGGCATCCTTAATAAACAGTAATGGAACTTTAAGAAAATGTTATTTATTTTCGTGTAGGTATAAAACCTTTGAGATATCAGCATATATTTAAAACCGCATTTTTAAGAAAAATGTAAATAACTTTGAAATCTCACGACAGATTTTTCCCTAACTTCAGCAAATTAGCCTCAGAGCTCTCTAGTTTTACATCTGCAAGTTTGAAGGCAATCGTGACCGTAGAACTCGCTGCACAAAATGCTGGTCTAATTTAACCTTAAAATGCTACGCTAACACATTTGTGAAAGTTGACGCACGAATAGAGGTAGAGTGGCGACAGACTATCTCCTATCTGAAAGGATATTCCTACCTAAAGCTTTATTGCAAGAAACAGAATAATCAGAAACCTAGGGCGAACATAGTTAGCACTACAAGAAGAACAGCTTTATGCTGAGTGCGCGGTAATATTAAAGAACTTCTAGTCATCAAACTTACGTTGTATTTGTCCCTCTCTTTTGGAAAGAAATCTTAACAAGGCAAAATATAGTGTCTACGAACTATCAAGAGTTTTTAGATTCGCTGGTTCTCGTTTTGAAGAGAAATAAGCCCACCAACTCCAGTACCTCTAACCATCCATTTTTCAGCTGCAATGAAAACCCTTGTATTTGGTAATTTATTCATGCTGTTTAGAATTGCCATCTCATTCGCGCGGGAAGTTTACCACTTGGGAATAAAGAGGAAGACAAATATGACAATCTTCTTATTCTTCTCATTATCCCCAACAGCCAACTGCCCGTGCGAATGTGATGGTAAGTCTTAAAAGCGTAAATAAATTACCAAATACAAAGGGGACAGCCAGGACTTTTTTTCTGTGCTTCCTTGAGCAAACAATTGGACGACAACCCACGTCATGACCAGCTGCCATCCAAGAGCATACCGACGTCCCTGGCCACAACGTCTCACTAGATAACGCAAGGATCCTGGCAAGAGAAGAGAATCTTAGCCAAGGAAAGATCAAGTAGCCCTCCGAATAAACTGCAGCCACCCGGCCCTCAGCCGCGACCGAGTTTACGAGAGCACGCTCGCGTTGGTCAGTTTCGCGTCTTGAAAAAGGCAATTTGCAGTTTTCGAAACTTCGACTTAAGTTTCTATTTGTTTCTGTGTTGTAAATTTATTTTCAATGGCCTTGTAAGACTCCCCACGTGAGCATTACATCATGCCTCATTGTGATTGGCCCATTTTTCTTGAAAGGATATGCACAAATCGACACTTACTCCGTCTCGATGAAGGCAGCCTGTTGCTTTCATTCCTTAAAACCACTGATGGGCTTGGATTATTCCCTCGCGGAGGACGCAACTACTGGTAAAACATAGCAAGCCACAAAGTATAAAACTTATTGTGGCCTTAAGTTACCTCGCCAAGCAAATAATCCAACTATGACGGAATCACCGAAATCAGCAAAATACATCTGCACCATGTTAGGCCGACAAAATCGTTTTCAAGCCACTAGCTGAAACCAATCCACCGCGGTAATCCATTGTCAATGTAGCTTCTGTTCTCATTCAGAACTACTAGCGTAGTGACTTCAAACAGCATGACAAGCTTTGCACAAGCCTTGTACAACCTACCAACGAAGTTGTTTTGCTCGGCTGTTTAGCTTTGTAAGTGTACCAAATATTCAAATGTACAGTTACTTTGGCGGTATTTTCTGTGTTTTTCTAGTGTTACATTTTATGGCAGTCTTATTGAGGCTTTGTCTTTATGCCTCAAATGATTTTCTCTGGTCATTAATTCTTTCCTCTGCGAGTGAAAAATATTTAGCCCGCCATCAGTTAAGCAATATACTTTTGCATCGATTTTGCTTACGCCATTTCTTCGGCAACTTTAGTTTATCAAGTGGACGGTGGTAAAAACGAACACCACAAACAGATTTAAAACAGTTTCTAGACCGAAGAACCGTAATAGTTTAAACTCTACCATTCGGCGAAGAAACTATAAATATTTTGCTTCTTTTTCGCAGACAGTCTGTTTACTTTAGGTGCTTCAGTAAGGGGAGCGTCAGAAGATAAGGTTATGAGTTTTCCTGATCGATACACACTAAGGACAGAGACTTTTCGCCATAGAGAATACGATTAATCCTGTTCATAATCATCAATACCTTTCCGTCATTGTTGTTTCTAGAATTCTGTTGTTGAATTCAAGAGTAAACGAACTAAACGAAGGTGATATGGCGCGCAGCACGAACAAAATATCCCATGCAGCCAGTAATCCAATCCTTACCACATGCCCCTCATCTCATTAAAACTTATCATAAACGCAGATTAACCTTGTAAAGATAGATTACATCTCTAACATTAGTTTTAGGAAATATGCCCATGGCCACGCAGCATAAAGTGAAAACAGGGGCGGATCCAGGATTTTTCTTAGGAGGGGGTGCACCACTAAGGAACTACCATTTTAAGGGCATTAAACATATAAATTCTTCAACCTCGCCTCATGTTTTACTTCAACACCAATAAACCACAAGGTTTTTTTTTGAAAGAATACCAGTTGAATTAAAAAGCCGCAGGTCATGTCAGGGGTGGGAATGCGCACCCCCTGCCCCCTGCACCCTCCCCCCCCCGCCTGATGCTCCCCTGGAAAATTGTTGTCGACGCTCATACGGAATTATCTCTTCTGTTTAACAGATGTGTGGCAAATGGACAAGCTTAGTATTGTTCCTGAACCGAGTCTTAAATCCGCACATGAGGGAGAATCCGTTGAAGACCCTAACGACGACATTTCCATGGATCCAGGTGAACTGCCTATGGCAACGGCATGTCGAGTGACAGACATTCGCGCAGCAACCATAATGTTTGAAGCTAAGCACGAGGAATGCATTCGTGTGTTGCCATATACAAAGGATGGTCAGATTGTGGTTCAGTTTTACGTCTATAGTGGGGAGTCTCGTATTCCAAAAGATTTAAAGGATAAAGCCCAAACGTTTTTCGAAGACATGCATGTGAAGCTGGAATGGTCAGATCTGTTTAACGACAGCGTCAACATACTGAATGTTCAACGACTCGAGTATCCATTTGGAAAACCCACACCATTGACTGCTTCTCAGGTTGACGAAATGAATGAAGTGATTGAAAAGAACCTTCCTGAACTTTCTAAGCATCGCAATATTACATCTGTGCAGGCCTCTTTCAAAATCACACATTTTAAGCAAACGGTTGAGCCCTGTATTACGATTCATGTGCTTGGTAAGGGCCTAATTCCATTTGGCGAGTCTGTGTTTCCAAGTGACTTGGAGGGGTACCCCGTGGATGTTGTGAATGGATTCTGGAGAAGAGCTGTACTTATTGATACCCAAGAGGCTAAAAGAGAGGCACAAGAACACAATGAGGACGGGCTTAAATTTGGAGCAAGCATTGGCGTACAGGGAAAGGTAGCGTCGGGGACACTAGGTGCTATTGTGAAAAGCGGTAGCAGTTACTATGCTCTGTCCTGTGATCATGTAATGAACTCGGAAGAGTCAAGGAGTATTGTTCATCCTGGACTTTACGACCACCTAAAGTATCTGAAATGTTCCTTAAGAGGATATATAAGTTGGTTAGAAAAGCTACCTAACGTGAAAATTGACAGCAATGAAACCGAAAAGAAACTTAAAGATCTTTCATCGAAGGAGGAACTGGAAAACATATTCAAGCAGATGAAGTCCAAAAGGAGTGAATTCGACAGCAGGTCCACCGATGAGACTGAAAAAAATGTTGCCCTTAATAAGATTAAAAAAAATGTTGCAGCAGTGGAGAAAGATATTGAGGAAATGCTCGAAAAGCCGCCAAGAGTAATAGGGGAGTACCGCGGTGGTTTCAGTGGTAATGTTAAATGGACTGATGACAAGGAATATTACATCGATGCTGCCATTGCAAAGTTGTCTGACGAGGAAGTAGAAAACATACAAAAAAATGGAGCTCAATTGCATGACACTCTTTTCAAACCAGGGACAGAATGCTATTCCCCCAAAGAAATATATGAAGCCAACAAGCTTTTTAAGAGTGGGCGAACAACAGGATGTACCGAGATTGACAACGTGAACAACATTTTAAAAGCTACTACTGCGCCGCAGTTTATACGGGAACGTTCACAGAGTACGTTCGACGGTCCACTCCTCACTTCTTCAGCGGGAGTGTACCGTTGTGAAAACTGTAGACGAAGTTCCATCGTTCGATTTGGAAGTGGAGCACCTCGTCAGTGTAGCAACTGCGATCAAATCGAAGAAAGGTTGCCTGGAAGCCTTTGGTTTAAAAGGTGTTTGTGCATCCAACATGTGCACTCAAAGCCTTTCGCAAGTGATGGGGATTCTGGATCGGTGATCTTCGGACAGCCAGATGGAGACAGCAACCTCAAAGGTCTTGGTCTTCTCTTCGGTTTACTAGAGCATCAAAATCATGATTATATTTTGGCATCACCACTGGATGTTGTTCTAAATGTTTTCACCAGGGAACTCCTAGGTGGCAGCGATTTGAAACTGGTTGGGAACACTAACCCCTAGAGAAGATGATCTAGGAGATCGAATCCCCCATAAATGACCCTCTTTCCATGAAAACTATTTCATATCTATTCTTGGTTCTGTGTCATACTGCGTAGTTATTTTAAGGACTCCACCTTATTGGTCGGTTAGATAGCGTCATGTAATTTTAAACTTGGCGGGTAGTTTATTTTAATACCGATCACGCAGAGCAAGCTATATGACGTGCGAACTTGGTATTACCTTCCCCGACCAGTCAAAAGATTTCTACGGGGAAAATCTTTCCGGAGAAGCTGCGGACGAGCAAAACAGTCCTGGCGTCTGAAAGTCGCCGGAGAAAGTGGTTTCGACTAGACGAAAACTGCTCATTGCGGTCTTCGCTACCTCAGTATATAAACAACCAAGAGCCTTGAGACAATGACAACTGTCTCTCCCGCCGACGTCCAATGAAGGGAAGACAGGGGAAGACACCAACGAGGTTAAGTTTCAACATAGTATACTACTTCCACGCAAACCCGCGAGCTGCGATACCGTCGTTTGGATCCAGACGTGGACACGTGGCAAGAAAATAATAGTTATCATGGGGCACAGGGATTCGCTCTCTTAGTTCATTCTCTCTTGCTGAGGCCGAGTTCAAACGTCGATATTTTCATGTACCGAACTCGACGCCAATTTAGGTCGACCCAAATGATACAATTTCGACGGTTGATTCAGACGTCGAACTTAATTAGTCGGACTCAACTCATGTTCACTATGTTCAATGGTCTACAATGCACACCGGTAAAATTAAATTTTAGTAATTTATGCATTAGTTTCGGTTCTTGAGAATTTCGACGTTTAAAACGAAGTCGCTCCACAGTCGAAATTCCCATGTGGGCCACTCGATCTTTATTCATGGTCGACCCAAGTTAGGCATGTCGGAATTAATTCAAACGTCGATCTCTTCATGTACCTAATTTAAAGGATTAGGTTCGGTGTATGAAAAGTTCGACGTTTTAATTGCGCCTGAGTAACGCAATATTTTGCAACTGCAACTTTCCGTCACCTTTCTGGCGAGCAAATTATGCCGGATTGACAATACGATAAGCATGAATTACGAATAGAACGTAATTGATTGTATAGTGATGTTTATTCATAATGCCACCATTTAAATTTATTACCTGTGTTTGCTTTGATGCAGATCTTATTCATACCTATCTGTTTACATATTTTTCAAAACATTAAGGTGGCCGTCTTGATCCCGATCTAGGTTTTAAAATAAATTTGTTGCACTGTTCATTAGCACTGAATCAAATCAGCACTGAAAATACGCCGAACCTGCGGTTTCAATCGTTCTTAATTTACGCATATATCTAGTGATGTATTCATATTACCATTTCAATTTACTACCAGTTAGTCTAACTTTTCTAGTGGACTTATGGTCGCTTTTCTAGTGGACTTATGGTCGCTCTCTGTATTCAGATCCAGTTTAAAAGTAAATTTGTTGCATAAACTGTTCATTAGCAGTGACTGATAACATTTCTGCGTATTTATCTCGATTGTATAATACTACAGTGAAAAATTTATGATACTTCCATGCAAATTAATTAGAAAAAATGGTCGCTTTCTGGATTCAGATCCAGGTTTAAAGTAAATTTATTGTATAAACTGTTCATTAACAGTGACTAATGACAGTTTTGCGTGTTTACTTTTATTGTATAATACTACAGTGAAGAATTTATAATATTACCGCGCAAATTAATTAGAAAAAAATGGTCGCTCTCTGGATTCAGATCCACTCTCAAAATAAATTTGTGTGATAAACTGTTCATTAGCAGTGACTAATAACAGTTCTGCGTGTTTATCTCGATTGTGTAATACTACAGTGAAGAATTTATAACATTTCCATGCAAATTAATTTTAAAAAATGGTCGTTCTCTGGATTCAGATCAAGGTTTAAAGTAAATTTGTTGTATAAACTGTTCATTAGCAGTGACCAATAACAGTTCTGCGTGTGAACTCTTCGATTTTATAATACTACAGTGAAGAATTTATAACACTTCGATGCAAATTAATGAGAAAAAATGGTCGCGCTCTGGATTCAGATCCACTTTCAAAGTCACTTTGTTGTATAAACTGTTCACTAGGAGTGACTAATGACAATTCCGTATGTTTACTCTGATTGTACAATATACAGTAATGAATTTATAATACTTCCATGCAAATTAATTAGAAAAAATGGTCGCTCTCTTGATTCAGGTACAGGTTCATAGCAAATTTGTTGTATAAACTGTTCATTAGCAGTGACTAATAACAGTTCAGTTTATTTAGTGATGCTACTCTTATTGTTCCTTTTTTGTTAGAGCTGATTTACAAGCTGTATGAGGAAACAAACGCTAAGTGCAACTCAAGTCACTGTGTCTCATCAGCAAAATTGTTATAAGCTGGCAAAAAAATCAGCATAGTGCAGTATGATAAAAATGAGCTTTTAGATTACGATTTATTATGAGTGTTAGTTTTCGTAGCTTATGCAGATATGGTTATCATCTATTACCTATTTGCGTTTTAAGTACCATTTAAAAATTAAGATGTAGGTTAAAAAAAATTTGTTACATGTACTGTTCATTAGCGCTGACTAGAGAACAGTTCATGGTATTTATAGTGATCGATGATTATAGTTACAGCCGTTGATTTGTTACGTGAATTACTAAGGCAGTAGTGTAAGGCAATTTAATCACCGTTTTCTACCAAAAATTAGATTCCATGAACTAGGAAACAAACCGTAATACGGTGAACCTTCGGTTTAAAAACAGGTCACCAGAGCATAATATGATAGTTTGTATGAGTAAAAAAATTCTGGAATAAATACTTTAGTTAACTTTATCAGAAAAAAATCCTCAATAAGGGTCTTGTTCGCTGCCTTTCTTCTGTTAAGCGTATGTGTAATATCTGAGGAGAAAAATTTTTAGTTCACTCTAGAGTGATTGTTACGTTTTGCAATAGGAAGAGGCGGCTCCGTAACTCACAGCAGATTAATACCATACCGTAAATGCTGTAATGTGTAGTTCAGAAAATAGGGCACTTTTGCATTAGATCCCCCTCCTTGGAATTTCCATTCCAGGGGGTGCTTGTTATACCCCCTCCCCCCCGGAATTTCCGTGATTTTCCATGTTGGTTGGGACCCCCCTGGAAATAATATTTCCGTCAAAAAAGCTGTTTAACTATGCTATTATGCAAAATGTAATTGTTTCAGAGGAAAAGTGAGAAAACAATTTTCTTATTCATGTTAATACATGGTCTAATAAACTCAATTTTGCCCTGTAGTGGTCTTTCTAAGCTAATAATCAACGGTGAGCCACTGCCGAAGAGTAATAACTCGCCCCCGGAAAAAAAAGACCTCAAATAGTCCCCCCCCTCCCCTCCCCATCCGCTCGGAAATTGCCTCCTTTTGCCCCCACCCCCTCCCCCCAGAATTTCTGTTGTCTTCCGTGGGGATTGTATGGATATTTTCTGGAACTACACAATAAACGCCCGGGAGAGCGCCCGGAGTGTTTATTTACTTTTAGGGATCCAAGTGGGGGCGTTTAAAAGAGAGAGGAGTTTATTCTCATAATTGCAGCATGCTCAAGAAAAGAGCTTATGGAGGAAATATCAATAGAGTTTGTAAATGCCCCGCCGTGCCTATGTCGTGTACAGATCCATATTGCTCTTCCAAATCTCAGTACACAGTCAACGTCAATATATGAATCCTCATTCATCCCATTGTGCTATCATCGTTAGCCTGGCCTGCGTCGCAGACATTATAACCCTTGGTAAGGACTTTACTATTAAATGATCTAGACGATGCGTGGGCCGACCACAACGTAGGCTATCGTTAGCCCATCCTTTCCGTTGAACTTGACAGTAAAAAAGATGCAATACGCAAACCTTTAGTTAAGCAGGAAAAAAACTGACTAAATTGAATGATTTTGCTCACTTTTGTTACCTCCTAGTATTCTGGAGTATTTGTGAAAAGTGGGGGGGGGGAATCCATGAAACAGGGGGCGTTATTAGATAGGGGCGTCTGATGCAAACTTAAATTGGAAAGGGAGGCGTTGATTTGAGGAGGGGTTTCAATTGATAGGCTATTCCGAGTTGTCCCAAGCCTCTTTATCAAAGCGAGGCTAAGTGTAAAGCCATTGGTGTAAAAATGATTTTATATTCTCGTGTGAAACTCATTTTTGCAAGAATAGCTTTGCACTTAGCCTCGTTTTGAAAGTGAGAGTTTTTGAAACTCGAATATTCGCCATTTTACAGAGACCATCATGCACCTTGTTCCCCCTCCCAAAAACATTTTGCATAATCATCGTGTTCGATTTCCCATTGGACTGGACTGACTGTTATACCGAGGAGAAATTGGAAACAATGGTTCCATTACTGTCTATGTGAAAATGCTCAATGCCCTTTTAGAACATTTACTACGAAAAACCCTGTCTTATTTTTTTATATATTTTTCCCTTCTTTGTGCTCACCACAAACATTTGCAACATACGCGTACAGCCGTTGCTGATTTGTTTTTCTCTTAAAACCGATGCATGCAAAAGTGGTTTGGGGCAAAATTTGGCCTCTTTGTATTACCTTTTTCAGTTTTCCTTTAGCATTTTTTAAGACGACGTTATTGCAAACACGTGTACATCTCTGAATATATTTTAAGTTCTAAATTATAAAATGTTCTTCTCCACGGCTTTGAACTTGTTTACTCAATGCCTTTCTAACTTCGTTTTACCACAAGAATCGAACAGGTTGTCAAGATATTTAATAGAAAAGTTCTGACTAATCCCATTCGCAGGCTTGGATAAATTCTGCCGGCAGAACGTTCAGCAAAATAAGCAATTTTTGAAGTGAGCATTCTTCCCACAGAGTAAGGTGTTTTCGAGCATACTTTGACGCTGATGATATGCGTAACAGACGTAAGAAAAATTGAAAAGTATTAGAAAACAAACACTCCAGCTTTTGCCATGTTTACACTTTCATTGTTACCTTTTTAATGCAATGTATTGACTCCACAAGAGCAAAGGTCCTAAGACTCCCGGCCGTCTTGTGTACATTGGGGTTCGGAGGCTGTTGATCTGGACAGTAACGACTTTGTGACCTTTGCCGATTGCTCAGCTGGTGGCGCTTGTTTACCAGACGCTAAACGTTTAGGTGGTAAGTTTGATTCATTGTTTACTGTTTTTGTCTGTTTATTCCACCCTGAGGTCAATAAATCTTTTTTTTGCTGCGTCCAATAGCTAGCGTTCGAACGGTCACAGCTCAAAAAATGTTCGATAATATTATGCATTGTAATTAGTGTCTATCCGTCTAACTTGCTCAGGGCCTACATTTACATTGCGACTAATATAACCGGGGTCACCCAGACAAAGTTGACCAATTGGATGACAGGAAAATAACAATACATTCCGAGAAAGTTGGTTGTCAATCATAATTACCACGGAAGGAAAACAACAGCATGGATCAAACGCAACCAATTACGACCGACGCGCTGAAGAAAGCCTATGTTTCCTGAGAGGTCCGAGAAAAATGTAAACGTTAGTCATATTTTTGACTTGAGGTCGCACGCAAGTGTTTATTGCAAAGTGCGGCAATGCAAGCGAAGAAATTGCTGGTAGATGACAAAATAACAGCTTGTGTCAAATAAATGTGTCTCCCAGGTGTTATATGGAAAACTAATAGAAAAATATTATCTGGTGACACATTTTGCTTTCTTGAAAAACGTTAAATTCTATGCTTCAGGTAACATTGTTTTTTTAACGAGCTACTGATTGGCCCACGACCAACTTTCTTGGAATGTATTGTTACTTTCCTGTCATCCTATTGGTCAACTTTGTCTAGGTAGCCCTAGTTATAATAGTTGCACTGTACTTCTGAACATGCTACCAGATAACTAAATAATCTAGGTTGCGTGCGTAATGCATGATTTCAGAAGATTTCCAAGTACACATTTGGCGAGTGGCACTTAATGTAATTACGCGATGCTATTTCAATCGGGAATTCTTTTGTTTCCATTAAACTCCTTACGAAAACTGTATCTTCCTTGCAAACTTCTAAAGGGCCCCGGCGTGCATGCGTGTCGCGAAGACAACGGGCAAAATGGGTGTTGATAGATGTTGGGAAGGGAAATAAAAATACATCATCTCATGTCTAGCTTTGTTCGTATCAGTAATAAAGTAGATACCTTAGGGCATGCATGCAGAATAGCAATACATGAACCCGAAAGTTTCTTTAACCTTGTGTAGATCTGAAATGTTCAATTAAAAAAATTTAGGGAAAAAGTAGTCTTCGGTTTAAAACTATAGCCTGCGCAGTTGGCGGTTTTGTCTGGCGAGCACGCAAATGAGCGGCGTAGGTGCGCACTTCATGAGCGCGCGAACGAGCGACCACTCGCTTCTGCTTCCCTCCACAGGGTCTCCCCAAAGTGGAATAGTTGTCATAAAACAAGGTTATCATCTTCGCTGGAGTAGATGTTAAAACTTCTAAGGCGTTTCTTCATAAGGCTGTGAAAAATTACTCGATTACTCTCCGTACCAGAGTGTCAATGTATTTAGCACGAAATTAAGTTCTAATTGCAAAGGGACATTTTTTTTACGCGACGGCCATTTTACGCGGTCATCCGAGCCACGCGAAGTTCTCGCCGCTTGCAGTGCAAAGGGAGTACCTTCATTTCTCAGCTATTTTAAGACCCTTAGTAATAACCTGGCCTCGGGAATGGAACCCGTGTCCTCCTGCTCTGTAGTCAAGCGCTCTACCGACTGCCGCAGTTAAAACGTGAAAAACGAGGGTCAACTTTCGAACCTTGTACGCGTGGCATATTTTATCCTATAAATTTTGAGAACGGATTTTTTAGAGCTAGCAAATTACTTTATTAAAATGATAATACGAACATTGCCTTCACTACATTCGTTCTCATCGTTTTAGTTATAAATTGTGTGAATATACTAAAATTATGTCTCTCTTTTTTACATGTGTACATTGTATCTGTTTTTTACGTTTAGAGAAGTTAGAAAGCCTTTATTGTAAATAGAATTTGATCGCTGTGTTTCGGCTGACGGCTGACCTTGTAAGTTTCAAGCTTTAAATTGTACGGTGTAAGAAAAAAAAAACACGTAGAGAGCTGACTTCGACAAAAATAATGGAGGAGCCCTTGACCAATTTCGGCCACGAACCGCCCGTAAGTGCCCGTGCTTATCGCCTAATCAACGTCCCTTCTACCGCTTGTGACGCTCATTATTTATAAAGCTCAGGAAGAACTTTGTCATCGAACTTGTACAGGCGGAAGAGATCTGTCAAACCGTGTACTGATAGTCATGCATGATTCAGTCAAGAAGGAGGACGACCCGAAGAATTCCGAAGAAAATCTTGTTCCACTACCCACCTGCACTTAATTCCTTCCATTTAATCCGGTCTACGATCCTAAAAGCTTTCCCAAAAACTTTTCCCACCGAAATGAAGCATAGCAGATGTCCAGCGAAAGAAAAAGCAAGGGGCGAGGAAAACGAAACAGATGGAAGAGAGAAAGCGAAAGGTTATTAATAGTCACGAAAGTTTGCCTTCTGCGCATGTTCAAACTGCGGAGGCTGATATTTGGCATCTGGAACAGAAGGTACTAGAAGGTCGTAAAGTGCTCGACCTATAAACGGCGTTTTGATCATTTGGCTCTGTAAAATGGTTCGTCTAGCTTTCAAATGCGTTTTTGGAGCAAACTTCCCTGGAGCGAATGGGTTTCACTTACGAAGCAGCTTTAAATTGAAACAGAACACAGGTCTTCTCTCATTCTGTAAACAAATTAAAGGCACCATCTCGAGGCTTGGGTTAAACAAATATAGTAATAATTGCACGATACCAGGTACGATACTATCTTCCCAAGCCTTGACCTAAGTTTTATTGTTTCATTTTACTGAAACAAAAGCAAAAAAAAATCTACCAAGAGTTTTCAAGCACCCTTTCAATGTGTTAACCCTTTAAACCCTAAAATCAAAATTAAAATTCTCATCTGATTTGTGGCCCCTATTCATTTACTCTAGAAGTAGTGGGGAGAAGTTGATAAGATATCATGCAAATACATCTTGTGTGATCATGTCCTTAATTCTCATGACCACTCTATTTTACAACGCATTGATTTTACTTGGAGAAATTTGATGCTGATCACTTAGGGTTTAAGGGGTTAAAACTATCTGTTTTACTCTACCCGTCTAGATTAGCCCTACTATTTGCGGGTCGAGAGCAGTTTTGTAAATTGTCTGTTAAAAATACTGAAATAAACTTGAAACTTAAAACTTGAACGCTTTTTAAGAACGTCTTGTTTTACACGGGCAGAAAATCGCAGAACAAATCGCACGAGAAATGGCCAGTGTAAACGCACTTTCAAGATTTCAATGGCCGTTTCAAGTACAATCATATTGTGTATACTCACCTTCACTCCTCGACAGTTATTTTCTGAGTGGGAGGTGGAGGGAGAGTTGGAACTGTAAGACCCTGGCCCTGTTTTGTTCCCGAAAAGTTTTGATCTCCAAGTCTGTGGTTTGGGATTAGGCCATTCCTCCCGATTTTTTCTTTTTCGTTTAACGTCGAATGCGTTCCTGACGGGGTCGGTCGGTCGGATTGAAAAATATGAAAAAATTACAAGAATTCTCGCAAGAGGAGGCGTGGTACCCCAGCATCATTGCTTTGGAGCCTGGAAACAAGAAAACATGAACCCAAAATCAATATGGCACAAACGTTGGATGATGTTATTGTAAAATTAAGACAACTTGGGAAAAAAGGATCAACCCCCGACACTCCTGTGCGATAATATACTGTAAAAAAGGAAATTTATTTCTGAAAGAAATAAATGGTTTTATGCTTAATGTGACTGACCTGGGGAGGGGGCATTCCTGCCATCCGGGACATTATATATTGTGTTTTCATGACATGAAAGCGAGGCACAAGGTCTCTCTGCTCACTTCAACAAGAAAGTTGTCCCAAACTGGAATTGTCATTTTTGGGTATCCCAGCAAACAGAGCTCACCCAAAGCGAGACTCCACCAACAGCAATAACCGACTCAATAATACTATCTAAAGGAACATGGAGCATAAATTTCCCTGTTTTTGTTCTTGTTTTTCCCTAGGCTGTTACTATGCTCACTTTTCAGATTAAAAGAATTACTTAAAAGTGAAAAATGGTTTAACTACCTCGTTACTTTTTTTTTTGGAAAATGCCAAGAAAATTTGGGTCGGTTGGACGACGCTAAACGAAAAAAAAGAGAGAGAGAGGATGCCTTGGGTTTAATCAAACAAGTGAGTTAGCTCAGACTGCGTGAGTTTTATAAACTGCTTAAGGACAATATGTTTAGTTAAGAAATTTATTGTTTTTGAGTAATTCCACGGAGAAAAGTTGTCCACAGAGAAACTTTGCAAACAATTCATGTTTTCAATTTCCCATAAAGAACAGTTTTTAAGGTTAAAAGAGAGTGCGAGGGGAATTTTCACAACAGGCCCCAGTTTTTCAAAAGCTGGCAGGATAACGCTATCCACTGGATGGATAAATCACTATCCAGTGGATAGCGCAATTGGTTTCCCTAACACTTATCCGCTTGATAGTGATTTATCCGCTGGATTGTGAAATCCAACGTTTGAACAACTGGAGCCAGGTCTATATCTTCTCCCTGATTCCTTTTTATTAATTTATTAATTTTTAATTTTTATCACGATAATTACTAGTATCTTAACATATGTTGAATATTTTAATTTTATCATAGTATATTTTAAATAATAAGTAGTTAGATACCCTGTATCAAATTATTATAGATAGAAATCATGTAAGGCGCGCTTGATCATTTCATGGAAAGCGGGCAATATAAGAATTAAATTATTATTATTATTATTATTACTGACTAGGCCACGTAAATAGGTTTTTACTTCAAACAACATTTTTTTTCTAACGTTTGCAAATCAGGAATTCCGCATTGGCCTTCCGTAAATGTAGTATAACCTTCAAAAGCTCGTTTCTAAATCTCGTACTCAAACCACCCAAGCTGAGTTGCCATTTTAAGGAGAGTAGCCTGGCACCTAGCCATTCGACGCATTCGTCACGCGTTCCTTCCCCAACCTGGCACAACAGCAAGTGGTAACGTTGCGAGTATGCGCGAGCCGCTGGACGGAAGTTTGTGGTGGTATTGGATCGCAGCGAATGCAGCATAAAAAAAGGCGCCTCTTCTAAAAATTACCATCGTCTTAGTCATCTGTTCTATCTTTGTGGAGTGCAGATAAGACAAAGTCTTCTGTGTATTATGCGAGATTGGTCCCAAGGCTAACACGGGACGAAAAATTGGATTTACTGCACTTTTGACACGAGTCAAAAGTTAAGACAAATATGGTATTGGCTTTGACTTCACGTTTGACGCGTGTCAAAGATGTCGCCAAATATATAAGCTCTTTGCTTACTCCTTTGACCTCGGTAAAGGTGAAGTCAAATTGTTAACTACTTTGACTTCTCCTTTGACGCGCGTCAAAGATGAAGTCAAATGAATCAATGCTTTGCTATTCCTTTAACCTTTATCAAAGTCGTTGTCAAATATGCTGGTAACTTTGACTTTACCTTTGACGCACGTCAAAGATAAGTCAAAAGTGTAGTGGCTGTGACCATACCTTTGATACTAGTCAAAAATAAAGTCAAATACGACCGCTACACTTTTACAATACTCTTGAATGGTGCTGAAAGGTGAGAGCAAATATGCAATGAATTACGTCTACAAACACTTATGTCGAAACTGACATTGAGAAAGGAAATTAAAAAGCTGTATTTGAATACTGTTTTAAAGATATTTATACGACAATACCGAACACGGGCGGGTAATCATTGTAATTGCTGTTTTATAATTATTTTTGAAAATGTTCTAGAATATGTACTTTTTCGAAGCGATTTTTTTTTGTCTTATCTTGAGTGGATCATTTTCTCCTTGATCGATCAATATACCATGTAATGATAGCGACGCAAAACAATGACTCAACTATTGGACGATGGAAGACTGAACCCAAGCAAGACACCCTGTTTTTGGCGCGAAATTGTCGCGGCTGCAAATTCTCTCTGCCCGCGCAAACAAACAAACTACGCAGATCTGAAGAAAACAAAAGCTGCTTTTTCGTACGAAGCAGTCCAGCTTTTGTTAACAAATATTTTCACCCCTATCTTTGATAGAGTTTAGACCACAAACTTGTTCAAAAGGTACGTGTCATTCTTTTCTATGTGTTTATGCAATAGTTGTTCTTCAAACTTCATAGTTGTTTTACTGTGTTAAGCTTACGGAAACCAACTCCGAACAGGCATGCATGTCGTGCTTGGGAGCTTTTCTGATTGTTAAATCTGGTTCAGTAAACTATAAAAATTTTTCTATATTACAGTAGAGTTTACATTAGATCAAGCCCTTTTTTCTTAATAGGGTTAGTGCATTTCTGCAAAAGTAATAGCTGGCTTATATTTCACGATGCAATTCAAGTCAAAACTCTATGCGAGAACCTACTAACATCAAGATTATAAACCAACTCTGGTTTTTCTAACAGTTATACTTAACTACTAAAACTACTTCAGGGTAATGAAATAATATAAGACTTATATATTTTTTTTTTCATGGACAGTGTACTTCTATAAAAATATCTGTACCAGACTTTGATAGGCATATTACTGAAGAAAGTACATAAGCTTATTTGAACAGGATTCAGTGCAACAAGAAGTGTGGTTATTTGAAGACTTCGGATGTTTTACAGACGTGAGTATCTCTTTCTATTGATTTTTCTGGGTTCTATACGTAATGGGGCTCATGCTGCATAATTTTTTTTGATTTTTGTGCCACCACAGTGGCAGCTAGGTATGTTTCAACATTTAATAATAATCATTCAAACATACCGACTGTCCCTTCTTTATTGTGACAAGAACTTTATAAATAGCCTGCGTAGCAAGCTTTTCCGCGCGAGTTTTCTGCAAGAGACTAAGTTTGTAGAGGGTAAAAAAAGAGGAAGGAGGGGCCGGGAGGGGCTAACTCGCGCAATAACTCTATTGGAAACGCTTGTTATGGAGGCTAGGTATAATATAAAGTGTTTCTTTAGTTTAATTTTAAGCTTTGGGCATGGAGGGAAATTTTCATTGAATTTCCCTGGACTTAATTAAGTGATAATAAGGCTCGATTCAAACGTCAAATTTCACAAATGACGAACTTAATGACAATGCATGTACACGAAATGTAATGTTTCCATTCAAAAGCATTAGGTTCGCTACACATTTTTAACCGGGTCTTTAAGTTTTGATAAAGGTAAAGAGAAAGGGGAATTTTCTGCAGGAAAGGAGCGATAGTAAAAAGGGAGTGGGGCCGAAAAATTTAATTGAAACACTACGACTGAATTTTTTATCTCAAATTGCTATTTTTTTTTTACAATTATTTCACAGATAAAAGAAACAAGGCAAAGTGATAAGTCTCCAGTGGAACGAAACACACAACAGAGGAAGATTGAAGTTAGATACATGGCGTTTGTCTTTCACTTACATCAAGAATCAAAAGCACTCTAGAATGAAAATCTTCGCGAAGATAACATCAAGACAGATGGGCTTCTGATCAAGAACATTTCTTACTTACCATGATTTTTGCACTGGCTTGCGTGAAAGAAGTGTTTTAAACTATTTTGCAGGTTGCCTTCCGTGACAACAGCGTGTATCTGGAACATTTATAGTGCTTCAAAAATTTGCGGCAGTCATTATGATTGTTCATTGACAGACTGCAATAAGTACTTTAGACAATAAATCGTGAAAAGGTTTTAAAAAATCATTTTTATGCGTTTAAGTTTTAATCGGAATTATTCAGCTTTCTAATCATGTAATGAGGTTTTAGGACAATAAAGTACAAGATTAAGAACTCAGTCTCTTATCTGTCCACCTTTTTAAAACGGTATCCAGGTCGCAATTGAATTTGATTGAAATCTCAAGTTGGATTCTTGCCTGTATATCAAGCGCTTATGACTAGCGAGGCAATAACGCGGCATTTGCGCGAAGCGCGAGGCGAACGCGGAATTCACGCGAAGCGCGAGACGAGGGAGAGGCGCGATGCGAGGGGAGGAAAAAAAACGAACATATTTGGCAACACCTTTATTAAACCTTTGACTTAAATCTCAGACGCATTTGACGACAACTTTGTCACACATTTGACCTGGGGCTCAGACTCATTTAACGACACTTTTCACAAGCCTTTGACTTTAATCACAGACATAACTTTACCGCGCTTTTGTCACACCTTTGGCCTGAATCTCCGACATATTTGACGACGGCTTTGATAGGGGTACAAATGCTAGTGAAATACACCTTTGACGCGCATCAAAGGTAGGGGTTAAAGGCGTGACAAAAACGGCCTTTATCGCCTGAAGACTCGCCTTTGACTGCGAGCAAAGGTAAACATTTGTCGCGCGTCAAAGTTGTACAAAGGTGTGCAAAGGTGGCCTTTATCGCCCGTTTGACTTCACCTTTGACGTTCGGTAAATCCGTTTTTTCGTCCCGTGTAATAAGTCGCAGATCAGTCACAATTTTGCCCGGTTTGTGGTCCATGAGTGATTATTGTTTCGTGTTTTGGCTTGCGCGCGGACACATTAAGCTTCGATACGGTTCCGTGTGACAGCTACAAAACTCCTCCATTAAAACACTGGATAACTAGGAAAAAATCTCTTCGTGTAGGTTGTGTCCGAGTACAGAACGTCCGACGCTTAAGATTTGAATAAAACGCTGTGAAAAAAATTCTAAATACTAGTCTGTTTATATAGTCATAATTGCAGTTCTTGCGACAATCTCCTTGCAATAATACGATTTCACGTCAGTTATGGATCAGGAACGCCCTGTTGCTCAGAGATGTGCAACCTTAGTGCAGTGATTCTGCCAGTGATTACTTTTCAGAGATACCCCATCCTAACCACCGGTGTCCAGACCAGGCGCAGTGCCCTAGTTCTGTGACTGATAAAATTTCAAAGATATCCCACCCAGGGCTATGAAATTGTATGTTTCCATTTTTGACTAGATGATGTAAAACTAAAGACCCAAACTCTAGAAATAACATCTATTAAATGTATGTGATGCCTTAACTTATTCAGGGGTGTAGGCAGAATTTTTGTAATATGGAGGCTCTGGACTCCAAGATGCCCCTTATACTTCTAAAATAAAGAATTAGATGAGCCAACACAGGAGTGTGGTACAAGATGTTTCATATTACAGATGTGTTTTATTGAGGTAACGCTAACCATGAAAAATCCTTCCCTTTACTCCCCACACTTCTACATACTAGAAATTTGCAAATATGCACACAATAGTGAAAATACTTAAAATAGTAAAGATCACAGTCATATCTAAAACTGCATTTTCTCTCTGAGATGTTGAAGTGAATTTCTGCTTCTGGTACTTCCATGCTTTCCCTCATTTTTGCTTTTCATAAATTTTGTTGTTGGTATTTTCTACT
The DNA here is from genome assembly GCF_958299795.1 of Porites lutea. Taxonomy (NCBI): domain Eukaryota; kingdom Metazoa; phylum Cnidaria; class Anthozoa; order Scleractinia; family Poritidae; genus Porites; species Porites lutea. The sequence continues at coordinate 8,079,890 of NC_133214.1, forward strand.
GCACATGTGTTAATTATTTGATATAATATATAACTAAAAAGGCTTAGCTCCCTTGACTAGACCATATCTATTTGGGGCCAAGTTCTTATGATTTGAAGATTAAAAAATTGAAAATGAGAGAAAATTAGCTCTAACTTTTCCTTTTCATTCAATTTCAACATGAGGAGAATTTAAGAATCTCAAAGCCTGATATCTATA
>NC_133214.1:8085087-8267587 GCF_958299795.1 Porites lutea
TGCGGGGGCAAAAACACGGGCTATGAGAAAACACCACGAGCCAGGCATCAGACGCAAACTACGATAAAAACAGCCCTTGCCTTTTTCAGAACATCTAGAGCTGTTTCAGGTCTCTCTTAAAAAACAGATTGTAACATAAACCGATGGAAACTTTCTTTTGGTTCGTCACGCAATCTCTCGTCCAGACGTTAGCGAAAAAAAAAAAAACACGTGACGATTCCCAAGAGCGTCTACGTGGAGGGCTGTGACCTCTACGGTAATACGGAGTCCCGCTCAGTTAAAATATAAAGAAAACTAAAAGGTTTTTCAAAGAGGTGTGCTTTCCCTGACTCGTTTAGCCGAAACAAAAGCAACAAAATTTAAAAGCGTCGGTCAGATCCTAGTGCATGACCTTTTAATTACCGTCTTAGGCTTGTAGAGCTATAAAACGGGATTTTTGAATAAATATGGCTACTCAAAAAATAGAAAAAAAAATCATGAATTTGCATAGTTTTAAAACCTGTAGAAACTGAGGTTAAAAATTACAAGCTAATTATTTTAGCAAATATTTCAATTATGTTTGCATTCCATTTGCTAGTAACATGGCCAGTTATTAAGTCTGAGAGAAAAAAATGGCGGCCGCTTCAGATCCGGAGGAGATTCTTCGTTCAACGAGAGGAAAAGATAATTTTAAGCGTATTACACGACTTTTAATAAGTGGAGGAACCAGCCTACTGAGGGAGATTTTTGACTCCATATGTCCTCCAAGTAATCTTCCCACGATTCTCAGCAATCCAGTAACAAAGAACCAGCTCAAAGCTGCAAAACTCACCATGCCACAGTGGCACTCTCTTTGTCCTTCCCCAGGGATGTACGGCAAGTCAGCAGATTTTGATGTCACTCTACTTTTTCGATTGTTGAGAACTATATGCAGCCTCACCCCTCCCACCACAGGATGGGATGCTCTACCGGTCAGTACAGATCACAGTTTAACAGCTGATATAGCAAGGGTAAAGTATTACCGAAACTCGGTTTATGGTCACGTGAACCAAGGCATGGAAATTAGAGATAATGAGTTTAAAACACTTTGGCAAGAAATCAGTGAAGCTCTTGTGAGGATCGCTGGGCAGATCAGTTCTACAAGGAAAATTGCATGGCAAGGAGCCATTGCTAAATATTTGACAGATCCTCTTACAACTGAAGATGAACGAAATGTGCAAGAACTCGAGGCATGGTATAAAAGTGATATGGAGATCAAGAAATCTATAGAAGAAGTCAGGGAACGAATAAATCGTTTGGAGGTAGGGTTGAAAGTATGTGGCTAAGATTGCCATTTGCATTGATTTTAATTCAACAAATTTATGTTTTTGACAGCCAGAGGATTAAATGGTATTACTGAACCTCAGCAAGCAATTCTATTGGGAGAAAAAACAGGCCAGAATACAGTGTATAGTCATCCTCGGAGACGCAGGGGCAGTAAGTCGGGTCGATAAAATGTTCCTGGTGAACGTTTACTGTAAGATCGAGAGTCCTCTCACCACGAACATTTTATCGACCCGATTAACTGCCTCTGGGTCTACGAGGATGTGTATAGTCTGATAAGTAGGAATTAAGTTTTACACTGAGTTCGTTTTCTAAACGTTTTCTCGAGTGAATGCAACGTGTTGGTTACTATTGGTAACGCCTTAACGCATACTGGTTAGCTCAACGATCCTCAATGAAAATTACTGAGTAGAATGTACGTCTGCTAAATAATTTGTTTCACATTTGCAAATGGTTAAAAATTCTATAATCTTCCTGGAGAAGGGCTTATAACCTTACGCCCTCGGTATCACAGCACTGCTGGACTCTTGTGAGAATTGCAAAGCATTCTGACAATGTCCACCCCTGTCTAGTGCATTTTTATGGGTTATGCGAACAGGTAACGTGGACAGCACCTCATATGAGACCGCGCCATTCCTCATTAAGCTGGACCACACGTAGTAAACATTCTTCTAGAATATGATTCGAGGACAAGACTTAGTTTTTGTTGTTATCAGGTCTGTTTAGTAACTGCTTACTGTGGTTATTCTTGGAAAATCATTGTTGACACTGAAAAATGTCACTCTTAGACAGCAGTTCAAGAGGAATCTAAAAGCATTACAGCATTACATGAACGAACAGATCTCATAAAAGTAGCAGTTCGTCAGGAAGCAAAAGAAATTAAGGATCAACTGATAGAGATGAATCGGCAGTCGCTCAATAGAAACAGCCCTTCACGCTCTGCCGATCAGACAAGTAGGGGTAAGTTCTTTTAAAAAAAAAAATACTCCTTCACTGGGACCAAATGGAATGAAACAACGCGTCGTTTTTTTTAAATAAATGTGCAGGTTAAGAGCCAGGGTCGGCCAGGGATTTTGGGTATACGGTATACAGGGGCTTTTTAAATCGGGTATTCGGTATATTGCAGCTTAAATACGGGTATTCGGTATATCACTTTCTTTGAATTTCAGGTATAAAGTATACCTGAAAATATACCTGGGTATACTTGGATAACTTTTGGGTATTTTGGGGTATTTTGGCGAGTTTTTTTCGGGTATACTGGTATACCACTACCCCCCCCCCCCCCCCCGGCGACCCTGAAGAGCAGTTCGAAGAGGTTGTCCTACCGTAGCCCAGATGCAAAATCGCAGAACAGGACAAGGGCCAAACCTTTCAGTTTGCCGCATCCTTATTGTTACAACGAAATGAAAATATGGTTGTTTTTTCTTCACACTCGAACCTTTCTCTGCATATAAAACTATTACGATGATATACCGTTTCGTGCCATAGTTTGTTCAAGTAAATGGGGCACGTTGGTCATCTAAGTTTTGATTTTCCAAAATTGCTCGCTGCCACATTGACTTTTTCCACAATCAGCTTCAATTACGAGCGCACGCAATGAATCTAGGGTGGCAGTTTCCTACTAACTGAATCACTGCAATACTTGTATATCCAATGAAAGCTCAAGTTGATGACTTTGTTAAACAAAAATGGGAAACGATTTGTTGGATCTATTTGAACACCTTGTTGGGCTACGCTGGATGTGTTAAATGAATTTGCTAGATCACCTTGAATGAGAAACACTTTAAGTATTTTTTTTCACCTGAACTTGTCTTGCAACATTGTGGTTGCCCGGGGGAAATTCTTGGAACTTCAGAGATGTGCTGCGGAGGCCTTCAACCCTCATTTCGCTTCTTATTCAGGATTAAGTAATTTCTTAAACAAAAGTAAGTGATAGATTTTTCTGAATTATGTTGTTGGTACTCGGCACTCACAAGTCTTTTAAAGGTTTCTTTTCCTAAAATACATCATGTTCAGATGCTAAATAGTGAAATAGTTGTAGACTCAAAACCCCGAAAGCCTTACCCTGTCCAGCGGCTAATAAATAAGGGAGTCCTCCTCACCTCGGGGTTGGTCGGTACTGGTTTCGTTAGTTAACATACAAACGATGGCCTGTATTCATCAACTTTGTTGAATTTAACATTGTTAAATGTTGGATGATTGATCAACATACTTTGTTTGAACGGGCCCTTAGTTTGATAACAAGCTTAAATAATTATATTTCAGTGACGTTTTAGATTGTAAAATAAAGGTTTTAATTTCTAGTCCATGGTAGTTGTAACGTTTTAGGGGAGAGGGAACATAGTCAGAGGAATAATTATAAAAAGTTATGTTCAATCGCGATTTGGGAATCCAGATCCAAATTTAACGGATTATTTTGTCATTATGTATTAGCTCTTCTTCCATTGAAGATTGACTGTGAGGCCTTTTCTGGAACTGGTCCACAACGAGAAGCTACAGTGATGGTAGAGGCACCACTGGAAGACCAAGGAAAGATCGAAGAGAGAGCAGTTGTACCAGCCACCCTAAGTCCGTCACAAACCTCGAACGTAACTGCTTCTCAAACTATTCCTTCCTCACAAGACATTTTGAATTTAATTGCCTCAAAGTACTTAAATAATTTGAACCCATCAACACCGGAAGATTTTAATGGTTTTGTACGGTATATGAAAGAGGTACGCGAGGTGATTTTAGTGGATTGTAAGCCAGGAAGCTTGATAATCACTGTGGAATGTGGGTCTTTGAAGATCCTTGAAGAACTTTGGCAAGACTATTGTACACGCAATCTAAGTCGAGTGGTGCAGCAATACCTAGTGACCGAGGATATTCTAAAAGAACTTGGACTAACGGAGGTAAAACTGACTACGACCATCGACGAAGAGGACTACAGAGCTTGTCTAAAGCATTTTAAACGAGGTAAGTATAAAAGTCTTCAACTAAACTAGTTCGGATCCAGTTAATTCATCAAGGTTAAAGAGAAGCAAGCAATTGAAGTAAGTCAATATAGCACACATTCACATTGGCTACATTTTGCAAAAAAAAAAAAAAAACTGGACAACGCCAGCTTCCTAAACAGTTTTTCTTCCATGGCTCGACTATGGGTGCTTTCGATTGGGAAAGCTGGATAAATTTTAGATTTTTATACTACTGAAAATCCGGATTTCGGATTTGCAATTAAACGCAAAATCCGAAAACGGATTTCAACGCTGAGATATCTGTTTTTGTATTTCCTTTTACCGTTCGATTGGGAAACCCGTAAAAGGATTTAAAAAACTGTCCTTAAGAATAGCGGCCTTGCACGCGCACGCGTAATTAACAAAGAGAAGACCACTGTTCACGAGAATAGTTTTTCAAATCCATTTTCGGATTTCCCAATCAAACGGTGAGGAGGAAATCCTGATTTGGATTTCTTAATTGAAATCCACTCTAAGGACGGGTTTCTCGGAGTTGAAATCCGTTTTCGGCCAGTTTCGTTTGATTGCAAAGTAGGAAATCCGGATTTCGAAAATGTAAATCCGGATTTTGCGATCAGAAATTTGTTTTTTTGTTTCATTAAGGACTAAAGCAATCTAAGATTGCAATCTGAACGATCCACCTCCGCACTTGGATCGTTCTGATTGGTATCTCAATCTGCTTTCAGATCTTTGTTCCATTAGCAAACTGCTTTTCGATCCAAGAACGTGTTCGTTCATTAATAAACACAGCAGGTCAAGATTTGTTCAGGCAACAGTTATTTTTTACTCCTTCGTTGCTCTAAGCCGCTAAAGGATTGTAGTATATTAAACTCAAGTTCCACTGTCACTCTAAATCCGTTAGGAAGCGAAAACGCTTAGATTTTCTCACCGTAACACTATATTGTCCAATGTCTGTAATTGTTTAGAGCGCGCTCCTCAGCGCTTGAGAATTCGTAATTGTCTTCGATCTGAATTTTCTTGAATCAAATTCCAGACAACTTAAGTTGACAAGTCCCAGTCTGAACCACCACTAGTTAAAGAACCCTAATTTTCTTTCCGTTTCTCCACGAGAAAACGCTTAATTTAGCAGAAAGAAGTAAAAAACGATGCGTTGAAATTGACAAAAAGATCGGAGCGGCAGGCAGCTACTGAATGGATCAATCTTATTTCAGATTTTTGTTCCGGCTAGCACGAGAGTCCAAACAAACAATCCGAAAAAAGTTTGGCTAAAAGGAATGCAACCTATGTTGTATGGTCCTGTATCAACCACGTGATATCAGCTTTTTATCGTTGCAATGACAACCCATCCGATCGAGGTATTTTTAACCATTTGTGATTTAGAGTGGTAAAGTTTTAAAAAAGCCTCTTTAATAAGCGGTATTCCGTACAAAAAGGTTCATGAATAACTTTCTTAATTAATCAATGCTGGTGGCGACATTTGCAGTAGGTTACTTATAATTTCCATGTTTTTTTTGCTCTTTATATTCGTAGACTGTTTTTTTACACCCTGATTTGTGTTAGTAGCTTCTACTTAAAAGCTTGTTGTCAACTTAACTATCAACCACATTTATCAGCTTCTTACAGTCAAGCCACGTGAAGCTTACCCCACAAGATTCCGTAAATGAATTTATTATTCGAAAGTTGAATCCGTTGCTAGCTGTAGATTTCTGATTCATTTCTGCACTCTTGCATGCGTAATTCCGTGAATTCTCACGCGAGTCATTAAATTTCTACCAGCTCAGTTTCCATGAATTTGCATATGTAAAAGTCTTTGAAGAAATTTTATTCATTCAAAGATTTTCAATCTGACCATATACACCATTTTCTCATAGACCATAATGCTCCTTGTGTACAGACACGCCCTCCTCCCCCCACCTCCATCCCCTCCATCTCCTCTAAAAAAATTTGCAAAGCCATTGTTTTGGATTTCTCTTGGGACGACTGAAATACCCAGGATAAATTGGAAACAATGGTTATGTAAAATTTTGGTAGGAAAACAAGGTGCATTATGGTCTACGTGTAACTGGTGAATTTTGGGAAGAAGTACTCGTATAATCACTGCTCATTACGCATGCAGGAATGCCGATTTGAATTTGACACTAGTTACGGGAACGATTAACGGGTTTAGTTTTCAAATAATCAATTCATCAATAGAATCTTGGGGAATATAGTGCTATCCTAAGAGATGTACTTTATTTTGTCTTAGTACAGTATGTAGTCTTTGGTCCGCGACTAAAAATTATTAACATGAATATCTTAGCCCTAACGAGCTGAAATACTCCCTGAAGATAGCTTTTATGTTCCTGTCGATAATCCTGAAGTTTCAAGTTCCAGACATAAATATTCTGCTTGGAATTTAAAAAAAAGCCGACCGACTCCGATGGTCCTTGGTCCGCGAGTGTGGTCCTTCTTCCGCGACTCAGGTAAGCAGCACGAAAAAAAACGTAAAAATGTTATAGTTTCCACACGAAAACGTGATTTTCACAATATTTCATGTATTTTTTTCTATTCTTGATGCTATTAAGTTTTTTACGGAAGATGTTGTGAGTATAAAATAATCTGCTTTTCTTTCAAAGCTTCAGACAACAGTCTCCCCGAGTCTCCCACACGAGCGTCGACGAGCGGTTTTCAGCGCGGTCGAAAATAATTACTAAAAACTCTGTATGTATTCGAGGTATTAAAAAAAGAGAACTCGTAGACATGTATCAGTAGGGACGATTTTCAAAACATTCTTTGAAAACAAAGGCCGTCGCTTTTTATTTTGGGAAGTTTTTTTCAACCAAGGTCATAGGTCGCGGACCAAGGACCATAAGCGAAATTTGGTGATATTTATCAAGAGTCGATAAAACAAAAACTCAAAGTCTGCTGCAATATGCTTCCAACAGCAGAAATAGGTTGATCTGAAAACCTGTTCTGCAAAAAGGCACTTCTTCCCGTTGCGTTTTATTTATTCGCAGGCTAAGTAAACATGACCATGCAATTTACAGTGCCGCAAAAGTCCAAACTTCAAGAAAGACAAATTAACCTACCTGTCAAAAAACTTTAATTTCGCGTCTTCACCCACAGCAAGAAAGCCGAAACGTCGTCATATGAAAGAATGCTAATCAGTAAATCACGATATCTTTCATTATTCAACGTATTTTTTTTTCTCGACAAAATATTTTATCATTTTCCGAAAAGTCGCGGACCAAGAACCACATACTGTACCCGTATATATTACATACTGTTTTTTTTCTTCTACTTTTGGCAACGAGAGTCAGTTTTCCGTTGTTGTTGTTTTTGTTGTTTTTTTTTTTCATTTCTTTTTATCTCGAGGAAATCTAAGACGTGACGTTGCCATGGTAAACGATCCTTTTGCGTATCTTCTCTTTTTTCGTCGGTGGAGATCCCAAATTCGTTATTATTCTCAGAAAGATAACGCACGAAAGTAATAATAATAATAATGATAACAGTAATAATAATTTAACGTTATTTAAGTGTCGGGTACTTTTTCTCGACGAAAAATAAACAGGTTTACCAGCACATTAATAGCCTCTTCTTAAAAAAATAACACTGTGTCATACTCATAATTCCCGATTTATTTCGTTCGTGAATCTGTCTGAAAAGGGTAACGATTACCTTTTACAAAAGCCCCGTCAAGAGAGAATGAATGTTTTATATCACATATGCTAGTTTCTAAAATCAGCTGTAACGTGGGAGTTCTAGTTTCGGAACTCTCCCTAGTTGGTGGAAACACTTACAAGTGAAGTTAATTTTTTTCCTTCCAACGCTTTCAGAAGGACCCAAGGCAAAAACACCAGCACTAACGGAAGGACATCAAGGGTACTCCGGGGACAGTAGGGGAACCGGGAAGGACGGGGATTTCCAAGCAAGGTCAATGCACCGCCGACACGTCCGTCTATATGGTGGTATGCAAATCTTTGTAAAGATGCTTACTGGACGAACATTTACTTTAGAAGTCAAACCAAATGACACTATTGAGATTTTAAAGAGAAAAATTCACAACATGTGTCAAATTCCGCCAGAGGATCAACGTCTTATTTTTGCTGGAAAGCAATTGGACGATGGACGGACTTTGAGCGACTACAACATACAGGGAGAATCAACACTGCACATGATTAAGAGACTTCGTGGTGGTCTCATGCGCATTTTTGTCAAGACTCCAACTGGAAAAACACTTAATATACCTATTGACAATGAACATGTACGTACTATTGAATATGTAAAGACTAAAATCCAAGATGAAGAGGGAATTCCTCCTGACCAACAACATGTCCTTTTTGCCGGCATGCAGTTGGAAGATGGCCGCACCTTGAGCTCCTACAACATCGTACATTTGTCAACTTTGCAGCTAGTTCTAAAACATCAGGAAGGCATGGAAAAGAAGTAATTATGCCAAGTGACAGAACCACCTGAAAGGAACTAGGTGATAACATAAGACAGCGAACCTGCGGAAATCGTGGTTGGGAATAAAAGCAAATGAAGAATTTAGCCTGATTAACAGTGCTGCTTGTCTTACCCACATAGAACTGGCTTAAAGATATATATGCCGTGTTTACGACTTCCCAAAGAATCAACTTCACCGTTAACTTAACTATAAGAGGCGACGCTTGCTTGATTATATAACAAGATGGGAAACGTATGTTACGAAAGCTAAGAGCCTCGAAAACTAAGACCTAAGACCTGTCTTAGTTTTCGAGATTACGAAAGACTCCTAAAATCAAATTCTTCGAAGTATGAAGTCAAATTAAAACCGAAGTAGGTCTAATCTGTCAATTTATCTTCTGTGTGATCCTTTCCAAGGAGGTTTATGTCAAATTCTGCGGAAAATTTAGGGGTCTTAGTTTTCGTAGTTTCGAAAACAGAGACCCTGCTTATTTTTCTTTGTTACGAAAGCTAAGACCCCACAAAATCAAAGAAGGCGACAAACCGGCAATGCCTGGGTTCATATCTGACGGCAAATGACTCAAAGATAGCTTCTCCATTCTCCTTTTTTTCTTTTCATTCTATTCTGCAAGTGACCTTGAGGGAGGATGGAACTATATAGTAGGAGTTTTATTTTTCTAGAATACATAAAGTCATAACTAGAAATACGGGAAAATAATGGGACGCGAAAGAAAAACAAAAATAAACTGTTGTAATAATGTTAATTGAATTTATCAAGTTTGTTCATGCCAGTTTGTTTTACGCACGTTGTCTCGACCTTTGTTCTACATACACTTCCCTTCAATCGCTAATGTGGATGGCCAAATCTTTTTATATATATATATACATCTAGGCGAATTTTTGAAAACATACCTCAAAACGGACCAGAATATTCGCACAGGAACCTGGCGATAGCCGGGTTTCTGGTCACTGTGGTGAGGAAAAACATAGGGGCCTTGCTGTCCTGGTTGGTCTCATTGTCAAGCTCAGTCCCTGAGCTAACTCGCCATGGGTTGGGAAGGGGCCTCCATGTCAATCCCTGGGGGGGGAGGGTGCTGCAAAAGCGTGGTACTGTCCTTAGTCTTGCTCTGGGAGGGTCATTGGACTGGTCATGTCTGCCTCTAGTTTGTCATGTCAAATTCTTTTAATGTGTGAGGCCCATTGGCCAATGAAAGCATACCCCTCAAGCACGTGCTAGGCTGGGGGGGGGGGGAAGTCAGGGAGTTAAATTAACCTTGAATTCTTTGCTTAGAACTTGGTTAAGTCTCAAGCACCCTCTGTCATCCAGAGCCTTCAAGCAGCTAGAGTGTATGGCCAACTCCAGAGTGTCTTTTTGATGGACTTGAATGTTTCTTTTGCTAATCAGGAACCAAGAAGAGAGTCATCTTAAGAGAACCATGGGTAAGAGCTGAGTTTCTTGGCAATATTTACTTTAGTTGAGTCAGTTTAAAGTGTGTGGCCTTTAGAAGCCCGCTGGTGGGGTTTTTTATAAATCCGGCTAGATATATATACATATACACGGATTCGATCATCGGCACGAAAAATTAAGACGTGTCAAGTCCGGTTAACATTCTGAGAAACAGTTTTAGAAAATGTATTTGCGGTGATGATTGTGGATGGCTAAAAAGTAGAGCCGAGTCATATGAGGGATCTAGCCTGCGAATACAGCCGTTTGTCCTTGCTCCTCGCTGCTAGGGACGTTTCCCCGGGAGGAACGTCTGCGCCTCAGCGACAGAAATTCCATACTGATGACGTAAATCAACGTTTACGTAACAAATCCGGTATTCATGTGGTTCCAAATGTAAATTTGTTTGGTTTTATGGTCGATTATGGTAAAGTTTTGTGTTCTACTGCGAACGAGCTTCATCAAAACTCAGATGCTTTTTTTAAAGAAGAATATATTCCCGGAAAATTTTGTAGTAGATTCATCACGTTTACGACCCCGTTTACATTCGACCTTTTTGGCCTTTTGTCTTTTGTCTTCCTTTCGTAAACAATAGGTAAAACAATGTAACTACTCCGTCGACAAATCAGAGCCCCTGACCGGATTCCGGACAGATTTTACGTCATCAGTATGGAATTTCCGTCCCTGAGTCGCAGACGTTCCTCCTGGCGTAACGACCCTAGCGGTGAGGAATAAGGAGAAACGGCTGTATTCGCAGGCTAATGAGGGATCCCGACTCTGACGGCTGACGGCTGAATGTTCACAGTTGAACCCCTCCAACCCCCCCCCCCCTCCCTCTCCCGCCACGGAGGGCAAGAGAATTCCGAGGGGAGGGGGGTCCAAAAGGAGGCAAAATCCAAGATTTGTGAGTTTTTTAAAATAAATACAGGCTTCCCCGTAGTTATTGCTGTGGAGTGAGCGAAGCGAGCGAGCAGCAACATAATCAGGATTTAAGAGAAATATATAAGGTGGGACGAATTCCCGAATTCATCACTTTTTGCCAGAATGCATTGCATTTAACCACAGTGCACTGCGCCACATTTTACTAGAATGCATTGCGCACCGAACAACTCAAATAAAAACAAGAGGAAGATCTGTGGGTGAGAGCGTGCATCGTTCGCTGCTCAGACTCAGAGTTTTCTTTGTGGCAAATTTTCAACAGCACGGTTAGAGGTCTTACCAGGTTTAAGACACAAGGGGCGCTTTCCATTTAGTCAAAAATTCCGGAATTTCTGGTTCGGCGGTAAATGGAACACGTTTCGTCGGCTCGTCCCACTGGAAAATTCCCAGAAAAAGTGGAAAATCTAAAAAGGTGGGCCCGTTTTCCCGGTAGGAATTTCCGAACGGAATGTCGTGTTCCATTTACGTTTCTCGTAGTTTGTACCAGTTCCAGGTCCACGGTCGGGCACACCGCGACTTACCGGGGTTTAAGACCAAATGGAACAACTTTTTACCAATCGGAAATTCCACTTTTGCTCCCACCAAAATTTCCGGGTTTTTTTCGTAAATGGAAAGCGCCCAAGGAGTCTTTCAGATGAGTACGATGGTTAACTTGGGGATTGGATTTCAATTCAAGAGCCTTTGACTCGTCCATGCGTTAAACTTGACGAGAAGATGAGATCAGATGAGCATTTGCTCTTCGACTCCGCAACACGGAGCCTTCCAGCTTGCTACTCTTAAGCACCTATATGAGCCGACAATGGATGTGATTTTGACCATTAGCCTCAAAATAACACTAAGCGGAAATCGAGATAACAAAACTTATTATTCATTCAAAATATTTTCCCAATTCTGATTGGCTAAAAGCACACGCATAATTTACCATAACCAGTTACTGATGACCAAATTTGGAAGAATTTTGTGTTTGACGAGGAAATGACGTCAAAAATGCAGCCCGCTACAGGTTAATGCACCGTTAACCGAGAAGACCTGGGGACGAGGTTGAGGTATTTTGGTTTTGAAAGCAAAAATGGCGGACACTTCACTCGTTTCAAGAGTAAGAACTACAGCTGGAACTAGGCGAAATAATAGCTAACAAAAACAGCAAGAAGACAACTCGGAGGGCGACATCTCCTATTTGGAGAATATTTGCGGAGCTGGACAAACCTAAACGTACACTATCGAAGATGAACGTAACATCGATGCACGTAAGCATGTTTTAGCTATGTTCTTAAACTAGGAACTATTTTGAATGAATAATAAAACAGTTATTGAATTCGGCTTTCGTATCATGTATGGAGATCTCGGAGGGTGTTATCTGCCTCGGCCTACAGCCCGGCGACGACTAACACCCTCCTCGACCTCCATAATTCTTCATAAGATACTCAGCCTCATTCATTAATTGTTAAATATGTTTTGCGTCCTACTTTGCAGACGAGGACTTGTATAAATCGGCGTTTTGTAAAGCATAATTATGTTCTTTCATTCATTCATTGCCATGGAATATGAGTTTACATTGTTCTTTTTTTTTTACTGTTAATAGCTCGGTAAATGCGGCTCGATCGTTTTTAAACGGCGTTTGCCAGCAGAAGTTTCATGGAAAAGGCATTAAACTAAAGTCTTTTCCCCAAGGTTACGTAATCAGCCTCTGTGGTGTGGAGGCTCTCTCCTCTACATAGGACTTTTTGTGTTGTAGAGAGGCTGGGGAGAAAGAAAAAGGGAGCGCGCGGGGCACGATGGGAAGGGAAAACAGAGAAGAGAGGCTCCCGCCTTTTCCCTCTTCCAATCGTTTCTCGCGCGCTTTCTATTTTTCGATTTTTGCTACTTTCTGTTTGGAAACCCAGCGGGAGACTCTGCAGAGGAGAGAGGTGTCGACCCGAAGGTGCCGGGTTCGAGTCCTACTCAGTACCTTTTTTTTCCGTTTTTTGTGTTGTTGTTTTCTATAAATATATAGTTACCCAAATAACTGTTATTTAACTGCAATAAACAGCAAGAAAAGTATCGTGTTTCCTCCGGTGGAAAGATAGTACACCGCCGTAGTATTGAATATATGGATAAACAATCTGAATTTCTATCATTTCCTTCAATTTACTGTAGGAAAACCAGAGTTGATAACCATTTGATCATTTTCTAAACAACGTTCCCACTAGTTCTCTCTATAGACTGATAGTATTTATCAGGGGCACCCAACGTCAATTTTCGGAAAATATCTTTTCGGAAGACGATTTGAGATTTGAGATCTAGAATTTTCGGAACATCTGTTGTAAAATTTCTTGCTTGCCTGCCTCCCCTAGGATTTTCGAACATCTAAAAAATGGTATAATTGCCCATTTTTAACGGATTTTTACCCTAAAAAGGCCACCTAGAATTTTCGGAAGCCTTTTTGCGGCTGAAATTTTCGAAAAGGTAAGTTGACCTAAGTTTTGATCCCTATAATTTTAGTATCACTAGACTTTCAGCTGGGAAATCCGAACACATGAAAAATTTTTAGGGGATAAAAATATGCCTATATCTACCGTTTAAAGACTAAAATACGTTCAACAATGCTATGTTTAGGTGGTTTTGAACCATATTCTCGATGGGTGCCCCTGATTTATTACTTTCCAACATGTAAGTAGAACATTCAATATCATTTTCGATTCTTTTGAGTCTAACTGCCGACCAAATGTCAGTAGGGAGCTTAATAAGCAACTACGACGGCGATGGCAACAAGAACGGCAAAAAATCAATAGGTTTAGATTAGCAAAACAACAACTTTGCACGTGCATCATGCTTTTCTGTACATTTCTTTGCCGTCGTTGAACGACTACAACGCGAAAGTGCCTAAATTCACGTTTTGTCGAGGACGGGAACACAAAGACAACAACTTTTTTTTTTCCTGAACTTTGATACAGTCCTTTAGAATTCAACTCCAAAAACATTTGCCAACATTTGACGAAGTAAACGAGATGGAATAAGAGCGATAAAAAGTTTGAGACAGCGCGAATTCATTTTAAGTGACGTTTTTGTAGCCGTCGCCATCGTTTTTGCCTCGCTAGTATCAACAGAACATGTGCTAACTGAAATGCAGTAATGAAAGTGTGGTGTTTAATTTGAGTGTAACTGGTTCTTTTTCAGGTGACAATATTCGTGTAGTCAATAGTGTAAGGTGTCGCCTCTATTGTTAATAGAGGATGTTAGCATCGACAACGAGTACGAGTTCTACCTTGAGATTATTAGACACCGTATTGAGATGAATGAAAAGATTTTTTTCTCATTCATCGCAAAAAAAATATCTTTCGCATAATAATATAGTACAACAACATTTTTACACAAATATCCTTTACAGAGGGTACCAAATCCAGTGGCAATTTTGGAAATTGATATAGTTTTCACAGTGACATCATCAGATTGCAAAGTCAAAAAAGCGAGGTTTTAGGAATTCGTATTTACACTAAGATAAATAGAAAATAAATCTTTGTACAAGTTTCGGCCTCGAAGCATGTTTCATTTCGAAAATACAGCAATTTGAACTTAACCTATCTTAACAAGGCAAAATATAGCATACAAGAAAAACTCTCAAGCGTTTTTAGCGTCGCAGGTTTCCGTTTTGAGGAGAAATATAGCTACCAACTCCTGTACTTCTAACCGTCCATTTTCAGCTGCCCCGAAAGCCCTTGTACTTGGTAATTTATTCAAGCTTTTTAGACTTGAGATCACATTCGCACGGGAAGTTCGCTTCGCCTCTTGAGGATAAAGATGAAGAAAATAATATTCCCAATGGCAAACTCGCCCGTGCGAATGAGATGGCAAATCAAACAAGCTTGAATAAATTACCTAAATACAAGGGTTTTCGTTGTAGCTGAAAATGGATCGGTTGAAGTACTGTAGTTGGTGGCTTTATTTCTCCTCTCTTTCGGGCACCTTCGGTGCTAAAAACTGGTAGGAGATTTCCGTAGATGCTACATCTTGCTTTATTAAGACTTTTTAGAAAAGAGAAGGGCAAATACACAGTAACTTTGATAAATAGATGTTCTTTAATCTTGCCCCGCATTCAGCATAAAATTGTTCTTTGCCGTAGGTTTCTGAAGCTTTCGGCAAGAATACCCTTTCACTTAGGAGATAGTCCTTCAGTAGTTTTCCTCTATTTGTGTGTCAACTTTCACAAATATAATGTGGTGTTAGCGTTGCATTTTAACGTTAAATTTGACCAGTTTTTTGTGCAGCGAGTTCTACGGTCACGATTGACGTCAAACTTGCAGATATAAAACTATAGAGCTCTGAGGCTTATTTGCTGAAGAAGTTAGAGAAAAACCTACTAGGGTTTCTAAATTATTGACATTTTCTTGTAAAAATGCGGTTTTAAACATATACCGATATCTCAAACCTTTTTATACCCACAAGAAGATAAATAATGAACATTTTCTCAAAGTTCGACCATTCTTTTGTAAAAGTGCCAAAAATCATAGAAATCGGTTAAATCTTTCCTGCCGGAAACGCGATTCAAAAATATAACCAACGCGCATATAAATAGGTTCGGGCCACCTTAATCAGATGTAAGCAACGCACAGGGATAGAAAGCGGTGCACCGTAAGTTTTAGGGAGTTATTATAACTCCAAAAATGGAGTAAAAATTTAAGGTACAGGATAACCCCTTTTTGGGGGTTACTTTAACTCCTAATTTAACTCCGAATTTGGGGTCATTTTTACTCCTGAAAAAGAGTTCTTTTTACTACCAGTCTGGAGTTAAAATAACTCCGAAATGGGGTTATTTTTACTCCTTACATGGGTCGTTTTTACTCTTTTTGGAGTTAATTTAACTCCGAAAGTGGAGTAAAAATGTTAGGTACAGGATAACTCCTTTATGGGGGTTATTTTAACTCCTCAATATCTGGGGTCACTTTTACTCCTGAAAAAGAGATCTTTAAACTCCTTTTTGGAGTTAAAATAACTCCCCAAAAAATAACTCCACTGTAAGGAGTTAAATAGGCCACTTGCACTAAGAGGTCACGTGATCCGTGCTTCCTTTAAACAATGAGTTGGAATCTTTCTGATGCCAAAAATTGACGGAGCGCATGAAAATTATCTTCCACCCGAAATTTGAGAGGAAACGCATTTAAGGGAGATATTTTATGGCACTTTGATGTTTCAACAAAGTAGTATAATTTGTATTAGCCGCCATGTTGGAGGGCATACTCTTGCCCTCCAACATGGCGACCAAAACTACATTTTGCTTGTATCTTGTTAAACGTTAGATAGTTACGTTCAGATGGGCTGAAAACGTTACCACAGCATCTTTTCAACAATTTCCTTGAAGTTTAAGTGCAAAATTTCTGTTCATGAAGAGGTAATTCATAGTTTTAAAAATCACATTTTGGTCACGTGACCAGCTATGAACTGACTCATTTTAATAAAATGGTGCGGGTTTGAAAAACTAAATCACTATTATTTTGTTTAAGGTATGACCCACTAATCGTTTTTTGAAGGTAAAATCATATAACTTTCATTTTCATAAAAATGATGTCACATGACCTCTTAGTGCAAATGGCCTATTAGCCCCACTACAGGAGTTATTATAACTCCTTGAAAATTACTGTGTGCATACATTTCAGTTGAATGAACTAGGTATCTACTTGGATTTGTGAAAACCGGGTTAGCAAACATTTTGTAATTTCTCTCAACTTCCCCTGTCTTAGCTTGTTTACATTACTGTTTGCCTTCGTCATTTTTTTGCTTGTTTTGTGGTTAGGGATTTGTGTAAAAGTGGCTGAATAGACAGAATTTCCCGCATTTCTTTCTCCCTCCTTCCTTCCTCTTTTTTTTTTTTCGTCCCTGTCTAACACTGAAGTGACAGTTATTTGTAATCAGTGCGCGCGTAAAGCTGGTTTCGGTGTCGTTTAGCAGTTTACACTTCGTCATTGGTCACCATGGGAAAATTAAAGTTTCCCGGAGAGCATCATGTAAAGCTCTGAGACTGGGGACAAGGCTAACACGATTCGCAGAGTCTGGATCGTCCAATATCGTATCGTAATCTCGTTTCATAAACGAATCAATCACCCTGATCCAGGCTGATAAATACGTACGATATTGTTCGCTTTTCTAAGGTGACCACTAAGTCTTTGGCCTCGGGAACAGGCTTTTAGGAGTCGAATGAATTAGGTGATAGCAAAATTGCAGACGAACTTTGACCCGGACCAAGATTTATGTCGTTTTTTTTCTGGTGTGAAAACAGGGTCTAAGCTGGTCTGCCGACCGTGTGACCGTACATCAGGGAAGAGTGTAAGAGAAAAGTCAAGCGGTGTTTATCCTGTTTATCTGCCAATAGGCTGAGTTTTACCGAGTTGTTTGATGATATTTCTCTTGTGTTAAACGTGCGAAGATTATCCGTGGTTGTGGATAGTCGTATCAGTTCCGCAAAAGTGTGTGATGGGGTGATTTCATGGTGTTGACATTTGACAGGCAGAACTCGTCAGGTATGTGGTCGAGTGGTTGAGTTGTGGCACCAAAATATTCTGTGCTAGCAGTAAAAACGGTTCGTCGGTGTTTAGCTTAGCTGATTTTGCCTAGAAAAACCAATTCTTGACTCAGGAAAATTGGATCTAGGTCTAGTTTCAGCGGACTCTTGGCTTTGAACCATTGTTGCTGGGTAATGGACAATGACAATGGGTGAGGGGATTTGACGTCTAGGGTAGCCGCTATTAGTTATTTGTCAGAATCCAGAAAACAGAGGAGGCATCCCCCATACACACCCTATTCCATAGGTAATTCGTCTTGAGTTATTTTTAAGACCACAGATCCCAAGGGGGATTAGACAACAGCCAATCACATAGCGCGAATGTGTTCCGCGTGGATGACCCACGCTCAGAGTCACGCGTCCTTCACGAATTGACGCAGAACAAAATGGGGGAAGACGCGGAGAGCGATATTGATTTTCGTTTTGTCGACGAAAAAGTCTGCAGAGAGATTTCTGCTAAAGCTGTATCAGCGAAACGGAAATTAAAAAAGAATCGCCATTCTTCTCTTGTATAGAGCTAACAGTACCGGCAGGGAAATCCTTAACACACTGAATATTCTCTCAGGATCATTTATAATTTACAGTTTGAAGAGAGCAATTTCTGGTTGATATTTATTCTTTTATTAGTCTTTTATTATTCAACAAAAATAACACTTGGCGTCCTACTTGCTTTATTATACAAACGACCGGTTTCAATAGACCAGCGAAATTTCTCATTTTATTAAAGAACTGAGGTTACGACAACTTCGAGTTAAACTGATTTCACGGGTTGTCAAAGAGTCCAGCGATTCCCTTTTCCTAGGTGAGCGCCGACTCATTTCGCTTCAATATTCAGGAATGCTCTCGATTTCTTTACGCTTTCATTGCCCTTTCGCCCCACATGTTTTGCACGGCGTTTAGTCATGCGAAACCTACACGAAACATCCACGCAGCGCGCGAGGTAACTTTATCCCGATTCTAAAAATAACTCGAGACGAATTACCTATGGAATCGGGTGTGTATGGGGGATGCCTTCTCTGTCCCCTTTATCCTTTCTTGGTCTTACTTGTTGTTTGTAAATTTTAAAACTCCTATTTACATTAGTTAGCTAAATTCGAACGACTCACAAGTTCATGTAGCTTTAAAAACCCGTTATAGTTTTAAAAATAAAGGCTATCTATAAAAGCTAATTCTTTGAATTTGTTAAGACTTTAATAGAGTTTACTGTGAGTATCTGTACTCAAGTTCGTTTCGGGAACCACGGGATCTCGCTTTACGCCCGTGTTAAATCTTGTGGAAGGCAGCTTGGATGCTTCGGCCTGAAACAAAATGGCCCCCATTGATGTGACACGTAAACCAGGGATTTGGCTGTGCTCGCCCCAGGAGAGCTCAAGTGAAATTACAAAAAGTTTAAATGAATTTAACATTTAGCTACATGTAATCCTACAACTTCGAGTTCAGTTACGAATTTAGGCTGCATTCATACTGCAGGGGGGTGGGGGGGGGGGGGGCGGGGAGCGCAGAGGATAATTTTTAAAGGGGCCAATTTTTTTCATAACCCCCACATCATACATACGTTTTTGACATCCCTCATCCCCACATCTGTCTTGACCAAAAAAAAAAATGTCACCCCCCACCCATGCCCCCACCAACCAGTCTTGATGAGGAAAGTACGTTATGGGAAAGATGATGAAATGGTGCAGAGATTTATTGTTTTTATCAAATAGAAAACTAAAAACAAAACAAAAGGTAATCAAAGGTTCAAAGATTTTATTATTTCCTGGTGTAAAGTGTACATTTGCATGCTTAATTGTAATTCCTATTTGTCATAATTGCTTGGTTTAAGTGAGACTTAGATGTGATATATTGTTATTGTTAACTTGGTGATTTGGAGAAACTGTTGTTACAACTCATATTTTTTTTACCCATTAGATATCAGTCATTGTCACAATTTGTTTTGTTAGTTAGTTGAGTCGTAAGTTAGTTATTTTATTTTATTATTATTATTATTTGCTTTCTCCCCTGTATTTTTTGTAATTTATGTGGTTAATAAAGCATATTTAAAAAAAAACAGTGAATTAAAGAAAGTTGTAAGAGATTAAAGCTAGCTGTGCATCACTGGGAAATTGCATACCGGCGCGGGGCCACGGGGCAGCTAGATTCAAGACTAGCAATTGTTATTATTTGAATGATAGAACCAGAACCATGCTCGACCAGTAGTCAGGTGTATCTATCATTCTGATTGCAGCGTAACTACAGAGCCAACAAACCAAAATATTGCTGATCATTTACATGATAATGATGGTGATGATGATAATCATAATGATGACAATGATGATGATGATGATGAGAATGAGAATGAAAACAATCCGTGACGTTATTAATAAAAGCAGGATAAAAGTAAATGTGGTTATGGCAATGTAGATAGAGCTGGTTACTGAACAAAGTAAAGGACATTGCAGTTAAGTGCATTTATAATAAAAGCATCCTTTATTGAACTAGAAAAAAAGGGACTTATTAATCTTTAATTTCAGTGGCATCTGAAAAAATTGGCATCCCCTCTTCCTGCCTTCATAAATTTTTACCATCCCCCACTTTTCGCAAAAAGATTTTAAGACCCCCCCAAAAAAATTCCCTGCCCCCCACTGTAGTATACATAATGAGTGCAGCCTTATTTGCGCGGGCGTGTTTTTCAAAAGTATCAAAACTGCTTGAGCCCGTATGGCGAATGCAATTTGAGCTTTTTGCAAATAACAGTCGAGCAAATAAATTCCAAATTGAACTAGAAAAGTCTAGTCTACTCTAATAAGATCTTTGCATTTTTCTCCTTCTTTTTGCATTACGTTTCTCTGTTTTTTGCACTAAAACTGCATTGCTCTCAGCCAATCAGATTCAAGAAATGTTTTCATATTTATTAGTAAAGTTTTAAACAATTTACGCAAGTTTAAATGAATTTGATAAAAAAAAGTTTATAAAGTCAACTCTTTCATAACGACCACTTCTCGTAATATGCATCGCCCTTAACGTATTAGCGAATGCCGAGAATTAGGGTGTGCCGTTTCATTGATATATTCACTCCGCCTTGCAGAGCTTTCTCACGCGCCCGCGTAAATTTGCAAAGATAAAAGATGTGCTTATTAATTCCAGCGTTAAAAAATGACCGCACATCACTAAGTTTAAGGATGCGCGAGCAAACGGAGGGCCGAAGATTAAACTTAAAGGAGCACTGTCAAAAAAAAACAAAAAAAAAACGGGACAACGCAGGCTGCAAGAACTGGAGTGTGGCCAGAACAGCAGCAAAAAACAGCGAGGGTTTGGACAAAAACAATAGCAGTATAAGAGAGATGTTTTAGGCCTTTTTGTGGATTTAATCAACTTTTTGAGTGTCATAAATTAACGCCGATGACATCATAACTTTTGGCTTTATCTCATGAATGAAATGCGCAGGAATCTCATTAAGATAAGGTCATGTGCTATTTTTAGTTGGTTAGGTTTTCTAGTTGCTTTAAGGTCGATAAATATAACGTCTTCGTTTACGATTGGTTAATTAGAGAATAAGAAACGTTCTCATTGGTTAATTCATGGTGTCTAATGAATAAAGTCAAACTCGCCTGTCTGACTTACAATCACTGAGCCGTAACGTAATTATGCTAGTTCTACTTACTGCCGCTGTGATTGTCCTAGTTCCCTTCCTAGTCCCGGTTCAATGATTCTTGGCGCGTAAATCGTACACATCTCTTGAAGGCGAAGGCAAACTAGCTCTTTTTAGAACGGAAGACAATGTTTTACTTGCCCATCCTTCCTGCTGCTACAGCTGCTGCTGCTGCTGCTGCTCCTCCTCCTCATTTTTTTGTGGATGCACGAACCCACGATAAAAAATGCTCTCAAGGAAAAATTTAGCCATTAAAGGAAATGAGCAAGTCGAAGTAATGTACGGTTGAGCTGTCAGTAAGCGCGGGCTAGTCAGGCAAGAGTGTTTGGTTGTTAACGGAACAGTGATCTGAGGAGAAATCGTGTGTCTGTTTTTTACTTCATCAGGTCTTTGTCGTCGTGAACGCCATTCAGCTATATGAGCTGTGTACGGTCAAACCGAAGGTTGGTTTTATTTGCAAGTAGTTTTCAATTCAACTTACCGGCTACTTTAAAGTAGAGATAGATAGATAGCTTTATTAAAAATCCATTGCAGCCCAAGGGCTGGATTACGGACTGTACAATACATTGAATACTAAGACTAACTATTATAAATAAATAACAGTAAATAAATAAAACAAAGGAACAAAATACTACGTCATGAAATTTAAGAAAATAGCCGCGAATTTACAATAAAACCATTAGAAAATAGCCGCGTTATGCATGATAAAACTATTCATTAGTCGATTTGTTCTACAAAGAGGCACGTTAAAAGCGCGCTTTCTCCTTAAGGCTACAGTACTAAGATTAGGTGACGGCAAAAGGCCATGTAATTTGTACAAAAAGGTTTCTTTTGTTTTCGCAAAAATGGATCAGAGAAACACATTACTCGTCAAAAGAACACTGTGGTAATCATAAGTAGGTAACGTCGGTACAATATATGTCCCCATACATGAACTACCTACCGCATTCACCCCCGTGTGGAGTCCCCTGTGAAAAACTTGGGAGCGAGGCTAGGCAGGCATCGGGAGAAAATGGCCGCCGTGGCTGCATTAAGGCCCTTCGTTGGTACGTAATTTTGGAAACTTCTGGCTGTTTTATTACTCTGGCGATCCGCATGGGCTAATTCAATCTTCGCACCAAGCGTTCTATTATGTAGGTAAGACGAAATCATAGTGAATATGGCTGTAATGCATTTCGTTTATAGAGAATTCCTAGCAAGTTAATTATTTTGCTTAGTAAGCAGTTTAGGTTTGCGGGATTCGGTCACTTCGTTCCGTGATCACATCGAATATAGTCTGAACTTCTCACGTGCAAAAAGCCTAGAAGAAATTCTTGCTTGAGAAGAAGGACGTCCTCTTCGAGAGTTTATGAAATGAAAGATAAGCGTTTGTTTGTTTGCGTTCGAGTTCGCAGAGACAATTTCCGGAATTTTAAACGGGGACTTCGCTTAACAACCCTTTGGAAATTCAAACTGGTTTTGGTACTTAAAAACAAAGAAAGTTAATACTGACTCAGTTAGGAAAATACGGTAGAATTTTATAACAATAGTGCAGTGTAAACTTTTGTGTAGCTTATTATTCAGCCAAACTTTTAGCTTCTTCGCCAGCACGTTTAGATTCATCGTGTCTAGATACCCGTCAGCCGGGAACTGTTTTCAAAAATCTAGATACCCGGCACAAAGAAATTTTTACCAATTTTCTCGAAATAGCTCATTTAATTCCTCTTAGAACACAAGATATTTGTTTAGAAATCTCAAGCGATTGTAAATATTGCCTTGGGTTAAAAGTAGCGACTGTCGAAAACATTGAGATTTATCTCTATGCCCAAGCTCGACAGTCGCTTTTACTTTTAATTCAAGGCAATATTTACAATCGCTTGAGATTCCTAAACAAATATATTATGTTCTTAAAGGAATTAAACAAGCTATTCCGAGAAAATTGGTCAAAATTTCTGACTTCCGGGTATGTAGTTTTTTGAAAACAGTGCCTGGCTGCCGGGTATCAAGACACCTCCTTGCAAGTTATGTCTGTGTTGTTTTTATGTGAGCTTATAAGCTTAAACATTTGGGTTGCAAAGTTTAAACGTCGATTGTTCTACATTTTTGTGCTTACTCTGACACAAACGCTATGAAGACAACTTAAGTTTCATCTGCTCAAACAACTTCGTAAACGATAGCAAAAAGAAGAAGAAACTTACAAGGTTCCTTTTTCTACACATTTTGTCAGTTTCTTCAGGTTGATTCTTTTTTAAGGGTCGAAAACTTCACATAAACACATGCCAACGCGCTAGGTTTTGTGTGCAGAAGTAATTTTACTAGCCAGGTAGCCGGGCCTTGTGAAGGTCAAGTAAGAAATGGGAATGAAAGTACTCTTGTCTCATCGCATTTTTTACTACCCCCAATAAACACTGATAAAACATGAAACCTATCAAAAATGTGTTTCCTGCATTTGGAGGTAGTGAAAAGGGATACTCAGTGAAGAGAAGTGCATGAAAGCACTTAAATGTTGGCCAGACCTAAATGAGACGAAGACAAGACTCCAGTTATGTCCACCACTTTAAATCCTTTCGACCTCGTTCCAAAGACACATCGTTTTCTGGAGATTGTAGCGCAAGCTAATTGAAAAAAAAAAACAGAAACATTGGTGCCATGGCAACTATGGATGATTATGTCAGTAGTTATTTTACACTGTATGTGAAACAGTCATATAACCTTGTTACCTTTGAGAATTAACTAGTATTTGCTTGTATTCATTTTTGAACTTACAGTAGCTACTGTGCATTTAAGTGTTTTTATCTTAGTAGGAATCTCTTCCCAAATTTTGGTTATGGCAAACTTAAAATGTGTGTTTGCCATAATTTGACCTTACACGTGGTACAATCTTAGAAGTATTGATATTTTCGTGTTATCCAACTGGTCAACATGTACATTAGTGAGTTTACACAACAGGAGGACTGCAGAAATAAGAGGATGACTAAACACTTGTGTGTGCAAAACAATACAGGGCTATTACTTGTGTGTTTTGTCATGATCCTCACTTAACATAGTTTTTTCTGGTCTTTCACTAAAAGCTGTGTTTAAGAGCCGTTGGCTGTAATTATCGAGAGTCTGGTGCCAGATTGAAAAATTTAAAATTTTTTTATTCCACTAAAAAAACCCTTTTGGTAAACTATTTTCAAAAACAATATTCAAAAGTTCCAGCGAAGCTCCTTTTTGCAAAAAATAGGAAAGTTTGAAATTGGCCTCAACCTGGTCGAAGGCCCGATGGAAATTGTGCAAATTACGTGTAGGGCATTTTCAAAATGCTCGTACACCAGTACAAAAAAACGAAAGCTAATCTCTAGTTCACCTTTACAATGGTTTGTTGCACATTTCTCAACGTTACTTTCAAGCTATAGATATTTTATCTTGATTTAGGCTTTCTTTCTATTTCTTACACCCATGCAAAGAAAGTGATGTTTCATACTTTGATGACACCATGAATTTTACCATATTTCAGAAGGTTATAGCTCAAGGGTATATATAGTTAATGGCTTGAAAGGGTTCTTTTGAAAGAACAATTCTTTCTGTTTGTCATACTAAAAGCTTTTTTTTGGCCCGCCAAAAGCAAGCGCACTAGACGAAAATGTATCAAGCACACTTTTACGATTTTTCCATTCTTAATTCATTCAGCTGACATCGATAGTAACACTTTTTCCCCTTAAAGAACCTTGCTCTTGTTAGTACAACCACTTTTTGCTCATTAAAATTGATAGATTTCACCTAACGAACATTTTACAAAGCAGTCCATCTTTAATACATGCAGTTTTGGTGTCCTGGTGAAGTATTCTGATAAATTCTAGATAATGCGTGACAAACTTATGTAAACAAACTGGTGTTGAAAATTTTCGGCTCCTGTGCTGCTGACGGTCAGTCCTGTTGATTCCCACATTCTGCTTTTCTGCTTCCAAACCATCCAAAAAATCAGATAGTGTAGTAGTAATAACTATCTGAGAAACAAGTATTGTTCTTTAACGTAAAAATATCTAGTAAGCCAGCAAAAAGTTCCAATACAGGGTAATTCACGAAAAAGAAACTTCAAACGGCCATTACCGGTACTATAGTTATGAGTGCTCGATGTTTTTGCTTTTCTTGCAAGCAATCATTGAATTAAAATTACCTTACTTTTTCTTTCAGCTTGTCACCAAACGTTTGCAGATTACTTTTGGAAAAATTTTAGTAGTCACTGAAACTGGACAAAAAATAATGATATTCACACCAGTGGGCAGTTACCCTAAGCAGATAAGCTCTGATTTATGATCTAATCACGTCTTCACTAAATTCAAGAGAGAAGTGCTTACTTGTTTGCAAACCAAAAATGTAAAGGGATTGTCAATATCATTGTAACCACAACACATTCATACGATTAGTTATAAAAAAAACTTTGGTGTGCAACCAGCGACATAATGCTGCGTGACAATTATCACGGATTGAAATGCGATACACTTGTTTGGATGAATAACTCCTAAAGATCCTAAAAGAGACGGCCAAATACAAGCTGTGCTTTTTACATTATGGTTAGGATTTTACCCATCTTTTGTGTTTGAGTCCTATAACTGAAACAATGAACAGAAACAGAGGGCTTTTCCTGGCCTCATAATCATGACCACTCGGCGTCCACAGCATCAAAAAAAGCTTTCCATGGGTGTATCAAAGATTTTTTGAAACATGCGAAATTAATTATTTAAGATGATAAGACAAAGAGCTCAAGAGTGCGTTAATTTTTCCAGGGAACAATGGCTTACTACAGTTCAGTTTTTGTTACATAGGGGGTGGTCAAAGGGGGGTTCGCAAGTTCCCTTTCAATCGAGCAGTCTGGGGCATGCATCCCAGATAATTTGCAACATATAGATTTCAGAAATGTAATTTCTAACATTCTGGGTATGAAATAAAGTTGTGTTTATGACAATTTTCTTTGTAATAAAGCAGTTACTCCTCTCAGTAAGAATAGCAGGTAAAGATTATGTGCACTCGTCTGGGTTCAGTTTCATCTTTTCTCAAATTTAAACAAAAGAAGCAAGGCTGATTTTACAGTTGGGAATATACTTCTTTTACCAATTAATATTTCGGAAGGCATGTCTTTCCATCTTCACAATCAGGGTCTTACATACAATGATAAGGTCAAGCTAAGATGTTACAATTTGAAATAAAGAATAATGTCTTATATGATACTATAATAACATGTGGAAATTTAAATAATTAAGAAAAAAGTGAACATTGAAAGTATATGAAAACAAAAACTGTTGAAGTAGTGATATGAAAGAAATTTAAAATGTAAAAATATTATAAATAAATGATTCCAAATGGAAGAAATAAGGAATGGATCACATTTTACCTTGTTTTTTAGTCCACTGAACATGTGTGAATTTTTTTGGACAGTGGACTAAATATGCAGAATTCTTTTCTTACCTATATGCATTTCCAGGATATACAAAGTATACATTTTTTTCAAAATCAATCAACCCCTCATCCCACCACTTCGGCTGCCTCAGAAATGGTCTGCCCAACAAATCGTGGAATTTCCCACGTCTCATACATGTATTTCCTTTGTCACGCAACATGTGCTTTGTGTTCCAGTCATTCGTAATTATAATATTTCAGGTCAGATGCATGTTCTTTGCATAAGGAATGTTGTTACTTATGCTGGTACTGTAGTGGTATTACAGGTACTGTAAGTGGTCTTTACTGAAAATTAGAGGACTTTGAGCTATGGGATTCTCTAGTGTCTCAGGCCACCACAGCATATTTGGATCTGACAGTTTCGTACTGCCAGTGGCAGTCTTTGTTTACTATAATTATTGGTTACGAGAGATTACGAGTAAATTAACTTTCTAATGTTTGTCTCAGTAAGCAGTGTTCTCCCTAAATTTTAGCTCAGCATGTAAGGGACCATTCATGGCTGGCAAGGTAAAACTATGCCCCAGAGGTGCACTTTCCTGATGGAGGGAGGGGGGGAAGTGGAGTGAGGGACATGGCCCCGCCCTAGGAGGAGCTAAGGTCTTTGAAACTTGATTCATTTTAAGACCTATTTTACGCAAATTGGCCATTGTTATCTGTAGATAACAATTTAAAACGTTTTTACTCTGTCTTCAATGTTTTCTTTCGAAAATGTGTGGCCCGTAAAATTAAGAAAAGCTGTGTATACTTTAGTACTTTTTTTCATTCATTTCCTTCATCAGATCAGATCACAACTTGCATATTTTTTAAAACTACTCATTTAATTTTATTAAACTTTGAAGCGGTTGCAGGCGGTAAGAAGTGTTGCTTCAGGTGGCAAATTTTACCAGTTACCGCCTGATAAGGAGAACACTGAGTAAGTGTATTCAAACTTATTATCTTGTTGAGGGCTGCTACAGTCCAAATTCGAATGAAGTGTTGCAATTTCTGAGTGAAAAATTGTGAATCAACCAGTAGGAAACAGCGAGCAAAGGTAGGTAAAATGGAGAAACCCGTCAAATCACACGTACACATTTTTGTCTAACGTGCTCGCTTTTGGCGGGCCAAAAAAAGCTTTTAGTACAACAAACAGAAAGAATTGTAAGAAATAGAAAGCCTAAATCAAGATAAAATATAGCGTGAAAGAAACTTTGAGAAATATGCAACAAACTCTGTAAAGGTGAACTATACATGTAGATTAGCTTTCGCTTTTTCGTATGAGCATTAAATTTTTGAAAATGCCCTAATTTGCATAATTTCCATCAGACCTTCCACCAGGTTGAGGCTGATTTTAAACTGTCCTATTTTTCACAAAAAAAGAACTTTGCTGGAACTTTTGAATGAATCTTGTTTTTGAGGATAGTTTACCAAAAGAGTTTCTTTCAGTGGAATAAAAAAAATACGAATTTTTTTATCTGGCGCCGGATTCTCATTATTTACAGACAACAGCTCTTAAACAGTGTTCTCCCTAAATTTTAGCTCAGCAGGTAAGGGACTATTCATAGTCGGTAAGGCAAAAAATATGCCCCAGCGGTGCACTTTCCTGGGGGAAGAGGGGTAGTGGAGTGCAGGACATGGCCCGCCCTTGCTGGCAAATTTAGGAGCCAAGTTCTCTGAAACATTATTCCCTTATTTTAAGACCTACTTTATGCAAATCGGACATTTTTACCTTTACACAACAATTTAAAACGACCGATTCCAATATTTTTTTTTTTGTCTTCAATGTTGTCTTCCCAAATTGCATGGCCCATAAAAAGAAAAACTGTCTATACTTTAGTACTTTTCCATATATTCATTCATTTCCTTGTGGCATGTGAGAATTGGATCTCATCACAACTTGTGTATTTTTTAAAAGTACTGCGTTAATTTTAGTAAATAACCTTTAGGCCGGTGCAGGCGGTGAAAAGTGTTTCTTCAGGCAGAAAATTTTCCCGGTTACCGCCTGATAAAGAGAACACTGTTTAGTTTAGCTGAAAGTTTTTTCAAACAAAATAATTGTCATGCTTGTCACACAAGGTTTGCTCTTTTCTTTCCACTTCCTTCTTGTTGTGTAAGTTCACTGTTGTTGTTATACATGTAGGTGGCCCCGGGTACATTAGTCACACTGTAACCCCAAAAACTAGCAACCCTCAGTAAAAGTTATGTATTTTTGTTTACATTGAAAACTGGGCGTGTTTGCGTTTGAAAAAGACTTGTTCTGCTTGCTGCTGGCAATAATTTGAAGCAGCAGGGATTCTGCTGACAAAGTGTACTCCGGAAACCACATATAAATTATGTTAAGTACTGGTAGGGGACTATCCTCACTACTTGAATAACAATAAATTTTTTAGTGAAGCTGTCGTTTTCTAACGTTTCCCTTAAAGTTTCAGTGCTGATAAAATAGATGGCTGTGACAAAAATCAATGAAGATAATTAAAAAATCTCTTTTGTTGATTGGTCGCAACTTTTGCCTCTACCAATTTTTCTTGATGTTCATTTTAATCAGTCAATTAGCAATTGATTTTATCGATTGCCATCTCATGTTGTTGTTTCTGCAGCCAGGTCCAGGGGGAGGGGGGTACAATGCTACCTGCCCGGTTAAGTACATAGTGGCACTACCCTAGCAGTTGTCTTCTGATAGCCATTTTGTAAAAATAAACAAACAAACAAACAAGTAATCTGCATCATTGAGAGAAGATAGGGTAGGAAGTTTGAGTGCACATCAGAAATCTGAGTAAAATGTGTGTTTGATATTTTCAGCAGGTGCAGAATTACTAGCAACATCCGCCCACCATATTTTTTTATTACAAAGACAATAATTGTCTCTTTAATAAATAATTTAAAGAAAAGAAACTACGGGAAAAATAGACTTTCAAGTTTATGAAAAGTGGTACAGCAAGTGTTCCTTAAATCCATACTTGTAACTGTAAAGTAAATCAGGCATTAAAGAGATCATGTTTGAAGCAATCAAATTATCCTATTTTTAAATAAAGTTTTATCATTTATAAATGCTCAGAGCCCAAAGCACAGATGCCATACATGTAAATATGATAGGGGTTATTGAGGGCTTGACACATGTACAATATAATAATGTAGATATTATTTTAAGAGGGAGTCTAGTGGAATAGTCTGTTGCTTTTTTAGAATTCCTATAATGGTTCTATTAATCTTAAAACAAGATCAATAACATGGTTTTTCCAGGAGTCTGAGCTCATAGTCAACCTGCAGAGCACAAAGGTATTTGACAACATCTTTCTTTTCCAGGGTCTTCAATTCCTGAAGCTGGTTCAAAAGCTTTGGCAAAGACAGGAGATCATGCACAGTACATGAACCTCTCAAAAGTAATACTTTCAGTTACCACCCTCTTGTAAGATGGGAATTGAGTTGCACATTATGCCATTCTGGTTGCATGCTGCGTGATTCCTGAAGTGCAAGATGCCCTCAAAACTGTAAGTATTATGGCTAAGAATCTTGCACAATTTTAGAGTCTGTTGTAAAACTTTACTGCGACTGACTTACAAACAATTTGTGTGTACAAAGCAATTTCCCACAAAACCCCTTTCCCTAACCTCTTGAAAGTATCAATCTTCAGCTTTGCAGCTGAGCTGTTGTGGTTTCTTGAGCATAGAGTGATAAGCCAACACCATTATGACACTGAAAATTTCCGCGAGTAGCCTGTGATCTATGACACATTTTCACACAGGGTAAAATAATCCCTAGGCTCAGTCTCCAGCCTTGGGTGTCTCGATGCGCCCGCAGTACTCCCCACCTGATAGCCGGGTGCATGGGCTTAACTTTTGTTAAAATTGACCAATCAGAAGCCAGCCTGTAGAATTTTGCAGGCTGGCTTCTGACTGGTCAATTTTAACAATTGCTTAAATTTATTAGCATGAAGGTGAGAAGCTATTTTAGTAAACAAAGGTTGCAGACAATGCAGTATTGAAAATAGTTGCTTGTTCGGCCATGAGTAGTTTGTTCTGGATAATTTCAAGGAAAAAAGAGTCTGGATTTTAAGCAACCTATTCTGGTTTGAGGTGAATTTCTTATTCTGTCATCGAGTTCATGAACATCTTTAAGTTTTCAATCTTTTTGCTTGGTAATGGATTACAGCTAGTCTAATCTCGCCTTATGGACAGTTCTCTATTACAGACAGTTCGTTTGGTCCCAGAAATGCCAAAAATCATACATTTCCCACCTCTATAATACGGACACCTCTGTAAGGCGGAGACTTGGTTCGGTCCCTTTGGTGTCTG
Organism: Porites lutea; assembly: GCF_958299795.1. NCBI lineage: Eukaryota > Metazoa > Cnidaria > Anthozoa > Scleractinia > Poritidae > Porites > Porites lutea. The sequence goes on from NC_133214.1 coordinate 8,116,001, forward strand.
TGTTAAAGAGATTTTACTGTATATAATGGAAGGCAACCAAACTGCAGAGCCTATTATCATGGTAGTCTTTCCAGCTCTTTTCCTAAAGAAAGGCCAAGTAAATTATCTAAACAGTAAAAGTATAAAGGCAGCTAACCTTGGTGAAAGACAATAATATTATGTAAATGACATTTAGAAATAGTTTCATTCATCTCAAATCGTGCTTCGTTGTGAAGTTGGAGTCACTTCATAAAATGGTACTTCTCAGTACTACCGTACTACCATTTGGGTGGTAAACTTACTTGAGTTTGAGGGCAGACAAGCCAGAAAGTAAAAATTGTTTAAGTGTAAAAATTTTAAGATTTGATGTGCGTTAATGTGCGGAACATAAGTTTAAATTCAGCTTATATTCTGTTGTCTCACAATTGTGTTTTCAAGTAATATTATGAATGAACAAACACTTGTAAAATAACAGACAGAGAGATTATTTCCTGCAAAACTTTATTTAAAAAGCCATATGCCTTATGAATCAGCGAATCCAACAACATGTACATGTAAGCTTACAACTCGTTCTTCACAAAATTAAATGAAGTGACAGCCTGCAGATTTTTGCTTGTAAACAAGGTTAAGCCTTGGCTCTTTCAGCTTTCAAACTTTCTTTTTCCCTGGAGGACATATTTTTCCTCACGAAGTGAGATTATAATCTTGTCACGCATGCTTGGTCTTAGCCAGATGCAAATTCAGATGCCCCATCTTTCTACATTTACCTTTCTGTGAATAATTTGTATGCCTGGTATCTGCCAATGATGTCATGTAGCATTTTGCATTTCCAGGCAACATAGACTTTGCCACTGATGACCAGGGCGCATTTTCATGCTTTATTCATGAAAGGCTGATGTGTTTATTCATTGTCTGTGAAACAATGTTTACGATCGGTGATTCATGAGCAACTTCCCATGCAAATGACACAGAATGACATTCACAGCAAGTGGCTGGAAATCCTCGCCTAGGAAGATTTTCCACCGAAACTCCTCTGGAGAACGCCCATTAAAATTCATCGGTGAGAGGATCGAAGGACACATCCGCTAAGCAGAGAGAACGTTGCTTAGCACAGCAACCTTAAAGATGTACATGTACAGAGGCAAAATACTACAATTACACTGCAACCAAAACTATTGAAGAGAGGGAACACCGATTGCCAACGCTTCAAAAAGTGTCGAGAAGATCAGGCAATGCTTGAAGTTTACAGTCAATATTATCTTTTTTGATGCAGGAATAGGCAACACACAATATTAGTGTGTGACATGTGTTATCATGCCAGGAAAATTAATTCTTTTCACGTCTCAACAAACTCATGCATGTTAAGAATTGAAAAAGTGATCACCTTCAACATTACTTGTATGTGGACCTGATTTTCATACAAATTCACTCTTGCATGATTATTTGTTTCTCATGCATCTACACAAATATGATTTGGTACTTTTTACAGGAATAATTCAGTGCTAATGAGGGTACTGCATACTCAATAATCATGAGTCATTATCACTTTCATAATTCTCCTCAACTGCATCCTTAATGACATACATGTAGCCTGGGAGCAGGCTCTGCAGTGGGGGAAAAATTAAAGGCAAAAAACGAGGTCAAGTGGGATAAATATCTCACTACATGTTTCTAGTTTAGTGTACATGTAAGTGAATAGTTGTTTGCACCTTACTGTTACAAACAATATTAGTTGTCAAGTGTGAATATGTACTACAACAAGTACAAACACTCTCTTGCTGCAGTTTACTTAACAATAAATATTTTTTTCTCCAATTACCAGAATTTACTTGTTATTTTCACTGCAGTATTATCTCCTACCATTTCATCCACTCACTACTAATGACACACTTCACAAGTAATACATTATTCTTACACATTAAATATAGCATGGGTTTTAGCTGCATATTTGCCTGCAGTTATTCACTATCACACTCATTTTTTTTACTGTAAATTACACATGTAGGAGAGTCAAATGGGGTGAACACGGGACCTATTAAACATTGGCTACCCTTCGATAACAACTCCATCCCTGTTTAAATCCCAGAAAATCCTTTTTAATGAGAGAGCACTGGGTTGCAATTTACTCCAACCAAAAGGAGATTAACTAAATCTCACCCTCCAATATTAGAGCCAGTGTTGAAACTCGCCTTCCCAAGCTACATGATTATTTTACTCCAATTCTCTCACCCTTCCATCTCTGACATTTTATGGGCCTTGTTCTCTCCCCGCCCGAGCTTTGCGAGGTTCTGCGATACACGTATTTCTAGTATTAATTTTTAATTTTGTGTACTTATTCCCCATTGACAATGAATTTACGATGAATCTTTCCCAAGCTTCTTCTATCTCCATGTTGTTATGAAGTATGTAGGGTTATTTTTCTTTTGCACAGTTTGCTTATATATAGCTCCTATACTGCTCTATGAGAAAAACTGGATTGAGGGGTTGGTAAATTTCTTTAAAACATGCCAATTGGCAGAACACTTATTTGATCGTGTGGATGGGATCAAGCAAATTTATAAAAGAGCACATGGCAAAATTTAACACTTATAAAATCAATGTCAAAATCAGGGCTCAATTTCTAATTTTTCTTTAAAGCCAAAGTCAAAATGAATAAACCGTCTATCAAACATTTATAAATAGTCATACACAAATTCCCTTTTGAAAGTGTAATAATGTCCTTGGCCATTATGTGAAAAGTGAACCTGAAATTTCTTTACAAACTTTGCTGAGTTTGGTTGTGTTTCAAAACAGGACAAATGCTCTGTCGTGAAGAAAACTTGGTTGAAGTCATTGAAGCTTTTCTTTTCCTACAAAAAGGAAACTGAATATTCTTTTGAACTCTCCCTTTCTATCTGTGTCTTCTATTACTGTTAAACAGTACACTTTTAATCTTGCTACGCAAAAAAAAAAAAAAAAACTCTCTATGGGAGATGGTTCGCATTCATGAGAAAAAATCGTCACATCATGACATCATGTACAAGAAACTTAGCCTGGGCACCCAGCGGTTGGGTGGGGAGTACTGTGGGTGCATTGAGACACCCATGGCTGGAGACTAAGCTTAAATAATACCTTGTCGTCTGGAAATTCGAAAGACTTCTCTTACACTCCAGAAATTTGTTTAATCACCTCGGAGAGATTCCCTGATAATAACAAAAATATACTGCTTTAGTTTTGAAACGTAATTTCACAACTAGAGTGGCCTTGGGCATGGTACAATGTATGAAATTACCAATTTCCCTCTAATTTTGAAAAAATTTACGTGAATCGTCCTGATAGTGTTCTAACTTTGTCTAGAATTGCTGGTAAGTGATAAGAGAATAGAGTACTTATTTTAAAAGTACTCTATGGCTGGCAGTCCAAACGTTTCATCCATCTTGAACCTTACTAGATAACATTGTGCACAGGACTATTTACTACATGTTACTCTCTTCTTCTGTTCTTGTTGCAGCATTAGTGGTGAACAATTTTTAGGATTCCTGTGATCTCCAGGCTGCAGATGGAGGTACAAATAACTATTATTCATATAAACTTCGGTGCTGGTCAAATAAAGGTTGATTGACAAGGTTTCTTTACACTTCCATGTTTTCATTTTTCCCACTGTCTGAATGTTGGTGAGTGGGGGTGGGGGGTCATTTCAGTCTTAAGATCCTAGAAGGTCTGATTTGAGCCTTCTAAGACCTGTCACTTCCTCTTTTTGGACAGGAAATTGTTTCTCACTTTATCTCTCTTACTGGTCTGCAGTGACGTACACCGTAATGTTTAGTGGTAGCCTGCGTATCTGGCGGTGAGAGGCAGTAGAATAAAGGGGGGTGCAAACGAGTGATGAAGCCATGGGGAGAACGGGTCAGAAACACCTAGTCCCTTCATCACTACATGTATAAGTACGCTTGCTTGCCAATTAAACGGCCAGCTACATGTATGCAGGCTTATTTACTGGCCACATACTGCTGGGCGAATTGCAGTTGTGGACTACTGTACCACATTCAACCACAGTGCCAAGTTATCTTTCCTTGGAATAATTTTTAACCTTGGGCTGGTTTACAAATGTACATGTGTACTACTACATGCTACCCTAAAATGCCCCCGTCTTTCAAGACAATAAACATGATTGATCTCATTCTTTTCTGAAGTTGGAAAACAAGTTAATTCGTAATTTATCCAAGGCAGTGGCATGACTCAACCTGTCAAATGTTTAGCCAATGAGACACCTTACATTTTACCTTTTGTTTAGTAGCCAATGACAAAGCAGGAAAAGTTATTGTCAATAACATTGTTCTACTTTTTTGCCCTGTGTTTCTGTTGTTTTTTTTACTCGTATTTTGACTTTAACAAGCTTTTGTAACTGTTGCTTTTTTGAAACTATCTCCAAGTGCTGTGGATCCCTGATCCAAATGACGTACATGTAATTTTATCATCACTATGAGGACAGAATTGGCTACAATTTGTTAATGCAAGTTGTTTTTGTCCTCCCCTACCCCTAATCAAAGATGTGACATTCCAGTGACATAAATTATATTAAAAGCAAGTAAAGTTTGTAAGTGTTGTAAGTATACTAATTTTTTGAGATGTGCAACTGTAATACATAAAATGCTATTTTTGGTTAGATTATAATGCATGTTGGCTGAACCTTTTTCCCTTTTGTTTTGGAGATATGTATGTACATGTACATGTAATACCACAGGTTGTCAACCTTTGAATAAAACGAAGTGTACCATTTGTCACAGTTGTACAGCAGTCAAAACAATAACGATTTGAATTGTATGGGAAAAATTGATGGGTGAACAAAACAGCTTACCTCGTGTTAGCAATACTAATAGACTGATGTTTCCTTACCTCCTCCTCTTGTAATTTTAGTCCAAACCTTATAAACAGGAGAACAGAATAGAAGTGAAGGATGATACTTGAGTTTCATTACTTATTACTTTCATTAGTTTATACACTAGTTGTAATAATAATTATTACAGTTTGTACAAAGTTTGTTAGTAAATTTCATGCTACTCTTCTTTTAGGATTTGTCATCCTTTCCTAGCACAGCCTCTTCATCACTGGAAGACCATGAAAACAATTCAGGATCCACTTCCTACAGGAAATTAAAAGTTACTCTGTTAAGCAGTGAATGGAGATCAACAAAAGGAGACGTGTCAACCATCAACCGAGAGCTTGCCATTCAGTTGGCGAAACACCCCAGCGTGGAGGTCAGTGTTTATCTTCCTCAGTGCAGTGAAGAGGATAAACAAGATGCCGCAAGTTACAATGCCCTTCTTATTAAAGCAGAAGCAATGCCATGTTATGAAAACCCAATTGACTGGTTGTCTTATCTACCTGAAGGCCATGCTGTGGACTGTGTGGTAGGATATGGGGCTGTTCTTGGTCGGCAAGTACAGTTTATCAAACGTTATCATAAGTGCAAGTGGATACAGATTGTTCACACAGCTCCTGAGGAGCTGGATATGTACAGGTCCCATGCTATTTTAAGAGCTGAGAAATTGCACCAGGATGAGGTGAAACTCTGTGAAAAAGCTGATCAAGTTGTAGCAGTTGGACCCAAGTTGGCTGATGTTTTCAGACATGATCTCCGTTCTTGTGGAAAGGATCAAGATGTTCTCGAGCTTACCACAGGCATCTTCTCTGAATTTTCTGATGTGATGCAAGCCACTGAAGAAAGAAAAACGTTTAGTGTTTTGATGTTTGGACCTGATGACAATGGAGATTTTAAACTAAATGGATATGACATCGCTGCTCGCGCTATTGCTGAGTTGAAAGACGAGCCACAACCCTACAAACTCTTTTTTGTTGGTGCACCACGTGGAGAAGAGGAGAAAGTAAGATATTTGTTACTCCAGCAAGGCATTGATCGACGTCAACTAACTGTACGTTGCTTTTGTGAAAGCAGGGAGAAACTTGCTCGGTTGTTTTGTGAAGTAGATCTTGCTATAATGCCTTCGCGAACTGAGGGCTTTGGTCTAGCTACCCTTGAGGCTTTATCTGCTGGTCTGCCTGTGCTGGTCAGTGGGAACTCTGGTCTTGGCGAGGCTTTGAAGAAAGTTCCTTATGGTTTAAGCTTTGTTGTGGAGTCAGAAGATCCTAGAGATTGGGCCCGGGCAATCAAAGCTGTCCGTCACAAAGACAGGAAGATGCGTCTTAAAGAGATTGAAAAAACACGTGAAGCTTATGCGGGAGAGTACAGCTGGGAGGAACAGTGTGACAAACTTGTAGAAAGGATGTCAAATATCACCTCAGGATGTAAGTGTAAAGTTTCATACAATCATGTGGTGTCTATACAGTGTAAACCCTGTTAATGGTGGAGTCGAAATTCCATACACAGGGGCGGATCCAGGATTTTTCTTAGGAATGGCGTAACTGACTGGTGACCTAAGCAAATTTTAATACAGAAGACCAGTTGTATTAGAAAGCCGCAGTTCATCTAGCGGGTGGGGTGGGGGAGGGGGGGGGGGCGGGGGTTGCTTGCCCCCTGCAACTTCCCTCTAGATCCGCCCTTGGTACGAGAAGGATATGCAAAAAACCAAACAGTCAAACTAACAAACAAAACAAAGAAATAAAAGTTTTAATTCTTGTGACATTTTAAGACGGAATCCATCAGGAAATTGAGTAATTTCAACTTTCAGTGAACAATAACCTTGTACCAGAATAATTTAAACAATACTGTATTCTTTTTTACTTTTTTCAAGGGCTACAGATAATTTTAATTTATTATCTGTAATAACACCAAAGACTATTTCTCATAGGGGCGCGAGAAAATAAATGCCAAATTTTTGTGAAATTTGTCATTCGTTTTCTTGGGCTCCAATGAGAAATTTTCTTTGGTGTTATTACAGATAACTAATTACATCTTTAGCCCCGTATAAAAGAACACAATATGCTTTAAATTATTCTGGTACAAGGTTTCTGTCCACTCAAAACAAAATTACTCAATTTCCTAATGGATTCCGTCTTAATTACTTTAAAATCTCAACCTGAGACTTTTTTCCAAAAAAGCGCACCGTTATTCGTAGGGCTATTTGTCTTAAGTACATGTACAGTGTACACTGTACAGTTGAATCTCCGTGTGCGACCGGCTCTCGTAAGCGCCCACCTTCCATAAGCAACCACTTATCCAAGACACCAAATTTTCCAAGTCAAAGCCTCATACATGTAGTTAGAACCTCTCGTAAACGACCACTTCTCGTAAGTCCCAGTTGAAACGTCGAACTTTTCATTTGACCGAACCTTATCCTTTCAATTAAGTACATGCGTAGCAGGTCCCGTTGATGTTTTTTTTACAGGCTGCCCGAGGGGAACACTCGAAGGGGAGAGGAGAACACAGTTACCTTATATTTCCTAGAGGTTCTTTTCCCAACGTTACGGGCCTGGGGCCTGTTTCTCGAAAGTCCCGGTATCTTTTCGGGCCCGAAAAATGGCTTTATGCATTTACCGTGTTGGGATTCACAATCAAAGTTTCAATAATTGAAAATAATACAAAGAAGTCAAACTATTAGTTAACGAAGCAAAATTGACTGGTTATGAGCAAGAAAATTTGCTACTATTCAGTGGGTTTTAAATTTAAAGTTCGCTCACGGGCCCGAATAGTTACTGGGCCCTGGGCCCCTTTTTTGAAAGTGGTAGTAACTTGCCCCGTACTTTACGGGAGGTCTTTACCTCCAGCAAAGTTACCGGGAAATCAGAAACTAATAAAATAGCTGCTGAAGGCAAGCTTTGGAAGGAGACTAGCGCAGTCTTTGCAAAAACGACTGATTGTTGCTGACATCCCTGATTCCAAAATCACAGAGCGAAGCAGTCGAATCAAAAATTAGGGATCTATTTATTTTTACAAAGTTTATCAAAATGTGTGTTGAAAAGGTACCAAAATCCAGACGTTTCGAGGGTCCTCCCTCTTCCTCATTGGTTTTGGTTCTTATGAGGGATCTGCCGATTGGACATCGGCAACGGTAGTGAAAAACGTCAATGAAAACCTAACTTCGCCTCCTTTCAAACGTTTCGAATCGTGATTTTTTACAACTCGCTTAGTCTGGGAAATTAAGCCGGAGCTGGAGCTAGAGCTGATGAGAGAGGACCGCCTAAAAACTCAGAACGATACAGTAATATCAAATCGCCCCCGGGGGGCCGGGAGGTATTCCTGGGAATTCGTGGTGGAGGTGTTCCGCCTGGTTCTCCAAATCCTGACCCTACTTCAGACCCAAAAATTGACATTTTCCACACTGGTACGTTTTCAGACCTGGCCTCTAAAATCCATACCCGCTTTCAGACCTTTTGTAGGCAGAAATTGTGTCACCATTACTTAGATTAGAACGCCAAGAAAAAGATTTCTTAAAATCCACCTTGAATTCGCATATTTCTCTTTCTTTTTTTTGACTTTGTTTAGCAGCATTTTTCCTGATTTCTTTGTTTATGTCCTTGTCCTTACAACTGTTGTACTCTGCTGCGAGTGTTCATCGCTTGAAACAGGAGGTTTCTTTCATTGCCAAAAGTAAGTTGCCACTTTCCAGAGTTCACCAGGTCTTTTATGAATAACAGAATATCGTTGCCATTGAAGTGGACAAATTTATTTGCCAGAGCTCCAAGACTGTCAATGGCCTTAGCCCTCATTAGTATTTGCTGAGTCCTCAGTTCGCATTCTTTGTAAGGTCTGAAAGCAGAAGTTCAGGCACTTGAATACTCTTCAGGGGCACCCAACGAGAATATAGTTCAAACCACTTAAACATAGCATTGTTAAACGTGTTTAGTATTTAAACGGTAGATATAGGCGTATTTTCATCCCCTAAAATTTTTCATATGTTCGGATTTCCTAGCTGAAAGTCTAGTGATCCGAAAATTATAGGGATCAAAACTTAAAAGGCTCCCGAAAATTCTAGGTGACCTTTTGACATCTCTCAACCCCTTTGAGACATTTTTCAGACCGTTGCAACCCCATTCTAGCAGTCACAACTGGGGAAAGTATGTGAATTCCTGGTTCAACTCCGACACTTCCGGTTATACATGTATATAGAAAATGCAGTCACGCGAAACAAGTCGTGTACACGAAATCAAGTCGCCTCTGAATGAGGTAAGAAAATTACCATAAGGAGTTGAGTAGAATTGCATTTTACGATTACACGCAACTAAATCAACGATTCTGTACAGCAAAACAACACTGTCCGGATACTGAGCACCTGACATCGATACTTAGTGAATGTTTCTGGCTTCCGTTATTCCGAACAAATTGAATTTCGCGAAGAATTCATAAATTTTGTGCGAACCTGACTTCTTTAAGTATCTTCACTTTAAATATAAAACAGTTTCTTTGAAAATATCACGTATTACCAACCTTTTTATTAACAGCACTAGTTTTACTGCGCAGTAAGGGAAGGTACGTTTATTATTGGGGGGGGGGGGGGGGTGGGCCGGGGCTTCGGAGGGGAGGGTCATCAGTAAATTTTTTACACATTGGGGAGGGTCAAACCTGTTTTATTCTCAACCGGGGGAGGGTCACAGTTTTTTTGGCAAGGAAAAAAATACTCCATGTCGCTTCTATTTTGTATATACAAGCAAAGCTACCAGTCAAGATTAATCTAAATTATTTGCAGTTATCGAAAAATTTATATATCAAAAAACTATCTTTTCCCAACTAACATAATTGTCTCTCTCGACCCGTTTCCGCTTTCGCCCATATTTTGATGTTTCTGCGCGGGGTTCTGGTGTAAAATCAGTCTCCGGTGAGGATTCTTCACTTAAGCTTGAACCAACAACTCGATCTACTACATCACTTTGCGAGTCAGTTTTGACCTCGGAAAGTGATGAGGTCACCTGTTGCCTCACATTTCTAAGCGGGGGCTGCCGAGGTTGTTGACGCTCCATTGAATTGTACAGCAAGCTGCCAATGTGCGCTTTGATCATTGCGACCTTTGCAGCTTTCTTCCCTTTGAAGGTGATCTTGTGATGGGAAAAGTACAAGGATAGCTCGTCCACTCTCAAGGACGACAGCGTATCGGAGTTGTACAGTCCTTCTTAGTCAATGCCATTGTACTGCCGGTTCAGCCGTTCCATTCGCTCTCTTTCAGTCTCCTCTTTCTTCTTCTCCTTGCGCATTTTTATCTGGGCAAGGTGTTCAACATACTCTGCCACAAGTTTTTCGGGGACAATGTATTTATCTGAAAACTTTCTAATAGCCTCACTGTCCCCACTGACTAGTTCACTTTCCTCAAACAATCTCTTAATCTGAGCTCGAGGCTGGAAGTCGTCCGGCTCACGGCCATTGGTGGGGGTTGCACTCCAAGAGAGATAATGGAAGGTTGGCAGCTTGCCATAGTCGGGATATGGTCGTCAAGTTGGAAGTGGAGCGCTGGTAGTCTCATCCTTCTCGCAAAATTCACATAGTTGGCCATTTCGCTCTTGACACAACATTTGCCTATACTCCATATAAAGCTCTCCTTTCTCACAATGAAGGCTCTCAAATTGTTCTAGCTTGGAAAAATACCCAAGTGTGGCGAAAGCGTTCCTTGTAGGGACAAGTGGTCCAAAAGGACAGGTAGAATTTTGGCAAAGTACTATTTGAGAATTTAGTATATTCGCCCTTTGGGTTCGGGAACCTTCATCTTTCCACTTCTCGCTTTCACTTGTTCCCGCAGCCGATGTGCCACCAACAGAGTGAGAGGAGTAGTGGGCATCCTTTTTAGAATGGCGAGTCGGCAAACAGCCACAGTAACCACAAGTTGTTCCATCTGACCTCATGAAATCCTCGCATTCACCACAAGCACATTTCCCTCTTTCTATTCCTCGTACATCCTTGCCCATTTTCAAGTTTTCACCGTACAATCACACGCCACACAATTAACTACTTTGTGCGCAGATGAATGGATAGGTAGGGGGGAGGGTCAGATGTTTTTGTTTGGGTATTTCTGAAGGGTCATGCATTAATCCATTCCAGGAAATGGGAGGGCCACGACTTTTTTCGCCAAAAAATTCTAAAATACCCCGGCCCACCCCCCCCCAATAAAAAAAGGAACGTTCCCTAAACAGCGTAAATATTAGACATGAAAAGTTTACTCACCTGAATGGAACGGCGCCCTCTGCAACTGTTTCGCAAGCTGTAAACTCGCCAAAGCTTTCATCTTAAAGCTGAAATGTTCAGTTTTCATTCGAAATACTTCGTTTACCGAGAACTGAAAAGGGCGCCTCAGAAATTGAGTTTTTGTTTTAAGTGGCCGTATACTGGGCAACATACTGTATCTGAGGAACGTAGAAAAAAGAGAATTTTAGCGTTGACAACCACAGCAAACGTTGATCAAAGATGGCGGCCAAGTTGTAAAAGAATCGGAAACCGACTTCCGCACATACGAATTTGCCCCTTTGCCGATAGGTAGAACAATAGGTACTTTACCGTAAAAAGTATGGATTTCGGCAAAAATCGAGTTTTCTCGTAGAAAAATCGGAAAAATAAGGTTTTCCACCAATCAGAGCACTGGAAATTAATTAAAAAATCTAATTAAGACGATTCGTAACTGCGCAAGCCTTGCGTTAAGCCCCTTTCCTTCTTGCGTGAACCTTTACTTAATAGGCATTTTGCATTAGCTGATCACGTGATCAACTTTCGGTAAACACGAAAACAGTTCGCTTTTGAAAAATTTTGTTGGCACAAGCTGAAACAGCATATTAAAATTAGGTAACCTGCAATTTTAAGCCGTATATCTCAAAAGTAGCGATTGCAACGGCCGCCGAAAACTTAGTCTGCTATACAGCCGTTTTTAGAGTCGTCGCGCAACGCTCATCCCCACAAACAGCTGCTGAGAATCAAACCACATTCCTTTCCCTTTGCTTTTGTGGTCTAACTAGGAAACCAATCATGTATAAGAAACTTGACAATACGTGAGCAGCAGGGCACTAGGAAGCGAACCCGCCTCTCAATATTCGACAAATCAATCAATCGTCGCTGAATGTGTCTGCAAGCGACGAAAGGGTTAATTTGCAGAAAAGTTTGTTTTAAGCGGTTAACAATGTTTCAAGTTAAAAAAAAAACGGTTTGATAGGCCTACAACATTTTTACCAGGATCGGTTGGTTCTTTGTAACGTGCATATGTATGATGAATTTCATTTGCCGGATGTGCCATTGTGTTGCTGTACATGTGAAGACAGTCAAGATTAAACTTTCAAGGGTACTGAATCAAAAAAAAGCAATCTTAATATATAGATTTAGCCAGGGTTAAAAGCGAGGCTCCCATTAGAATATTTATAATTTAAATCAAACAATGAACTTGTATTCCACAATTCAGTTAACTTTAGAGCACATAGCACATTCATGTGACTTTTGAGGGAAAGGCTAAGTGATTTTAAAGAAAAATAATTTGCAAACAGCCCAAGATTCAACAAAATCTTACATCAAGTTCATAACCTCATATGTACAACCAAAAAATAGCAATCATCTTCGATCACATTTAAGAGCCACAATGGCTCTTGATCACCGTAAGAAAAAAAATCAGGTCGAATTTTTTTGCGTTCGACAAGTTTACTTTACAAAATCTTGCCAACAAATCTGGTACTATGAGGTACTGTTTTTATCATACAGACATCGGGCAGATTGCAGTATTTCACAATTTTGCAACACAAATTGCACTCATTCAATATTCAGGACGATCGAACCACGCGTAGGCTTTTAGCTAAACCGTTAAAAAAATTTCCAAAATCACATATACGGCCAGCCGGTTCTCACTTTTGCAGTGCGAGTTGTAGCGAATGTTTGAACGAACATACTAGCGTTAAGCTCCAACATAATAAAGAAATTATTATGTTTATTTTTTATTTAATGGTTTTATCGATGTGTAATCTTTAAAAGCGTTTAATAGGCCACTTGCACTAAGAGGTCACGTGACCAATGCTTCCTTTAAACAATGAGTTGGAATCTTGCTGATGCCAAAAATTGACAGAGCACATAAAAATTATCTTACACCCGAAATTTGAGAGGAAACGCATTTAAAGGAGATATTTTATGGCACTTTGATTTTTCAACAAAGTAGTATCATTTGTATTGGCCGCCATGTTGGAGGGCATATTCTTGCCCTCCAACATGGCGGCTAAAACTACTTTTTGCTTAGATCCTGTTAACGTTTGATAGTTACGCTCAGATGTGCTGTAAACATTCTTACATCAACTTTTCAACACTTTCCTTGAAGTTTAAGCGCAAAATTTGTGTTCAGAAAGAGGTAATTCATAATTTTAAAAATCACAGTTTGGTCACGTGACCAGCTACGAACTCACTCATTTGAAGAAAATGGTACAGGTTTGAAAAACCAAATCACTATTATTTTGCTAAAAATAGGACCCACTAATCGTTTTTTGAAGAAAAAATCATGTAACTTTCATTTTCACAAAAAGATGTCACATGACCTCTTAGTGCAAATGGCCTATACGCGCGGCATTTTGAGGCAAAGATCAACTCGAGGCAAGAAAATCGCTCAAAGCATTCTTTTACAGCCAGAATTATAACTAAATGTTCTTTGGAACGTTTTCTTCCTATTTGCGGTGAGAAAATGTCTAAAAACTTTTTAAAGTTGTAAAAGCTTATATCAAACCTGATTCTTGGTCAGATCAAATTGTCTCAAATCCTACAAACGTGCATAAACTACATAGCCGACTTCATTAAATTAGATATAAAAAACAAACATCAAACACAATAATTACTGAGGCTTACCATTCGAGATGCAGCTCCTGAAAGGTATCAAGTAAGGCCAGTATCGCTTCAGACCTTTAGGCATCAAGCAAGGTGAAAAACGAAAACGATGCCATCCGAAATCGGATTCCCGACTATGACAAGTGATGTATTAATTTCTCAACCAAAAACCAACTAGCCATGAATAACAGAAGACTCCTGATAGCAGCCGAATTTCATTTTGTGCATCCAGTGGAAAAAGACAGTTAAAAACATCACAAGTTGACACAAAACTTTGTCAGGTTCAGCTGTCCAGGTAAACAAGATTCAAGGTGCTGCATAAATTTTCCGCATGAACTCACCTGTCAAATTTTGACCAATCAGAGCATAAAAATTGGACGTAGAGCGTGACCAACGCGTGACCATGGTGAGCAAAGTCAAAAGCAATTGTCTTCCCTGCCTGTAATAGCTGTTTGAATTTTCGGGTCCGAGGTCAGTTTTAAATCAAAATTTTAATTGCGCAGCCCAAAAACAAATCATATTTCATATGAATGAAAAAAAAAATCAGACTTGAGCCTGCGATCATTTGAGAACTAGTAACTTGTCAGCGGATAACTTCAAAAAATACTTGACCTCGATGGGTCAACACCTGAGCCCGCGATAAGGTCAAGTGATACTGGTCAGCGAATACCCTGTTTTGACAGCTGTTAATTGATCACAACATTGATGTCCAATGGATGTGTGCATTATCAGTTTTTCTGTGCTCTCAAATAAGCTAGAAAGTATGAGATTGAACATTGATCGCGATCTAGTAAAACAACTGGTCAGCGGGACAGGTTCCAAATAAATCACGTCACCTTGATGAGTTGACACATGAGCCCTCGATATGGCAATGTGATACTGGTCAGTGGCTATCCTGTTTTGACAGCTGTCAATTGACCATATTGTGAATGGCCAATGTAAAAGATGTGGATTTGCCAAGACACGCCTGAGACACCCCTCCCTTCCTTTTGATAGTTTCCCCTACCCTACCCGTACAATCTGTAGACGCGCACGTATGTACGCTCGGTCAGTAACGTGACAACCAAAAGAAAAGAGGTTGACCATATTCTATGAGTATGGGGCTCTGTCGCACGCGCGCTTCGCGCGCGAGGGACCCCCGCTATAAATTATCCAAGAGCGATTTCCTGAAACTATACCCGGCAACTTTATAAGCACATCCATGTAGTGCATCACATTTGTTCGACTTGCTTGCTGCTGCTGCTTATCTCATAAATTTTGAATAGGTCTTGACTACGACAACACTACTTCAGTTGATTGCTTGTTTTCACGCGACGATTTTGATTGTTCTGTCATTCACGCATGGGGCACCGATAAAAGCAAAGCTGGGATTGGAGGAGTCACCGTATCGCAAACGTCGCGCGAACACCTTAATGGGAGCTGAATTCTAATTGGCTAACCGTGGGAAAGGAATGTGGTTTGATTCGCAGCAGCCGTTTGTGGGGAGGAGCGTTGCGTGACGACACTAAAAACGGCTATGTAACAGACTACCGAAAAGTAGAAGGATTTGTATGAGAAAAACATTTTTTGCTACCCAGTCACACTTGAATGGTTTTCCAAATAAATCCTTGTAAATTTCGAATTTTTAAACTGTTGTGAAATATTTCCTTAAACATTCCGGGGCTCAAATCTCCTTTTAATTCATAACACTCAATTTCAGCCCTTAAATGCGTAAGGGAAAGATTACACGACAGTTTAGAAATTTCAGAATTTGCAAGGATTTGTGTGGAAAACCACTCAAGCGTGACTGGGTGGCAAGAGTTGTTTTCTCATAAAAATCATTCTAACTGTAGATGCTGACAGAACAGAAGAGTCGCTGTTTTTTTATGTCTTTGTTTTGATCTTAGGGAACACACATTGATCGCGCAAAATTGTTCGATCATGCCGAATCACTGCGACTTCGAGAAAAACAGAACCAAGTATCATTGGCACACTACTCCATTGTAAGCAGTCCGCGAATAAAAAGGGAAAGTAAACTCTTCTATTTTCCAAAAATATGCTCAAACACAAAGAGTTAAAAAACATTGCATTCACAGGATCAAACCCGTACTGGTCAGCTGACTGGTTGCCTCTCTTAGTCCGTTGAGAACAAGCTGGGCGAGCAAACGGTCGTGTTTATCGTTGCCGTGAATCAAGATAAATACAAGAAGGAATCTAGCCGAAATTATCTATAACCCCTGCTCAACCAGTCGTTTAGTTTGGTCACGAAACTCATGGCCATACTGTTGTAATCGTTAATAAAAACAGCTGCCGCCAACTCGATAGCCTGTTCATAGACCCTCTTTAGTCTCGCTTGCGTAAGCAGTGAGACTCATGATCTGCAACGCGTTAGTAGCCTCCCACGCAGACGTTCTTAGGGGTCGTCACGCGTTCCTGCCCCACGAACGTCTGCTGAACCGAAAGATAAATTCCTTTCGCATTGTTCGCAAATATCAGCTGGAGATCACATGCAGATTATCGGAGATCCAATCGGCGCTGTTGAAGTCAAAGTGTTGATAAGCCAAACACATACCTACAAGCTCGGTATAGTTTGATACGTGACCAAAGATTTTTGCTCCGGACGAGAATCTAGGAGAAAAGCGTTGTCTTTTTGTATATTTTTCTCTGTGAAGGCTAAATTAGATGTCATATGCTCATAAAGTTGTTCTCGTAGTGATGTGACGGCGGGTTTACTTTGTAACTGAACAAAAGGCAGAATTTTTGTCACACTTTCTTGTTTTGTGGTAAAGCCGACTTCCGTTCAGCAAATTTTCTTATGTGAGCCATGACCTCTCAGTGGAAACAAGGGGCTAAAATCACGTTTGCTTAGTGAAAATGTATAACCTTCCAGAGCATAATCGACCCAACAGAGGAAAAAACTTATGGGAACAAGCAGCATTTTGGCATGAGGTAAAAGTCGTGTAGGCCTACCGCCCCCTTTTATTGCTATAAATACCCGAAGATAGGTGTAATTCCTGTCGGCGATCGAAGCGCTGCTGATCTCTTTGTACTTGTCTTCGGAGCTTCACGTTCTGGAGAAGTCAAGATAGTATCTGTAACTTTCGTCTTCCAAGTTCGCTCATTGCAGGGGCTTGTTAAATTAGAAACTGAACTACTGTAGCAACACGAACGGCTTGTCGCGCACAAGTTAAGCAGCTTAAATCGGAAAAGTTTTCTCCTTGCTCAAGAGGAAATCTTAAGAATTCAAATGCTTGCGCTAGTACAACGCTATCTTGACCACTGTCAACCAGCAAGGTCTTATTTCTTGAAACGCCAAAGACCGGCACCGTATTAATTCTTTTACCGGAGATCAACGACTTTTTGCAAAATCGACAATGAGGCTCGCGCTCCATTTCACTCTGTTTTCAAATAACGATTTTACTGACGGATTATCGGTAGAATAATTACAAGAGGGCGGAATAGCGGCCTCAAATGTTTGTCTACAGGCTCCCTCCCCCCCTTTCCCTTCCCTTTCCTCGCTATTTTTTTTCCCAAACAGACAAACAGAGAGCCTGTTAACAGGCTAGGTGGTGCTCAGGCACGCAACAACTCGAAGCAAACCATATCGATCGAATCAATCGCTAAGACGCGCAGTCAAAACAAATCTCTTGAGGCCTCACTAGCCTCGCTTTCGCGCAACTAGACCCGGGCCGGCCGAGAGGTCCGCCATATTTGCATTCGGTGTATGCAAGTGGGTCTTGTGATGCGAATGCGGTTTATTTTCGGCGGTGATTGAAATGACGTGCCATGTAAATCACTTTTTTGATCCCTGGCAATGATGTAATTTCTCCGGGATACAAGCGTATTGCCTGCGACCGCAGACGTATTTCCGGTCGTCGCTAACACGCGTACTAAATCAATTCAGATACAAGTATCGACGTCAATAAAATAGGAAGTAAAAAACCTTCAGCGAGCAAATCCTGTTTCGTGTAGAATTAATCGCCTCCTCATTTCTCGATCTAATATCAAAGCAAACGAGACTGAATACCGCTGTAAGAACGTTCTTTTTTTTTCTTCAAAGTCCTCGAGCGCGCGTGATATGAAACAAATCCGCGGGGATTAACGTCTGTATACAGTCAAGTACAGGCTACCAACTCGGTAACCGCTTCATTATATGTCCACATACTTTGAGCACCAAAAAGATATCCAAGAGCCAGCAGTGGAGTTGTGGAGTTGTGGAGTTCTGTAATCACCATTAAGAAAGATTCTTAATACAAAATTTCGCTAACTAACAAATGATGGCTGAGATTTAAACAGATAAAATCAGCCTCCCAAAATCTCCGACAGAACTTGAAAAAATCGGGTTAACGTTTTCAAGTTTGTTTTCATCAGCTCGCGCATGCGTCAGGGGTGACATAGCCCCTTTAAACAATGCAGCATGTTGGTCAGTGCTGGGTAATTTGAACACTCCATCTTACACTGCCCATCTGACAACTTTGTTGAATTAAAGGCTACAGCATTAACGTAAAGCGATTTTCAAAATAAAATCAATTCTCCTAAGCTTTTATCATTCCTCAATGTCTCTGTGAAATCTTATCTAAATCGCCTCCAAAAAGCGGTGCTCTAGTCTGTCCCTGTTCCGCCGCTGGGGAAGCCTCGGCGGCCCTCAGTGCCGTCCACTTTACCACTTAATTTCTCCTTTTACTTCAATTCTTTTTGACAACCCTGTTTAACAGCCTGTGTTGAATGTTGGATGATAAATGTAATCAATAGTTTAATTTGCACAAGCCCTAAATGTGAAAGGACATACATCTATAGGGATATGTTACAATTAATCATATTTTGAATGTCCACATCCTATTTAACAGGCTAGATTTTTTCTCATTAGCTTCTCTTAGATTAAAGATTGACTGCGAAGCCATTTCGGTACCTGGTCTACAAGAAGGAGCTACGGTGATGTTAGGGCAGCCACAGGAATCCAAAGGAATGATGATCAAGGAAAGAACAGTTGCACCAGTCGGCCCAAGTCAGCCTCAAACGTCAGATACAACTGCCTTTCCAAGCGGAAATGTCGGAAATGGGGCCATTCCTTCCCCTCAACAAATTCTGAGTTTAATTGCATCAATGTACTTGAACAACTTAAACCCATCAACAATGGAAGATTTTAATGGTTTTGCACGGTATATGAAAGAGATACGCGAAACGATTGTACTTCCAGGTGATCATGATGATATGCCAGGAAGCTTGATAATCACAGTAGAATGCGGTTCATTGAAGATCCTTAATGAACTTTGGCAAGACTATTGTACAGGTGATCTTGATCGAGCGGTGCAGGAATACCTAGTGACGAAGGATATTCTAAAAAATCTTGGCCTGACTGAGGTGAAACTGAAAACGACCATTAACGGAAGTGACTACATTGATTGTCAAAAGTACCTTACACAAGGTAGGTATGATTTTCATGGTACACCAGTAATAGGTTGCATGTAATCCAGTTTTAAAACACCTCAATAAGTGGACCAATAATCTCATCCAAATAGTTCAACAAGGTGAAAAATGCGAGGCTCTAGTCGTGATCAAAAATGTAATAATAGTAATTCATTTCGTAATTAGGCTGAGTATGATCGTCTGGGTGAACGTAGTCCTGAATAGGACTGTTGTTGTTGACAATGACTGACGTTTCGTGGAACCACCGTTTCTGTTAGTTCTCAGTAACGCTGATTCCAACCCTGAAACCAGCGTCTACTATGGCCCGGTTACGACAGCGACTTTACCGCACATGAGGCACCTCTGAAGCTCTCTAAAACTATCATACGTATACTACAACCTTAAAATATACGTGTTGCACACAAACCGATAACCACTTTACCACGACTACTAAGTATTTCCACTAGGCAGTGTGGAGGCTAGGTTTGGACCGACAGATGTAAAATGGTCATTTAAAATCTCACACATTTCTGCGGGTTTTGTGAAGGAATTATCACCACTTTTTAGTTCACTTATTGAAGAGTTACTAGTGCACTTACGATATGTTAATTCATTGATTGTCCTCCATATTTCCTTCGGGTTACCCACATTTTGTTCCACTTCTGATTTATAATAATTCGCTTTTGCCATTTTAATCTCATTATTTATTCTATTTCTTTCGATAGATAGATAGATAGATAGATAGATAGATAGATAGATAGATAGATAGATAGATAGGCAGATAGACAGACAGACAGACAGACAGACAGACAGATAGATAGATAGATAGATAGATAGATAGATAGATAGATAGATAGATAGATAGATAGATAGATAGATAGATAGATAGATAGATAGATAGATAGATAGATAGGTAGGTAGGTAGGTAGGTAGGTAGGTAGGTAGGTAGGTAGGTAGGTAGGGTAGGTAGGTAGGTAGGTAGGTAAGAACCTTAGTTTATGGTACGATAAAAAGATCAGCATTGCTGGTGGGGTTGTGCATACAACAATTACAAGTAAAATAAGGAGTATTGAAAGCAAATGTACACTTAATCAAAGAAAGCCTATCGTCAACTCGTGAGAACATTGTTTAGAAAACAAGAACGCTCTTAGTAGCGTTAAGTCTCGCTTGCTTGGAGACGAGTATTAATAGGGACCTTAAGATCCAGGACGGGAGCGAGGACGACGGCCGACCGGAAGTTGTTTTCCCATAAGAAGCATGCGCATTAGAGATCTGGTTTGTTTTCATGGTTGCGTGACCCCGTCGTGACTCCGTCGAGGACGGCAAAAACACCAGTTTGACGTTGTGCCCTCTGTGTACTTGATTTTCTTCGGTTTCCTCAGAGATTTAGTCCTGTAAACTCGTAATGAGCTCTGCTCAGTTTGTCTCGACCCCCTCCCCGTCATGTTCAAAGGAAACAAGCAACAAAAAGCCAGCGTAAGTAAATATTTTTGTTGGCTCGTTTTATGTTTGTTGTTGGCTTCTGTCGTGCAGATGTTGCAGGTGTGATTTGTCTTTTCCTGTCATTTTTCTGCTTTCAATCATTGTTTAATGCTTATATAAATACCACTTTCAGAGTCATTCTTTTTTATTGAGTTTCTACTTGCGACTGTCGTACGGAGTTTATATTTTTCGTGTATTCCGCGTGAAAGAGAAAAACAACTCCAAGCGACAAACTTCCCAAGAGAGTTTTTCCTCCATTTATAGAAATAAGACTACTTCTGTTGTGTTTCTGTGGAGTTTTGACTTGAATTGCTGAATAGCTGTCTCAACCCGGCATTTGTCAAACCTTTCGTTTTCCTCTCCAGTTGCGTGCGTTTATCAAAACTCCGGAAAACATTTCGGGACCGAAATTTTTCTTGTCGGTTTTCTATTGAACAACTGCACTTACTAGTGCCAATATTTTTGTATTAAATATTTTCTTGTATACAACCAACCTCTTCGGCATTTTTTCGTAGCTCGATAGCTCTTTGTCTCTTCCCTTTTCACAACAAAGTTTTAAAATAGGTCTCACTGTTCCTCACACTTGAATATGCTAAAATTACACATCATGCATGTGTTTTTTAACTTCCTACACAGTTCACACATTATATTTATTTCTTAGCATTATATTTGTTTCTTACTACCAGTGGGGTTTACCTTTCATCGTAAGGCGTTTCTTTGTTTTCCTCTATTAATATGATAGAGTTTTTGTAGATTGTGTGTTGTTTCTTTCACTACTGTCATTGATAGTTTATTTACTATGCCACATTTCGTATGACAGGATGTTCTGGACAGAGGAACATGATGTCATTTTAGTCAGAGAAATGCTAGCGAACAGCCACTTTGCTGGCACGAAACGTGGGACAGTTCAAAGAGGTCGGAAGTGGAACGAAATCTCTGAGCGTCTTTTGCAAGTAGAAGCCCCCAAATTTAAGGTTGACCAGAGAGGTGTTAGAGAAAGGTATGGTCTACTTGCCAAAGCATACAGGAGGAAAATTAGAGAGGCGGAAAGAGCAAGTGGGATTAGCACCCCAGAATTGACAGAGGTAGAGCAAGCCCTGGAAGACCTCATTGTGAGAGAAGATGAGGCTGATCGAGACCAACAGGAGACAGCAGCACAAAAGAGGAAGGTAAAGGAAGATAAGAAAGATGCTGAGGAAGTGAGAAAGAGGGCAATGGAGAGGCTGGGAGACAGAATGAAAAGAAGTGAGATTGAAGGAAAGGGGAAGAAAAGAAGATCAAGTGGAAACAACACCCTGGAGTATCTAAAGGAGAGGAATGAAATGTTGGATGAATTTAAAAAAGAGGAGCTGGAGCTGAAAAAGCAGGAGTTGCAGCAAGAAGCCAAGAAGAATGAAGCTATGATGAAGTTGATGAGCCAGCAGCTGGCACAGCAACAGAAGCAAATTGATGGATTCCAGACCATGATGATAACCATGTTTTCTAAATTTTTGGAGAAGTGAACAAGAACTGCTTGAGCAGATTTCATATGAGTGTGCAAGTGCATGATAATGATATTGAACCTTGCCTTCTTGTTGTTCTGTTGATACTTACAGTGTATTTTAAATGTTTTGAGTGTCAACCATTTTCTCAAATATTGTATTTCAAAAAGAGCATTTAGAATTGCTATACTTGAAAACATGTTGAAAAAAGTGTTACACTTGTTCTAAGAAAAACAACAGCATAGCATATTACACTGTATATACTTTTTTATCTTGGATTGTAGTAAATAAATGATTACTTCATTTTCATAGGTTTGTTCTTCAGTTTTAGCATATAGCATAATATTGGGGGTGGGGGAAAAAGACCTTGTTTTCCATACGAATCACTGCTTACATTTGGAAATTCCAGAGGGGTGGGGGTGACATTGCACCCCCTTCCATGGACAGAGTATGGATATTATTTTTTTGGTGTCAAAATCCTAGACACAAAAGGCATTTTGGAAATCTGTGAAGCACTGCTCATCATACTAAGAAAGAAATTGATGCAGACTTAACAGTATCTGGGTGACAGCTGCCATTAAAAGTTTTGTCAAGAACCCTTGGTTTCCTGTAATATTTCTTATGTGTATAATTCCTTGTGGAGATTTTCTGTTAAAACAAGCCTACAAACCAAAAACATTCAGCTATGCCCTCAAGTCTGAATGACACTTGAGCAAAGTAATCTTCCAGAGATGGAGGGTCTAACTGGAAAAACTCAGAGGTTGTGTTACCATAAAGACAAGTAAGTGCATTCCTAAGTAAGGTACAGACAATGTACATTTTCCCAATGGGGCTTAAATCCAGCTTCAAGTCTTTCTTAAAATCTAAAAATTTAAAATAGTTAATGATGTCCCCAAAAATCCACTCGACTGAGGAACGAACTTTACTCATGGACTCATTGAAACTTTGCATCTGATGTGTCAGTACTCCATACTGAAATGGTCTTTGCAGATGAATACGGTGGGGATATGCTGGATCACCATAAATACACATTGCCTGGCCAGTTGGTGAAAATGCATGCCTCTCGAGCTCATTCAACAGACCAGACTCATCCAGCATTGATGCATCATGTTTTCTCCCTTCTGTAAAAGAGATATAGTGGAGTTTTGAAATATTGTTGATGTTGAGCTTACAATCTTGAAATTTAATACTTCCTTCAAACCAGTTACAGTAATACTATGTAAAGCCAAAACCCTTGTGACCTTGATAGATATGTGTACTTATTTGAGGCTCAACTCATTTATGTAGAAATACCTACTAATAAATTAACATATAAGTTTTATGTTGTCTCCCTATACACATCTGTTCACAGGTACGGTAAGTTACAAAACAAATGTGTCTATGTCATAACGTACTGCAATGCATGTGAACTCTGACAATTCGTGACAGAGGTCACATGAATTGAATCATTTGAGTTCAGTCTGAAGAAAAAAGCCAACACTACAAGTGGCCAAGGGATTTAAAGAAATCATATGCCTCATGTTTATACCTTCCCATTGCCTTGGTATTAGCCGAAATGAATAATGCACTAACCTACAGGTCCAAAGAGATTTGCGATGAGTCCATTTGGTAGAGCAACTGACTGAAATTTTAGTCCATGTACACGTTTGTGTCCATTGTATACAGCTCTTTGCATTTCCCCAGGGCGACAAATGGGCCTGACCGCGCCATCCACAAAACCAAAACAATTATCCAGGGCGGCACCTTTTGCAAAAACTGCATCTGCATAGACTTGAAGGCTAGCCGAATCAAGAAGGTTGTGATTGTACTCGGTTATTCTATGGCCATGGAGGTTGTAAACGAAGTCAACTACTGTGTTACAGATCATGCTCATCACAGGAACAGCGTGACCAAAACGGGGAATTAAATCTGAGTACCTGCAGGGGTAGCTAAATCTTTTCAGCATAATGCATAGCCCTTCAATGCCATTAGTCACGGATCCCTGGCTGCAGGTGAAAGTTTCGGGTAAACCAAGGACTTCTGCCAGCACCGGGATGTCTTCTTTATGGAAGCGAAATTCCGCTTTACATTCATCGTCCTCCATATCTTCAAGATCAAATTTTCCATATTCTTCGTACGGAAATTCGGGATTTTTCGATCGATTTGCATCGTATAGCAAGCAAAATTCCTCGTCGCCTATCACTCCGTTGTCATGACATAGAACCAAGGCATCTCTTGCATGCTTAAAACTCATTTTAACGCGTATTTTTACACACAAAACATAAGATAACAAGCTGAACAAATCAAGCAACAGAGTTAGAGGAAAAGAAAAATCTTTTACTACGACATCAGCTACATGACGAATTAAGTTGCCATATAAGCTTAAAACTTACGTCATGTTTTGAAGCCAATACCCAAGATGTAAGAAAAAAACGCTTCCTAATCCACGATATGAAATGTTTAACATGCTGTAGAATAAACCAAAATGGCCAAAATATTCTGGAAGCAAAATGGCGTCCCCGTCGGCAACAATCTTAAGCTATTTATCCATCGCGTGAGACGGGGACCTAGTCCCAGTCCTTACCGTCCTTTGGCGCGCCGTCGTCCTCTCTCCCGTCCTGGATCTTAAGGTCCCTAATGTCAAAGGCCCCGGTGCCGTTATACTACTTTTTCGTTTGAAATACAAAACGAGTGTTGTATGTCATAATGTATATACTCAAAAAGTAAAAATTGCAAGGAGAGACAGACTGCACATCTTAGCCTCAAACCGGTGTGAAACCTATGAAAACCTTCTACATATTGATATTGCTCCATTGGGGAGTACTCTTTCAGGGATTCTACACTCGAAAAATTGAACGATGATTTTTATCGGTATCAGGGGCCCTCCCCCCCTTTCCCTTCCCTTTCCTCGCTATTTTTTTTCCCAAACAGACAAACAGAGAGCCTGTTAACAGGCTAGGTGGTGCTCAGGCACGCAACAACTCGAAGCAAACCATATCGATCGAATCAATCGCTAAGACGCGCAGTCAAAACAAATCTCTTGAGGCCTCACTAGCCTCGCTTTCGCGCAACTAGACCCGGGCCGGCCGAGAGGTCCGCCATATTTGCATTCGGTGTATGCAAGTGGGTCTTGTGATGCGAATGCGGTTTATTTTCGGCGGTGATTGAAATGAACCTTAGTTTATGGTACGATAAAAAGATCAGCATTGCTGGTGGGGTCGTGCATACAACAATTACAAGTAAAATAAGGAGTATTGAAAGCAAATGTACACTTAATCAAAGAAAGCCTATCGTCAACTCGTGAGAACATTGTTTAGAAAACAAGAACGCTCTTAGTAGCGTTGAGTCTCGCTTGCTTGGAGACGAGTATTAATGTCAAAGGCCCCGGTGCCGTTATACTACTTTTTCGTTTGAAATACAAAACGAGTGTTGTATGTCATAATGTATATACTCAAAAAGTAAAAATTGCAAGGAGAGACAGACTGCACATCTTAGCCTCAAACCGGTGTGAAACCTATGAAAACCTTCTACATATTGATATTGCTCCATTGGGGAGTACTCTTTCAGGGATTCTACACTCGAAAAATTGAACGATGATTTTTATCGGTATCAGGGGCCCATGACAATGTCAGTATAAATATACATAGCTTCTTTGTACCGGACCAAGATACGGCTCGGTACAGTATATGTTCAGCACAGGAAAAAGTGTAAGTTGAACAGAACCCTATACAACACACAGTAAATACAGTTCGCGCGCATTCCTGCTGAATTTGTTGTCTGTTTTATAAGATATCAATATCGCATGAAAGTAATGACATTTTCCATAGCTGCCTAGTATCTACTTTTAATATCTCCGTACAGTCTCAGAGTACAATGTTTAGAGTTGTACACAGCATGCATTTTAGATAGATAGATAGATAGATAGATAGATAGATAGATAGATAGATAGATAGATAGATAGGCAGGCAGGCAGACAGACAGACAGACAGACAGACAGACAGACAGACAGACAGACAGACAGACAGACAGGTAGGTAGGTAGGTAGGTAGGTAGGTAGGTAGGTGGGTTGGTAAGAACCTTAGTTTATGGCACGATAAAAAGATCAGCATTGCTGGTGGGGTCGTGCATACAACAATTACAAGAAAACTAAGGAGTACTGAAAGCAAACGTACACTTTATCAAAGAAAGCCTATCGTCAACTCGTGGGAACATTGTTTAGAAAATGATCAAATGGTTATCAACTCTGGTTTTCCCACAGTAAATTGTAGGAAATGATAGAAATTCAGATTGTTTATCCATGTACAATATATTTAATATACTATCTTTGCTCTGCAAACACAATACTTTTCTTTTTGTTTATTGCATTTATTAAATAACGGTTATTTAGGTACATATTTATAGAAAAGCAAAAAAACAAATAAGCAAACAAAACAAGCCAAAAATGGGAAAAAAAGAAAGAAAGAAGATTAAAAAAGAACGGTACAAAGCAGGACTTGAACCCCGGAACCTTCGGCTGTATGCGACTTTACTTTACCACTACACCACGAAGGCTGATTACATCACTCTGGCGAAAACTCTTTAAGTTAATGCGTTATCTATGGAACTTCCGCTAGCAAATTCGTTCAGTATGATCGAGCCGCATTAACCGAGCTATTGACAATGAAAAAAATAATGTCAACGCATTTCATGGCAACGAATGAACAAAATAACTTGTGCTTTACAAAGCCGATACACCTCGTCAACGAAGTAGGAGACAAAACATATGTTTTCTTATCTCGATTTCTGCTGTTATTTGGAAACTAATGGTCAAAATCACATCCATTTTCGGCCCATGCAGGTTCTTAAGAATAGCATGGCATGACATTTTCTTACTTTCAGATCACTTTCCAGCAAGCTGGAATTTGTATATCCCCCGTGATCTTTCAGAGTCAGAAGAGTAATTGCTCATTTCTCGTCAAGTTTAACGCATGGACGAGTCAAAGGCTCTTGAAATCCAATCCCCAAGTTAACCATCGTACTCATTTGAAAGACTCCTACGTATCTTAAATTTGGTAAGACCTCTAACCGTGCTGTAGAAAATTTGCCATAAAGAAAACTCTGAGTCTGAGCAGCGAACGCCGAACGATGCACGCGCTCAGCGAAGAATTTGATCCCACCGAACTTCAAGAGCGCGTGCTTCTTCGGAAGCGATAGATCTTCGCACTCTCGAGTTCGGACCCGATTAATTACGAAGTCCGTGTACTACGAGTGAGCGAGTGACTCATTTGCATATCTCTTTCCCTTCAATAACTCGTGGTACGCTCGCGCGTCCCCACGAGTTAAAAATTAAAAACTGTTAAAATTTTTTCTTGTATTACAGTATCACCAGGATAAAGTGTTTCATTTTCCCGGAAAATTTCATTTTCGCGTCAAAACAGTCACTGACTTAGACAGACTCGGATTAGTTTACTTGAATTTAGCGTTCAGTACAGCGAACGGGGTTATGTTCTCTGAAATTTATCAACTGCGTCCCACATCACCACTAATCCACGATTTGTTTATTTATTTTACTTTTGAGTTCTTTTTAACCGATCCTTGATCCCTGATTTCTCGATCCTCGATCCTCGATCCTGATTTTCCAGTAACCCTTGAAGTTTTGCTCATTAAGATTATTCTTTTTTTTTTCGACCACTGAAGTGATCAGTTGTTCCAAAATAATCAACGCTTTCAAGCCATAGAATTCTTGGACCAACCCGTTCCGGAAAAGCTCGATATGGGATTTCTATTAACCATGGACATGAAGTGCTGCAAGTAGACTGTGCGGTTAGTCAAGTTCAAAAGCTACCCGTGACACGTTAGGGTGGATTTCCACTGATGCGTTTTTGGCTCCGCACGTTAACGCACGTAAATTTTAATCACGTAAATCAAATAGAGGTAAGACATAAAGTATTGAGATTAAACGTCAAATTAAGCGAGTTTCTACTTTTACGCTTACATAATTGTACGTGCAGCCTTTCATACATTGCCTTTATTTTATTTGCGAACGCAAATTTTACGCACGTGCGCACGTAAAAATTACGTAACAGTGGATACTTCATATCTCAAGTATTTTTGAAGAGCAACACGACTTCACATCGTAACAACTGCGAAAATCTATCAATTAAATACATAAAACAAAGTGAATCTATTTAACCGTACATTTCCTGTAATTGCGACAATATTCTGAGAAACGTAACGCCTTAAAAAGCCACAAAATCCTGAGGATTTCCCCGCTATAATATTTTCTCATCCTGCTTGGGGATGTGCCTGCATGTCGTGCATAATTACACGAAAATCAAGGGCCTCCATTCGAGGAAAATTACGTCATTGCCAAACTTACATGCGTCATTTCAGTCATTGCCGAAATAAACTGCATTCTCATCACGAGACTCATTTCCATACAATGAAAGTCGTCACGATTCTTATCCCCAGTTTCCACGGTCTTCGCTAGGAACGCGGGGCCTACAAACTAGGTCCGACAAAAAAAAAAAAAACGAGTGCATTTTAAGAGTCTCGCTTTTCTAAAGCAAGCGAGACTAATTAGGGTAAAAATCCGTTAAAAGCGGGCAATTATGCCATTTTTTAGATGTTCGTAAATCCTAGGAGAGGCAAGCAAGCAAGAAATTTTCCTACAAATGTTCCGAAAATTCTAGATTTCAAATCGTCTTCCGAACAGATATTTTCCGAAAATTGACGTTTGGTGCCCCTGTTTTTTAGTATCCTTTATCTTTGAAAGCTAGGACTTGTGGTAATTTACTTCCAATGCGCGGTTGCAGCATTCAACGTCGCAGGAAACCTCGTTATAGTTGTGAAATTCACGTTCCAAATCGTATTTGGTAACTTTCGCCAAAATCCAAGACACGCCAGCGCGCGAGGTCGCGATGAGTCACTCGAGCTGCATTCTATCCTTTAATCTGATTGGCGAACATCAAAACAAACGGTTTTACGTCACGGAAATCGTTTTGTCGCACATATTCTTAGACGTTATTTTGCAGAGGGAAAGAAGTCAACAGACAATTTCCAACGACTCACTTTAGAAATCTAGTTACTAAGTTAAAATAAACGCCACTGAAGTCGTAGTCAACAGTTACCGGCACCGTACAAAACGGACTCAAACAAAACTAACTACGGGATAATGACTGGACAACCTACAATTTGACATGCAATAAACGACTGTTTAACTGTGACAATAAAAGCTGTCCATAATTATAATACTAGGTATGCCACTAATCAAAACCTGTGCAGACCATTTCCAGAACTAATTATGGCCAAGAAAGGTTTAGTGTAGTGGCATCACAGACCTGGGAAGCAACACCTATGAAAATTTAGTGTCTCCTCTTAAACAGTTTTAAAAAAGAATATTAACCCTTCCTACCTGACAGTCAGGCATCTTGAACAACTCTAACCTGTTATTTAGTTCTATTTATTTAATTATTTAATTTAAATAATTATTATTACTCATACATACCCTCCCTTTTCAATATGATTAATTTAGCCAGAACTCCATAACTAGTTTTGTATAAGTGCTGTATAACCTCCACCCACTTGTAACCGCTCTGTGGTAGTAGCCAACTCGAAATCTTGGCTCCTTTGGCTGCTACGCACTTTTTTCCTTTGCTACGCACTTTTTTCCCTTTAATTCAATGTATAGTTAACTCTCTTTTTACTTCTATTTTTTTTTTCTTATTGTTGTTGTATTGTAATTGAATTAGTGTGAATAAATGAACTTGAACTTAGAAGGATCGAAACGCACCAATGCGGTTACGAGTCTTCATAGCCAATAACATCACGGCTAAACTGAGAGACGACCAAGGACATTAGAAAGCAGGTTAAGACCACGAGAAATGGTAATTTTTTGGTGCTTGACATGAAAAATAACACATAAATAAGCACTATGCATGATTTTAGCCCCAAGATTTACTTTTATTGTTGAAAAAAGTTGAAAAAACATGTACTTAACTCAAAAATGGCTTGGCCACCTCTTACTTATGACGTCATATCTCGTAACCGTAGAAACTGACCATCACTGGACTTGACTCAAAATGCGAGCGAGGGATGAACGAACAGCTACTGAAAACATCAGGTGCTGATGTTTTATTGTCTAGGAGAAAACTCAGAAATACCTTGGGGGGGGGGCATCCACCCCTACCCCCTTGTACGTCCGAGGGTTAATATCATCAACTGACGTGATACAACTCACTTTGAAGATGACTACCGCAGAGGTTGTCGAAACGCCATTCACTGTCAACCACAACGATCAGGGCCGTAACTAGGTTTTTTGTAACGGGGCGGGGAGGGTGGGGGGGCATGATTGCGAGTTGGGGGACTGGGGGTATCGTCCCCCAGAAAATTTTTAAAATTGCAGGCTCCGAAACGCTATTTTTAGCACTTGTCGTGAGATGTCTCCAAAAAATCGACCTCTAATAAGTGTGTAGTGAGTGTGATAAGGCAGGTGTTGTCAGTGCTTACAAGTGCTTATTATGAGGTCCTGTTAATTTGAAACACACCGTATATCCAAGCACTAGCACACTATGCATTTCACAATACTGCATTGTTTGGTTAACTAACCTATAAAAGATGTCTCTAGTTTGATTTTCGTTCATAAATATCCTTTGGCGTTGGCATGTAGTACAAACAATTGCAAGTCACTACAATCAAAATAACTGAGTCTAATGAAAACAAATCCATCAACAGACTTGATCTGTCTGACTCAACAGGTCCGGGGGGGCTGCCCCCCGCTAGCTATGGCTCTGAGGATCATACTCACCCTACTTATGAAATGACTTCCGGGTTCAAACCTTTTGCAATAATACGTCATCTTTGCTACTGGTCATGAACTCAGTCTCTTTCTAAATTG
This sequence comes from Porites lutea, assembly GCF_958299795.1. NCBI lineage: Eukaryota > Metazoa > Cnidaria > Anthozoa > Scleractinia > Poritidae > Porites > Porites lutea. Next base: position 8,146,881 of record NC_133214.1, read on the forward strand.
GTGAAAGTACTCAGAAGCAAACTTTGATTTGATTTTTTCCAGGTCCGCTTTCAAGGGGGCGCTGGCAAATCTTTGTGAAAACACCGACTGAAAAAACGGTTACTTTAGAAACTGAACCAAGTGATACTATTGAAAATGTGAAGGCTAAACTCCAGGACAAAGGGAAAATTCTTCCAGACCAACAACGTCTCTGGTTTGTCGGCAAGCAATTGAAAGATGGCCACACTTTGAGTGACTACAACATCCAGAAGGAATCCACTTTGTTTTTATATGCATGTAAAGGACCTTGGGTTGACACTGAGTCGCCTGGTAAGACGATCACTTTAAACGTTGAATCAAATCATTCTATCAAAGCCTTAAAATCGCTAATTCAGGACAAAGAAAGTATTCCGCTTGATCAACAGTACCTCTGTTGATGGACGAAAGGACCGGGGACGGAGATGACGGAGGTCGAACGGTCGCCACCTCCCATCCCCACAAAGGCTTTTTTTGTCTCGACCAATGATGACTGAAGCGTAAACAAAAATTCAAAAGTTGACTTCAAAATATACGAGGTTGAGTTTGAAATATGACGCGGTGACTTGCGAAATGCACCGAGTGAGTATCGAATGCAAAGTTTTTATCTCGGTCAAAGGTAGAGTACTGGCTCAAGCATCAAAACTAATAAAAAGTAGCAGTGTATAAAAGTTTTTTCGTCGAGTTGAAAATTTTAAGGTGTGACTGTGTAATATGACTAAGCGAGTTGAAAACGTACTGCGAGCAAGGTCAAATAAAAAAGTTGAGTTCAAAAGCTAAAAGATAAGTGCAAAAACGTTTTCCGATGATGTGAATGCTAAAGGAAGAGTGTAAAATTTTGACGTGAACTGTAAAATTTAAGTGTTGCAGTTGAAAATGTAAATCAGCAATTTAAAATTCTAACCGCGAATTTTGGCGGGGATCGTACGCCATACCCTTAACCGTCACCTTTAGTTTTCCGTGTTTTTCTTGTTTACGACCCGTAAAATAGTCCCTAACCTTACCCCCTGCGACACACCCCTCGAAGTTTCGTTCCTCGTTTGTGTGTTTGGTTCGTCGCCAGCCACAATTTAATTTGCCCAGTTTGGTCTGGAATTAGCCTATTCTAGGCTCCGAGATAGTCGGGTGCCTTTTACTTTTGCGTCTTCCCAACTATCTGAGAGCCTGGAATCGGGTATGGTTTACGAAGGAACTACGGTTGTTTATCAATGTGCGTCGTTTCAGTTCCATATGAATAAGAAAATGCAATATGCGAAATGGATTTTAAGAGATATTTTTGTTGCGGTTTTAATCTCAGCAGTGATGACATAATTTCTGTTTTATGTAATCAATGTAATTAATGCTGCGTTTTGTGACCACTTCCAGGTCTGAAAACGGGTGACGAAAATGACATTTTTTCGTCTGAAATAGGGCCAGAATTTGGAGAACCGGGCGGCACACCACCACCAAGAATTTCCAGGAGTACCCCCCAGGAGTAAATGCATTTATTAAGCTTGTATTTTTTATTCTTTTTTATAGCTGTTAATATTGATCTCCGAATTGATTGTGAGACTCAAAGCCCTTCTTTGTCACGAGAGGTTTCGAAATATATTGCACGTACGTGCTTTCAGCAAAATGCATCAAACCCGGACAAGTTGACTGGTTTCCTTCAATATTTGAAAAAGGAGCGCAAAGTCACCGTTGTTGATATCAAAGAGGGGAGCATAATATTCACTTTGGAGTGTAGATCGCAGCAAATTCTTGATGAACTTTGGGAAGACTATTGTACAGGCCATCTAAGTAAAGTAGCCCAGATGGACCTTGTGACAAAGGACATACTGAAACAGTTTGATCTTACTTCATTGAAACTCACGTCGAATATCAAAGAAGAGGACTACAGGGATTGTCAACAGCGTTTAGGTTAGTATGGGAAAAATGTAGGTTAGCCCCAGTAATTCAGACTACTGGTTAGGAAAATCCCTAGAACTAATGAAGTCGTCTCTGGATTCATAAGATTTTGGATCCTACGTGACCGTCCGTTACCAGGCTTTCTGTCTTCACGACAAGGCCTGGAGAGTCCCTGAAAAGTTCTAGCTATTCTGAATTACTAGATGATACCATTCAATCAAAATCAATAATCAATAACATCAATAATAGTCAATAAAAATCAATAGCAGTTAATTGATTGACATTGAAAATCAATAAAGATTAAAGGCGCAATCTTGAGTGACTTTCGATTTTCATTGATTTTCATTGATTTACATTGATATTATTAATTTTTATTGAAAACTACTTGATGTGGCCAAAGTGGGCTGACAAGATCCACTTGGAGATAGCCAGACTGTCCTCTTTCGCTTCAAACTTTGAATGCGTTACCGTGTTCTCCCCTCTTCTTGGAACCGTAAGACACTTCTCCTTCTTTTCTTTAAAAGGACAGTGGTGATACCCCTTGACTACACAGGAAATAGAAATTTCCACAGACATAGCAACGTTGTTGTGTTTGCGATCCCGTTTAACCAGCGTTTAAGCAAATGCCTACCCGGTTTTTTACTGTTGCACAATCAACTATTGATTATCAAAAGCAATCAATGAAAATCAATAACGTTTAGATGCATTGGTGATTGATTATCGATTTTTATTGATTGGCTCAGCCAATCAATATTAATAGATTTTGATTGATTTTTGTTGATTTATATATTGATTGAAATCCATGATTGATTTTCATTGATTGTTGTCGTGTGGTGAATTAGCAATTTTTTTTTTTATGCAAGCTGTTACTGAGTTAATGCCGCACGAAAAGTGTTGCGTTCAAACAGGCTTGTTCAGTTGCTCAACGTAGTATTTTGTTTGTGTAGTCTCACCTTTGTTATTTGTTCTCCAAAGATTCCCTTTAAAAAGTACGTGTTCTTTTCACCAAAATTCCCCGGGTACAGCACAGGGTAACTTTTAATGTAGCCTGTTCCAGGCGTTCAGATAGTGGGGAGCGGTGCGAAGTAAAAACGAGCGCGAAAAAATAAAAGCGAGAGAGGAGGAGAGGTGAGAGAGGAAACGCCTGTTAGATTTGTTTTAAATAGACTCTTCCGCCCAGTCAGACCGCATCTCGCATCAGCTGCAGGTGGTCTTCACTTGTCAATCAAGACTGGTGTTACAGCCCGATGCATTTATTATTTTCTTGCGAATAAATCGAAGTTTGCCAGATCAAAAATTAATATTATGTATAAATAATCTTACTAAAAACCCAATGTAAGACTTTCAGACAATAGAAGGTGGGAGAAGTATTCATGTATAATGAATTTATTTACGGCTTTAAAACATGATTTCAGCGTGTACGTGACAAAAAATTATGAATCAAGTGACAAACAAATATCGCTCATTTCGATAGAAAGCCGTTTCAATACAGATCGTTAACTCAAGCGATGAAAATGCACAACAATTGAAGGGAAAATTTACTATTCGGTGATTGAGTGGACCTCGTCAATAGCGATAGCTGCAACTTGCTTTCCAAGCTTTCCTTTTGAAGTCCTTTTGTCCATTCATTAGACAACCACGATTTGGCACTTCAGTAAACAATTTCACAGCTTCCACGTTTAACGGCTTGATCCACATCTTCTCCCATCATTGCCGCCGCTACTCCGATTTTGTTCAAATATTCCACTTGGTCTTCGATGATGGTAATCAACAGAGTTACCACAACAATCGTAAATGGCATTCTATCCTGCCTTCATTCCAACGCACGCTTTATTCGAGGAAAAAGCCGGAAAATAAGAATTTTTCCAAAGCCAGTCGGTGAGAAATTGCTAAGACATCTATCCTACCGACTACGTGTTTTAAACAGTTCCTTTGCTCTTCGCTTTAAGCCTCCGCGTTTGGAAAGTCACTCAGCGCTGTGTTTGTTGCGAGTTTGAATTCTGCGTGACGGCACGTAGAGTCTGTCATAACGGCCATATCGCATTTCTCGCATTGATCGAAGACGCTCCACTGTTGACAAAAACTGTCAAAATCAACCAATCAGAGGGTATACCAGGATCTGGTATACCGGAACGCACTTTTGTTAAAAATTCTTACAAGCGTTCCCGCACCTCTCTCCCCAGTCCCCCTCTACTTTTCGTCGCTTTCTTTACTCTGCACCGCTCTCCACTATCTGAACGCTTGGAACAGGCTACTTTTAATGTCTCGGGGACACCTTGAGCTTACCATTGTCCTTGTGTAGCCTCCCACGCAAGCATTGTTAGGGGAGCTCGTATTTCGTCCCTCCCCCATCCCCAGGAGGGACGAAATACGAGCTCCCCTAAAAACTCCTGCGTGGGAGACTTGTCATCGTTATGCATTTCAATGCACGAAGAACAGAGACTGATATCGACAATCGACAGGTTTAAGAAACGGTCCAGATAAGAACGATAGCAACAACGGCAACGAACATGTTGGAATGCAAAAAAGGTGCTAACTTTTCTATTGTCTTTGCTAAGTTCTGATTGGCTTAAACAGCAAAAGTTAACAAAACTTCATAAAGCAGTACATATATTCATCCTTACTTTCCAGCCATCTTCCGTATAACAAAATCTGGTCTCAGTTTGAATAACAAAGAAATCCTATGTGGGGAACATATAAAATTGTAAACTTTTCTTGGCTATTGTTTTCAACTCTTGTGATTGGTCAGAATCTTTTAACACAAAAAAACACTCTTTCAAATTGGAGTGTAAATGCATTTTATTGGGTAAACGGCCTTCATGTAGGTTTATGCATTCCCTGTGTAAAAACGAGAACATTCCTATGCGGGGAAAGCACCGTTGCCGCATAACAAAAGAAAGTGCTATCCACCTTACCCGGATCATTACTTAAAGATTAAAGATGAGCGCAAATTTAAAGTGTTCACGTGCACATGTGGCATGGAGACTGCGAACAAAGTGTTTGTTCAAAAGTAACAAACGGGCTCTGAATGGTAGTAAACTTTGTTTCAGTGATTTTTAAATCGATAAAAATAAGGAACGATTTAGAAATTTCAGCCAAATTTAATACCAAAACTCTTTGTACTCTATTTTTTTCGCCTGAAAAATCCTTGAAAATAAAGCAGCTTAGAAACCCTATAAGCGCGTAATGTAATTTCCCTTTGATTTCATCCCACTTTGCAGTCTTTTATACTCGGTTTACTCGAGCTTAGATAACTCAAACTCCCCGCTAACTCGAACTAAATTTCCTTTCCCTTGATCAAACTTCCACTGAATTTCACCCTGATAACTCGTTCTTGTGACACCACTCAGATGCCATTTCATTTAATAGCTCTTCTTGTTGTATAATCGGTAAAACCACTAAAACTAACACTACAGCAATTTGATTTTGATTGGTGTAACGAACAGATCAAGTTTTATCACCAGAAGCATAATCACGTTACCGTTTCTGATGAAATAAGTTAAATTTGCATTGTACTATACACCGAAGTGCCAAAAAATCAGTAACTATTACATGCTATTACTTACTAAGATGGAAAATTTGACATTCCATCGATCACGATAACTCGAACCCCCGCTAATTCGAATTCAAAAAGGAAATTCAAAAGACAAGGATCGACATAATTATTGAAGGGCTGTCACGAATTAGATGTTCACCCATCCGTGAAACGTGAATTACTTAATAGTACGTGAACGTGAAGAAATTGAAGGAATTATTCGTGATGCGTGAAAAGTCTCAATATTTTAACGTGAACGTACTTTAGTTTTTCTTCTTTTTTAAGGGGTCTAGTGGTCCCTCACTTCAAGGAACTGCCATTGCGTTATTTCTTTATTAATAAAGTGGTTTTTTTTTGTTAAGTGGCAAGATTTGATATCCGATACAGTAAAAACCCGCGAGTAAGAAACGTGCGTCTTCCGAAGTTAGCCTTAATAGGTTCTTACATAATGGTAGTTAACACAAATTTAGGCTATTTAGGTTCTTGAAAAAAATATTTTTTTGGGCTGACGGAAAGAATACATATCATGGTAACTAAGAGTATTTTGTAGCATTCAGCTTATTCCTCATAAAGAATCTGCAAACCAGTACAGTGCAGTTGGAGCGATAAGGCACCTCGGAGTCGATGTCTCGAAAGAGGAACCTGAGTAAATGATGACTTATCTTATTTACCCAAATGTATAGAATTTTTTATAGGTTTTAGAAAATAAGAACCTGTATCAAATTTTACGCTGAACAGGTTCCTGTTTCGAGGGGGCCAGACTGGCCAATTTTAATCCAACAGTGAAGATGATGTGAATTGCGGAAAAGCAAATTGAAATGAAGATATGATCGTCGCAGTGGTAATTGCAATTAAAGCAATTGCAAATTAACCCCAAAAAATTAGTAGACCACTGCACGCTAACGCAGAGGCCTTGGGTTTGAATCCCTTTGAAGTCCCGATTTTTTTTTTTTTCGGGTTAATTTGAAATTGCTTAAATTGCAATTACAACTGCGACTATCATATCTTCATTTGAATTCAGCCTATCAGGTTCCTAAAAACCAGGTAGTCATGATCAGTCTTACTCGTGGGTTTTTACTGTTTCTGATGGTACAAAACTTATATCTGGGAAAAGGCTTGACTTACGAAAGGGTTGTCACGAATCAAGACTTCTTACATGAACTCTCTTGCATTTTGATTCCCACCATATGAGTGACTGCAAGTTTACTCGCTGTATTTACGTATTTACTTTTCCTTCCTTTCACAACAGCTAACCAAACGTTAGATAGACTTCGCAAAGACTTACATCAGGCTTTCCGTCGCTGGATACCGATTAGAAGACATACTAAAGAAGTATTAGAACATTTGGCAAGAAACCTTATGTTAAGAACAACGGGTGGCATGGTGACCAAGGCTGCGGTCGGGGCTGTTGTGGGCGGGATTTTGGCCGCACCCTTTACCTTTGGGACCAGTTTAGGGATAACTGCTGCAGGGGTCGGACTTGGTGCTGCAGGGGGCGGACTTAGTGCCGTGATTGGAGCGGGTAATTCGAATCTTAGCGCTGAGGAAGAGCGAAGATTTAGGCTCGCAGAGGTGCAGGGAACCATTAACAGTGATCGCAGTGCTTGTGAAGAGCTTCGAAAACAGTTGGATTCCTTAAAGAGAACTTTCACTTTCACTACTTCAGCAGGCGCCACCACAGGCGCCTTGGTCAGAAACGTGGCTGATGCCTTCACGCGTGCATCGCGTTTTGCTGACTCTTCCGTTTTGCCAAGGGATATCACCCAACTTGTGAAGTCATCCCCCAATGCCGAGGAAATCAGGAGTATTCTAAACAACCTGAAATGTCCAGATGAAACTGAAATTCAACGTTTGGTTAGGAGAGTTTGATCGACTGATGCAAAATATGCTGAAGTGTGAAATAGGACGAACAAGAGTTAAGGAATATCATTGACTTATCGGCCTGTTATGTAAACACCAATGAAATACCAGGTGAGCTTTTGCGAGAAAACATGATATCTCCACATGTGAGAAGATCACCATTGCTATGGCAACATTATTAATCGCGCCTTTCACAGCCAAAAAAACTTTTTGGTATTTCATCGGTGTTTATGTAATAAATAGAACATTTGGTGGCCGCACGGAGATGTGATCTTTCTCTTCGAGTGCGCGCTCACTCGTGAAATATTTTTCAACACGCGAAGAGAAATTTCGTATCTCCGCTCAGCCATGTGATATCCTCTGATTAATTTTACTGCCAAATACTTGATTGGTGGACGACGGCGCGCGTTTTGAAAGATTTTTTCAACAACGCCGAAATAGAATGTGTTAGAGTAAATTAGACTTTATAACTTAGCGCGCGTGCTTACCCTTTTTTAGTCCTATTGAGTCGCTATGAAAAACTCTTTATTTACGCACGTCCGTGCGTAAATAAGATGACGTGTTCAGTTGTGTCTATGGAATTCGCGATTTAGTCTCTTTTTCTCAGCCAAGTTTCCAATAATCGAAGACAATGATGAAAAACTTTCTAGCATTTTCGGAATTGAGCTTCTTACCACTCAAACCAACAGCAAAAGCGTCGAACATGTTTCACATGAGCCAACCAACTGAACATCAATTCTCTCAGGACTTCGCTGATAAATATTCCAGGAGATTGTTGTGAGGTCTAACGTTTTAAATGGGCTCCTGTCGTGGCTTAGGTAGCTTTTACAAAGTTAACAGATGGATTCATTTTCAAAGTAAACGAACGCAACCATTGTGTACTGACAAGTTCATGATCATGGAAGATTTTTGGGGGAGGGCTTTTGAGGAAAGACAAAGACAGCGTTACTTTGTGTTAACCTGAAAACAAATACCAATAAGAGGATTGGCTTTGTTAAATTTTTAATGTACTTAAACAAAACACATATACTACCATGGGCTCGATTTCCGCCGCTCTCTTGGTCTTCCCAAAGGAGCTTGTGCTCATTTCCCGAGCAGCGGTTGGTAATCGAGCCTAATACTACCACATCCATGACAATTATGGAAGATGGAGTGGCTTGTACTAGGTTATAATTTTTTAGGGAATGCGTTGCGGCCGACGTCCTCGTATGTATAGTTGTTTAAAAAATATTTCAGCCTTTTTTTTTCCTGTGATCAGGGGCGTAGCCAGGATTTTTCATAGGGGGGGGGGGGGGGGGGGGTCACAGAGGCTACTCACCAGATTGTCATGTCGACCTCCACGTATTATACCACGTATAATCGGAGCATGAAGGCCCATATTAACTAAAGACAAGAGCCGTTGACGAAAATACTTTACAAAAAAACAAATTTTAAAAAAGTGGGCTTTTCAACATTGGCTTTTACGGGTAAGATATTGTCATGGCGTTTTCGCCACCTGAATATTGTAGGTTGTTATCTCAAAAGAAGGCCTACCAAGGGGGGTCACGGGCACCCCAGGACCCCCTCCTAGCTACGCCCCTGTGCGATTATTTCAACGGTACATCAGAGCCTCGTTAGCTCAGTTGGGAGAGCGCCGGTCTGCCGAGCGGGAGGTGGTGGGTTCAAACCCCGGCCGGACCAACACTCAGGGTCTTTAAATAACTGAGAAGAAAGTGTTGCCTTTGTAATGACATCTGCAAATGGTTAGACTTTCTAGTCTTCTCGGATAAGGACGAAAAACCGTAGGTCCCGTCTCACAGCACTTTCACTGATTTGTTCTTGTGGGACGTAAAAGAACCCACATCGCTATTCGAAAAGTGTAGGGGACGTAGACCCCGGTGATGTGGTCAACCTTTACGGGTTGTGGGATTGGGTAGGGATGGCACCTCGGATGGGACCTGAGTCCCGTTCGTGCACATTCCCTCTGGGCAGGCCTGTGTCCAGAAAAGCTGGTAAATAAATAATTAATAGATGAAGTCACGGCGGCCATGGTGGGTACCCAAACAAAAGGGGAAGTTTTCATGAAAACAGAGTTTTGTTTTCTAAAAATATGGAATTTCTATAGTCGGCTGCATTCCTCATAACTGCCGGGACTTTATTAGCTCACTTCCTTAGTTTACTTCGAAAAAAAAAAAGAAAGAAAAGAAAATAGAAACAAAACAGAAACAAACAAAGCATGAGATAATTATTTATAGATAGTTAACTAAATAAAGTAATAGTGTTTTGGGGAAATACATAAACGGTTGCTGTAAAATTCATTTACACTCTGTATTTGTTCTTGTAAGTTTATTACCAAGGGACGACGAGATGACGTGAAACGCCAGTCATGTCTGTTTTAAACTAATCGTCAGTTTGGTAGATCTTTAGTCCAAGAATATGCTGGCGCTTGTACTTACCCCTTTTATGTAAAGCTAGGAGTTTAAATTTGAAAGTAAGTGCTGGCGTCAGAGCTGGAAGAAAATATGGAGTTTGTGGGTGCGTTTTAGGGGGAAAATCGAAATCCGGATTTCCAAGTCCAAAACTGGATTTTTCTTTTTTTGGGCAAATCCAAAAACGGATCGTGAATCCATAAAATCCACTCTCTGGGTGGATTCTTCGGATCAAATCCAAATCTGGATTTTTGAGAGTCACAACCTAAGCGTGTTTTTTTTTGGAAACGATTTGAAAAAAGTAATTTTGACAAGCGGTTTTCCCACAAAAATATGATACACCACAGATGCCGTACATGTATGACATTCTAGGCCTGGTTCAGACGTCGTACTTTTCATGTGCCGAACCTAACTGAATAAGTTCGACTTTGGAGCGACACTGGCGCGACATCTGATTCGGACGGCGTACCGTGTGTCGAACCTAAGTTAAGTTCGACAAAAGTTCGACAGACTCTGTCGAACTTAACGCTTTTGCCGCACCAAACTAAAACTGCCGTGCCAAATTGATTCAGACGCCGCTCTTTTGCCGTACTTAATTCATCAGTTAGGTTCGGCACATGAGTGGGCTGCGTCTGAACCGGGCCTTACTGTACCCAGACTGAACTGTACCTATGTTGGTGGCGTCTTAACTCTGAGCTATTAGTTACATATCATTCCCTGTTTGTCATCTATTTACAATCGTAGACTGTTTTTAAACCCTTACTTGACATGTTTGTAGTACGTATGTAGTGTCGGCTTACGCCGGTTTTTTAAAATAATTAAAGTAATTGAAAAAAATATACAATTCATCGCCGTTAGTTTTAAATTCTTATAATTTTACTATCCTAAGGTGTATTCTATTCGAGAAACGTTCGTGTTTCAAACCGAAATATATAGATTTCGTATATTCATAAGTAGTTTTTGTTGCTTTTCCCTCTTGTCTTCGCCGTGGGGATCAGTTTGTTGTTTTTTTTTTCTGCTATTTTTCAGATCACGAGGACATGCCGTTGTCGTGGTAAGTGATCCTTTTTCGGACCTTCCGTTTTTTCGGTAGTGAAGAATCCATATATGATCAAAGATCACAAATCCGTTTTTGGATTCTCTCAAAAAGATAAAGTAAAGAAAATGAAACTGACACCTGAGAAAGCTTGAGAATAAGGTTGGGTAAGCCTTTTTAGAAGAAAAATTTGTAATTTTCATTTGTTTATTTGTGATGTATAAAAAGAAAAAGCCCTTCGGGTAAAATTCTAGATGCGGGCAGATGTCCGAACGGGGGGTTACTCCCTTATACAGGCTATATAGGTATGTGCTGCGCCAAAGGGTATGGCTTTTTAGCTTTATAATTTTTTGGTGTGAAATAGGGTATGGTTTGTGCACTCTAATTTTGAATTGGGTATTTTTTTTAAGAAGAAGCTACTTCTTCATCATTAGGCGATAAGATCATATCCCTTTAAGCTCGAAACTTTGTACAGTTTTTTATTATATGGCAGAGTCTGTTTTCGTCATGCGATTGGTCAATTTGCGGTCCGTAACTTGTTTTATTATATACATACTGAGAAATACTCACCAAAAAGCTATGTCGTAAATTTTCGTACGCAAATTAGTTCTAGCCAATCAGAGGAGCGAACGATGGTTTTCACACGTGAAAAAAATGATACGTCCAATCAGAATCACGAACGATGTTTTTTCGCGTGTGAGAAAAATGATACGTCCAATCAGAAACCACAGAGGTGTGTGAGTTTCGCGCCAAAATTCCCGCCTTTTATTGCAGCTTGCAGCGCCGCTTCGCACACATTCAACGAGAAAAGTTTTACTCAAAGAGTTTTCCTCGCTAAAAAAGTGAAAAACATTTCGGAAATGGAGTGGAATAGTTTCGTTTGTTTCACTGTCGATGAAAAAAACGGTAGAGAGCCGGCGAAACAACAACGGAAAGGGAAAAACAGAACGAGACGTAAGCTTCTGTTGTGCTTTTTGTCGGAGTTACTTTGCCTTTCATTTAGGCTTAAGCTTATGATATTGAAACCGGCCATTTTCCTAAAATTCACTCATTTTCAATTTTGCATTGAGAACAAACAGTTAAGATTACTTATAGTTCTTGGATTATCTCATATCCTTACCGTCCTTTATGTTTTTAACAAACGTTTTTACTAAAAAGCTGATACTTCGTTTTCGCTGTCATTTTGCCGTAAGTGTGTAGCGGTAAATTTTAGCATTTTTGAAAGATTTAAAATAAAAAGACCGCCAAAATGATGAATGTGTCAGTATGTATATAATAAACACAATACCACGTGGAAAGTGCTTCGTACGGTATTTACGCACTCGTTGTTTTTGTATCAGAAATCTTACTCGTTCGCTGCGCTCACTCGTTCGATTTCTGATACGTCAACAACTCGTTCGTAAATACCGTACGCCAGCACTTTCCATGAAGTATTCTCTATATACGGTCCAAAATTTTTAAAGAAAATGCTCATTTCGGAGGTCTAAATCTCTTTACCTCGGAAAAAATGTTTAAAGAAAGTTATAAGACGCCCGTCAACCTTGAGGACTTGGATGTTGACTTTGGCCTTCAACATTTTAAACTCTGTTTATGTGTGAACGAAGGCGATGAAGAATAAACTATAAACTCGTAACCGTATCGAAGAGGATTCTAGCCAGTGTTTGAAAATTTAATCGTAGTACACAGTTAAGAAGACGAAAATCGACTGGCAGAGATTCGAGATGTTTTGCCTAAGAGAAAATGAGTAATTCCTTCAACAACTATCATAACAAACATACCTGCACCCGATCATCTTGACAAGCTTCTTTGCCATTTGCAGTGTTTTTTCAAAGACCAACGAAAGAAAGATGGAAGCGAGTTCGAGCCAGACACAATAATGTCCAGTTTTCAAAAGACTCCAGCGTAACATTAACGAGTGAATACTTAAAGTTCTCTTAGTTTCCAGCGAATGAACTTTGAAATATGTATATAAACTCTGAGGACTGGGATGTTGACTTTGCCTTTCCAAATTTTAACGTAGCTTTGTTTTAATGAGAACGAAGCTGTTGTAGAGACTGAATCGTAACCTTACCGAGGAAGAGATTTCTAGTCAGTGTTTGAAAATTTTAACGCAGATCACAATTGAGGACGAGAATGAACTGGCAGAAAGAGAGGTTTTCCCAAAAACAATAGAGTACTAAAGTGATGACGTCATAAAAATGAAATTTCTGAAATTATGGGATTTGTCAGGATATTCTGAAAGAACAATGTCCAAGAGGCCTACTTGCCAAAAATGAGCATTTCGCGGCAAATTGTCTCAGAGATCGTAGCCCAGTTATACTCAGAAAACTCCATACAAACCCTTCTAATTTTTTTTTGGGTCGACCCAAAAAAAATTTAGAAGGGTTTGTATGGAGTTTTGTAAGCATAACTGGGCTACGATCTCAGAGACAATTTGCTCCCAAGTGCTCATTTTTGGCAAGTAGGCCTCTTGGACATGTTCTTTCAGAATATCCTGACAAATCCCATAATTTCAGAAATTTCATTTTTATGACGTCACACTTTAGTACTCTATTAACGAGCGAATCCTTCGGCAATGACAACAAACTTACCTTAAAAAGCTTCTTTGCCCCAGTTTTGCAGTGTTGTTTCACAAGGACAAACGGAGGAAAGATGGAAACGACTTCTAGACCGACACAGTGTCCGGTTTCCAAAATAATCCAGCGTTACATTAAAGAGCTAAAACGTACATTGCTCTTAGTTTTTGACCGAATAAACCCTTTTAACATGGCGAATTTGTTTTTACTTTCTCGGAAAGCCTTTGTTATGTGCTATTGTTTTCGTGCGCCAATAAAAGCTTTCTTTTTTGACACCTGTCAAATGACTGTCAAATCGTGCGTCCTGCACTTGTTTCCGGTCCCCCTCGTTTTTTTGCATCGATTTATGGCCCGCGCGCTTCGCGCTTGGGCCATAAATCGATGCAAAAAAACTCGGTCCGTAATTTACAGTACGGACCGAAAACTCGGCTAATAAGAGGTATGTATCCTACTTAATAAAAGCGTATAAACATGGCCTTTAACATTGGTCTGACCTGGGGAACTGATTATCAGGCAGGTGTGAAATAGGGTATTGATTTAAGCAGGGGCACCCAACGTCAATTTTTTAGATTTTTAGATTTAGATAAGGAAGTATTCATCAAGGCCAGGAACGATTTAAAGATGAATCCCGGGAAAGAAAAGAAAGAGAGTTCTGTCAGTTTGGATGTTTTTCTTTTTCAACAATTTTTGCCGATTCGCGAACGGAGGTCCAAAGATATCGACATATAGATAACGGGTATCATTCGCATTTATTGATTTCAGGAATATCCAAGGACAATGGGCGAACGACAGTTTCATGTGGTGGTGCTCAGGGAGTTTTATATATATATATATATATATATACGTGTAATAAAGTGGCTATATATATATAGATATATAAAGAGCGATACACATTATAAAAATCCATGGTCCCATGCCAAGCTTTTCTTTTGCCCGGACAAATGTGACTCTATGGTCAAATTATCAACTGAATTACTTACCTTGACAGGCACAGATTTTGGCACAACGATCAAATTTAACGCCTCAACGAGCGAATAGAATACTTTGATTTGCATGTGGTACCGAAGTCGCTAGCTTGCGTAGCAGGCGCTTGGAAGTAGTGGGCAAAAGAAAGAACTGACGCGCCAGAGGGTGACACGCGAGGGGAGGGGGACTCCCACTCCCCTCGCGTGTCTCCCTCTCGCGCGCCCGTTCTTTCTTGCGTCCACCACTTTTTGAAGCACCTGCCACGCAGGCTATATATTTTCACGCCCACGCACACTTCCGCCTTCGGTCTCTATTCAGTACTTGTTGCAGGCGTGATACTGACGGTAAGAAGTTTCAATCTGTTGTAATTTGAATGTTTCTTTTTTTTGGCGGATATTAATTGCTAATGCAATTTAATCAAATAAATTTGATTATCGGCACACATGATTAGGTTGCAATTCTACAACCTTCTGTACTTTCACAAATTGATTTCAATTGTTAACAAATCACAGTAGCTCCTCATGGTTGGAGTAACAAATTACGCGTTCTAGACTAATCGACAACCATTTGGAATGTCCAGTTGGCGATTGTATCATTGTAGCTATTCTCTCGACTTGCAGAATAATGTCCTAAAAAAGCTTACACTAAAACTGTGACAAAGCACTTTTGCCATTTCAGTAGGATAGCTGACACAACCAACATTAACTTGCTCGTAATAACGACTTGTCCTTGAAATTAAATTATCATGAATAGAGACGCTTTACAGACGACTAAAAATCTTCGATAATCGTTAATGAAGCTCATCTTTTGAACGCGAAATATCGGCTCGTCACGCTAGCTTAGCATTGCTTGCATTTGATTTAAATCTTTTCTCGGTTGGAATAGTGAGTACATGGAGAGGATTACCGTGTGGCACGAAATTTTTGCGGATTGGCGATTTTTTGTGTTTCGCGGGAACTAATTTTTGCGATTAGGACAGATTGGTCTTTCTTGCTGGGAAGTAATTTTTGCGATTTTCAGAAAGTATACAGTACCCAGCATTGATAAAATTCTCGTTTTTATTGAGTACGTTCAAAAGAAATACACATTTTCAAACAATGAACCAGCATTTCGTTGTTTCCAAATGAAAGAGACAAGTTGTGATTGAACGGACACGATTTCGTAGTACTGCTGTATTTTTGTGTAGCGAATTTAAGTTAGAGAATATTTACTCTGGAGTAAATTTTTGCGGGAAAAATGTTTGTGGTAATTTTTATGTACGGGAACTTATTTTTGCGGATCGCTGGAAAACCGCAAAAATTAGAACCCGCAAAAATTTCGTGCCACATGGTAGATAGGCCAACTCGACTCGCGATACTGCATTCTTTTATATTCATTCAAATCGTATCAGGTAGCCTGGTAGTAGTACGGGTCTTGAAGGAATATTTTGCTTGTTTCGTACGAGTGAAACATTCAATCAGATTTGCATTCATTCCATTGAATGATGATTTGAATTTTAAGCAATGACGACGACAACAACGAAAACGTAAACGTCAATAACAACTGGATTTATGAGCAATAAAAACAACAGCTCTGCACGCGCATCGCGCGTGAAATCCTCTAACGCCCCGTGCAAACGGACACAAGAATTTTTACATAGCTAGAAAATTCGCCTTATCAAATTCAATAGCGCGAGCGTGCTTCATGTTCCTATTGAGCACGCTGATTACGTCAATAAACTATTCGTAATCCTGTTTCCTTGAGTTGTTGTGACCTTAGCAATCCTGAGTCTCCTGAGTGCATCCATACCTCATCAGTACACGATGAAGCGTTTACTATGTGTTTTATAAGGGAATTTAAGAGGAAACGTTTGAATTTGTTAACCGATAGTAAGGAAAAGAGGTGAGTGTTGTTGTTGTTGTTGTTGTCATCTCCGCGAGCTGTGTGGGCTGCAAAGTTGTTTTCTCTCGATAACAATTTTTCGGTGACTTAATAGTTTTCCGGCACCTTAATATGGATTTTACATTCTCAAACTCATTAATAATTCATAAAGAAAATTCAAAGGAAATTAATGTTTAATGAGTGTTTGGATATCGGATGAAAAACGGCTCATTTTTGCATCCTTAATTTCTCCTTCAAAAATGATTTTGTTTGAGAAGAAATATCAAACATTCGACACAGTGTTTCATCACCAGATGAAACACCTCGCAGTTCGTCAAAAATACTCCGCTACGCGTCGTATTTTCAACTCTCTTCTCGGTGTTTCATCTGGTGATGAAACACTGCGTCTCATGTTTGATATATTACATAATTTTAGAGCACACTTTCTCTCAGTTTCAGGATAAAAAAATAAGCTTAACTGTGAAAAAAAGATCGGCTCGTCACGCTAGCTTAGCATCGCTTGCCATTTGATTTAAATCTTTTCTCGGTTGGAATAGCGAGTACACGGAGAGGATTACTGTGTGGCACGAAATTTTTGCGGGAGTTTATTTTTGCGGATTGGCGATTTTTTGTGTTACGCGGGAACTAATTTTTGCGATTAAGACAGATTGGTTTTTCTTTCTGGAAATTAAATTTTGCGATTTTCAGAAAGTATCCAGTACCCAGCATTGATAATATTCTCGTTTTTCTTGAGTATACGTTCAATAGCAATACATATTTTCAAACAATGAACCAGCATTTCGTTGTTTCTGAATGAAAGAGACAAGTTGTGATTGAACGGACACGATTTCGTAGTACTGTATTTTTAAATTAGAGAATATTTACTCTGGAGTAAATTTTTGCGGGAAAAATGTCTGCGGTATACGTAATTTTTATTTGCGGGAACTTATTTTTGCGGATCGCTGGAAAAAACCGCAAAATTCGCAAAAATTAGACGGCAACGAGAACGTCTTGAAAAACAATAGGTTTAATAACGAAAACAACATCTTTGCACTTGCATCACGCTTTTTTTGTACATTCCCTTGCCGTCGTTTCACGACTACGACGTGAAACTGCTTTAAAATTATAATCTCACGTTTTGTGCAAGACGTGAAAACGAGAAAACGACCCCTCTTTTGCTTTTCCTGAACTTTGATACAGCCCTTTAGAATCCAACTCCAGACAAATTCGTCAAGTTTGACGAATTGAACGAGATGGAATAAACGCGATGAAATTTAAACCTGCGCGAACACACTTTTCAACTGACGTTTTAGTATCGATTTTAGTAGCCATCGCCGTTCAGTTGCTTAAGCGCCGAATTTCGGCTAACAACTCCCAAATTTTTGGATGGACATGCTGCGTCTATTTTCACACCCTGTTGCATGTTGTTGGGAGTTGTTACTCAAAGTTTGAAACAAAAAAATAATTTGCGCCTCACCAGTAGAGAAGAGCGAAACTTTAGAGTGAGGTTGAGTTTAAGGCCCATTTTGATTGACTGATGTTTTAAGTGTTAAAATAACTAGCTAATTATTTCAGCAAGATCAGTAATGTTTGCATCCTGTTTCCCTAGTGATACCTAGTCATCCATAAGTCTGAGATAAAAAAATGGCGGACGCCCCAGACCCCGATGAAATTCTTCGTTCAACCCTGAGTGGAAAATAAAATTTCCAACGCGTTACACGACTTTTAATAAGTGGAGGGACCAGCCTGCTGATGGAGATTTTCGACTCTATATGTCTTCCAAGAGATCTTCCTACGATTCTTAGCACTCCAGCAACAAGGAGAAAGCTCAAAACTACATACCTCTCCATACCACAGCGGCGCTGTCTTAATCCCTCCCCAGGGGTGTACGACAAGTCAGAAGATTTTGACATCACCCTGCTATTCCGTTTGCTGAGGTCAATATGCAACCTCACACCTCCCACCACAGGATGGGATGCACTACCAGCTACTGCAGATCACAGTTTAACAGCTGATATAGCAAGAATAAAGTATTACCGAAACTCAGTCTATGGTCACGTGAACCAAGGCATGACAATTACAGATGATGAGTTTTCAACACTTTGGCAGGAAATCAGTGAAGCTCTTGTGAGGATTGCTGGGCAGATCAGTTCTACAAGTAAAACTGCAAGGCAAGGAGCCATTGTGAAATATTTAACAGATCCTCTTAAAACTGAAGATGAACGAAACGTGCAAGAACTTAAGGCGTGGTATAAAAGTGATACGGAGTGCAACGAACTCCTAGAGAAAGCGATCGGGGAACGGATGAATCGTTTGGAGGTAGGGTTGAAAGTCAGAAAAACAAAACCAATTAATAATAATAATAATAATAAAAAGCAAAACTTGTCATTTCCATTGTAGAGAGAGCATTTTAATTTCCAACTCAATAAATTTGTACTTTTTGACATCCAGGAGATAGTTAAATTCTACTGCCTTTACTGAGCCTACCCTGGTCCCAGAGGTTTTTCTTGATTTTTCTTCGCGAAAGAGATCAAAAGCAAGCCAAGAAGCGGCGACAACGAGTCGCAAAAGCGACGAGGAGAGAGAGAAAAACCTCTGGTTACCTTGGCCTCGAATCTCACTTTCATGCAGACGACAGGGTCAGGATCTGACCCTCGAGCGTTGATTGGTTGATATTTTTTCAAACACGCAAACCAATTTGATTGGCTCGTTTAATAGTCTTTTACAATGGCGATGTAGTTGTTTTGCCATCCCGTTTATGGAAGGAGATATTCGCTTGTTTATATTTGAGTCTGAAGATCATTATTCCCGGCCTATGAGTTGACGCATTTAGTCAAAAAGGAACCATATTTTATATCCCTCTATATTATATCGAAAAGTGCCGCACATTGTGTGACTGTCATAGAATTGTGGCTCCTCGTTTTGGACGGTGTACCTGAAAAACGTCTAAGCCCTGCTGCTCCGAATTGTTTGATACAACTTATTAGATCCCTTTGAAAAACGGTTTGAGTTGTGTTGGATTTGCTGTATAAATTGTTGAATCAGGTAAAACTTTAAATAAAGATAAAACTTTAAATTCTTTTCACCTTAAACAATCTAGCATGTCGGTCAGGGCTGGGTTAGTTGAACACTCCACCACATTTGGCAACTTTGTTAAATTCAATGCCTGTCAGCATTAACGTGAAGCGCGATTTTCAAAGCAAAAAAGCAATCCTCCTATAAGCTTCCATTATTCCTCGATGTCAGTAAAATCCTATCTAAATCGCTTCTAAGAAACGGTGCTCTAGTCTGCCCCTGTACCCCCGCTCGAGCCTTAGTGGCCCTCAGTACCGTCTACTTTCGTCCTTTACTTTAATTTTTTTTGACATTCCTGTTTAATAGTAAGACTTCTACTCTGGTTGACCTTTTCACTACCAATAATAAGGAGAGTTTTGTGTATTCTGGTGTGTATTCTCTCACCATGTGATCACAATCTCATTTTTGCGGTCCGAAAAATTGGTGTTCCTAGGCAAGGTTTTGTTGAGACTAGGAATTTTAAGAAATTTGATGTCAATGCATTTCAGTAACGGACCTAAGGAATTGTCAATGGTGCAGCAAACTGATTTTAACTCAAGTAATATAAACCTCTCTTTCGAAGTTTAGTTTTTCACTGCTACTTGAACACTCTTATAACGTTAATTCCTACGTTTAGGCTTTCCACAACTGGAAATGTAGTTTCCTCGATATTCCTCAATTTACACGCTCCTAAGAGAATTGTTAAAGTACGAAATAAGCCAGCCCCGGAAATTAAGAAATATATGTTAACGAGGGTCTCCTTGAAAAGAAAAGCCGTAAAATCTGTTCACAAAATGATTGGCTCGCTTACATGAAAGCGAGGAACGGAGGGAATTATTCTATTAGGTGCGCTAAATCGAAGTGAGGAAGTACTGTTTCAACTGTTGTTTCAACTGTTTATTAATTATCACAAATATTACAGAAAGCAATATCCACTGCCCGCAGTTAGCAGGTTAGCTAGTCGAGGCGAGCAGTGGTTACACCGTATGTAATATATATACAGATAGATCACAAGAAAGACTAGAGAAAAAGAGTAGTTAAATAAATAAACAAGTAAATAAAAATAAATTCAATTTAATTAAGTTTACAATCATGGACATTTTACTTGCTTATTCCTAGTCTTTAGTAATAAAATTCGGTCAAGATATTCAGGAGCTCGGAAAACCACGTCCGTACCATACGCACACATGCGCACAGTTGAATGACTTAGTACTGAATGACTTAGTGGAAAAAAATCCAGGTGTTATTGAAATTAATGAAATTTTAACACCGACCAATATCAACCTACTAAATAATGCAGAAGACATAGCAAATCATTTCAATTGCCATTTCGCGCAGATTGTGCCCAAATGAAGCTGAAATTCAGCGTTTGCATATGTGCCGGAGAGTTTGATCGACTGATGTAAAATATGCTGAAATTTGAAACAGGATGAGCAAGAGCTAAAAAATTTGGAACAAGTTTACTGAGAAGTATTCGATTGGTGGAAGAGGGCAAGCATTTTGGAAGATTTTTTTCACTGTGCTATTATCAGGGTCAGAATTTTACTTTGCCCGCAGACATGAGCCAGACAAGTGAATGTTAATTCTCCCTGGACTTCGCTGAAAAAAAATTCCAGGAGATTGTTGTAAGGTCTTACTTGATAGATCGTGGCTTTGGTAGCTTTCACTAAGGTAACACATGTCCGGATTCATTTTCAAAGTGAACGAACGGAACCAGTTTGTACTGTCAAGTGTAACCTTTTCCAGGGTTCGAGATAGTTGGGCCCGCTGAATTGAGAAAGCGCGAAGACGAAAGTAAAACGGGAGGAAACTGGGGAGAGAACTTTTCGCGTGCCTTTTACTTTCGCGTCTTCCCCACTATCTGAGAGCCTGGAACAGGCTATGTCAAGTGCATAATAGAACAGCGTTACATTATTTTGACCTGACGTAAAATACCAATTAGCGGAAAATTGGCTTTTTTAACTTGCAATGTACGCTGTACTTACACAACGCTTTAGACAGTAGCCTGTGAACAGGCCTTTCTCTTCTCTTTCCTTGCTATTTTTTCCTCAAACAGAGAGCCTGTTCACAGGCTATTTGTACAGGAGGCAGCATGGCCGAGCGGTTAGAGCGCTAGACTTTTAATTCGGAGGCCCCGAGTTCAAGTCCGGCTCTGACCGCTAGCTGGATTTGTTCACAGTAGTCCCGAGTTCAAATCCTCGGCCACGCCTGTAAATAGCCAGCTGGTTTGCCGGCGGCCAGTTGGGATTCTTAAGCCTATTATCTTTGATTTATATCATTTGTTTCAGGTATTTGCTCGGCCTCCACTAGCATCATTGCTATAAATGCTGCGGATGGTACGTAAATAGCGGAATTTTATTGCCAACGAGCCATCCGAGCGAAGACGCTCGGATGGCGAGGCGGCAGCAGAATAGAGCCGCGCAAGACTGGGCAATAGGCAGAAAAATTCTCGATCGAGCTGAAAAAAGTGTAACCCAATGTAATGTAGATTCCCCTGAGACCAAGTGGTCAGTTGTGAACCAATCAAAAGGCAGTACCTGGCGCACAGGCTCAAGTTGAATAACAAATAAAATTTCACACACTTCCCGCCGTCGCGACTTCCTGTGTTTCTTTACCTAAATTTTTTCGTTAAACCCGGCTACCGCAGTCAAGAGACATGAGCACTTGATACATTCTATTGATTTTAGGGGCCATAATGTTAAATTTTAACGAAGAGAAGTTTGTAAAACAGCAAAAGAGTTCTATGTGCAGCAAGCAATATTCTCACCACTAAAAAGGATCAGATTACACGAGGAGTAAGGAAAGCTTGACACGAAGAATGCAGTCGCTTCTGTTGGAAAATCTGGTGTTGGGGAAAAAATCTAACAAGCAAACAAAAACAATGAGAACAAAAACGAATTACAAGCCTAAAGCAAACGACAAAGGAAAAGAAAACAACGCCATTTTTTTCGAAACGTGGCCGAGTTCAGTATAAAAATAATGAACTAAAATTAAATACCGACGTGCCGTACATCGCTTGTCCTTGGAAACATTTCAGATGGCCCAGCGAATCATTTTAAGTTTCAATCCGATAAAGACTCGGGAAATTTGAAAGGAGGTGTAACTGTGATTAAACTGTGCAAATATTTATCAACAATGTGAAACCGAACCGACAGTAGATTTGTAGCTTGACTTAATAATATTCCCGATCGCTTCCTCTGCAAAGCTGACTTTATTCTTTCAAGGCACTTCACACTTTTACATAGCAGGTTTGTAAAGCCACCATACTGAATCTGAGAACTTTTCAAGAAAATAATCCTTGCAACAGGAAGGGACCAAGAAACGGTCAAATTAATGGGAAAAAAAGGAATGTTATTCCTAAGCAAAATAAGCATGATTTGCTCGTTGGCACTCTATCGATAGGTATACCTAGTTATTATTTGGCAGTTTTACACGTCTGCTCAGGTAAATTAAGGCATGGGTCCCCAATGATTCAGTCAAAAAGTGATGGGGGGTGGTCTATCTCTGAGCACTTAAGCATTAGAAAGATGAGACTTTGCCAGATACATACATGTGTGGTTTCTGTCAATTAGGTGATTTTCAATTATGCAAATGTTGTCACGTGACTCCACACGGCCAGAAAACAATAAAAAGTCTTTAAACGAAAATGGCAACACTTTTTGTTGTGAGTTATTAAACCGGATTGGTTTAGGACAATGTGTAATGGAAGCATCTACAAAACTGTACTTGGCCTTTTTTGAATTTTTTACGTTTTTAGAAAATATACGGTTTTTTCAACTAGACCCAGTCCCCCAAGGCATTTGTATCCTATCTTAACGCCTTCGATTTTAAATATCTAAAAAAGGCCAAGCACAGAAGTGATATATTAAACGGCCCTAAGATTATGCAACCGGTAAAATAATTGAAAACACACGAAAAAGTGTTGCCGTTTCAAGAACAAGCTTTTTTAGCCGGCGGAGGTCACGTGACCTAATTTGCATAATTTTAAAGCACGAAATTGACACAAACTAAAAATGTGGGTAGCTGGCAAAGTTTTATGTCTCTTCATCTAAAGCTCTTCGATATAGACCACCCCTTCACTTTTGAAGAGAGCAAATTAAGGCAAATTGAGGCCCATGCCTTAATTTACCTGAGTGGATGTCATACCCAGTGTTAGTAAAAAACACAGACGTTGGGCGTCTGACCGTAACCAACCCCCGCTCCGTGAAGTCTTTCTTATGTTAAAAATATTTAAATATTGAAAATATCCTAGTCATAGCTCGCTCTTGTAAAATATTAAAATGTTAAAATAAATAAAAATGTTTCCGTTTGTCCTAAGATTTTGTCCACCATTCTACTTAGCTTGCGATCTACGGCAAAATCATACTTAAATTTTCAATAAAAATTTCAATGTACAATAGTTAAATTTTTTTCTAAAAAAAGAACCGTTCGCAACAATCCTCTTTTTAATTTTAAGCAAGAATTTTCAAACTGCGCGCCATGTTTAGTCGGAGTATTCGATATGACAGATCTCTGCATTCTTTGTAAGATGGTGGCACTCTTCTCTCCAACAAGTTCCTTTCCTGCATGACTCACATCAGCTGAATATCCTCCCAGAACATCAATAATATAATGATGTTATAATGTTTCACTTGGTAGCCAGGATTTCTCTCTCCATTCCCACATTAGTGGGCATATTTCTGTGTCTTTTCCATCTCTTTTACTTCGTGGTTATCCACCCAAGGACAGCTCATTTCAATGGCTAACACTCGTTTCTGCTCTTTGTCGACTATTCTGGCGTCGATTATGTTGGCCCTCACCTCAATGCTGTCTGCATAAATTGGTACATCTCATAATGCTTGCGCACTCCCATTCTCATACGACAGTTTGGGTTGGGTCTTTGAATACCGTGGAGGCACTTCCGAAATAAGTTCCAGGTCCTTCAGCATCTCAAAGAACAGGGTTTTATGATTTTATGGTTAACGGCTGCGTTGTATTATTATTATTATTATTATTATTATTATTATTATTATTATTATTATTATTATTATTATTATTATTATTAGACTGTTCACAGTCCCCATGATTACCGGTACGGATGGCACTCTTACTTTCTTCTAAGCAGATTTGACACTCATCGCATGCAAGATGGCCGCCAGTAACGCAAAGCGCTTGATCTCTACGATCTTACGAAAAAAATAGGGGATACAGTAGTAATGGAAGATGGAGTGGCTTGGCCTTCCTAGGTTGTAATTTTTTCAAAGAACTTTTAACTTAGGCCGACGTCTGCTCGTGAAAGTAGGTATTTAAAAAAATATTTCAGGATTATTTCCGACGTGTCACCAGATGACGTCAAGGTGGCCATGTTGGGTACCGCAAAAAAAAGGAAACATTTTCAAAAAAAGGTTTTTCTAAAAGGAAAATGGAATTTCTTGGTTCGGGCGCATTCCTCACTCTTTAACTCGCCGGGACTCTTTTGGCTAACTTCCTTTATTTCGAAAACAAAAAAGAACACGTTTGAAAGAAACAAACACAAAATCATGAGATGATTAGTGATAGATAGTATACTTTTTAACAACTTTTTAATAATACTTAGCATGGATTTGAACTTATCGGTGTGATCAAAATTATGAAACCACAAGCACGATGACATTGTGATATAGTGATATCACATTTTTATTGAAATGAAAAGGGGTAATTATAAGATTGAGCACACTCCTACACAAAGTAATAAAAAGAACCACTTAGTTAACCGTCGATCAATTTTTTAAAATAGATATTATTGGCGCGTGATGTCATCGCCTCCTCCTATGATAGTAACCTTCTTAGAATAGATTGAATACATATGAATTTAACAGCAGCTGATCCTGTATTTTCCCAAATCACTGCGCTTCATTTAATTTACTATGTTTTCAACCAAGAGCCATAATGGCTCTTGTTTCAAATGAATCACGAACCTCCAGCATCAGTTTAAGTATGAACAAAAGAAAAAAAGGCGGTTGTGACAAATATAATTTTGGTATCTCAAGTACGATTGATCACTAACATAAGCTCTTTGATTTGCAAAGCCTGTCGAGGAAAACACCTTTTCTCGATCACCATTCATTTCTATTCTAGGCGTCTTACGGACAGTGCGATCACCAAAATGACACAAACTAAATCGACGATGGTTCCGCAACACCAAGTCACGTGCGTCACATGCCGCAGATTGTTTAAAACGCGAGCAGTCGTCCTTCTTTCCTCAGAGCCACGCGCGGCGAGCGAAAACTGAGTAAAGTTATGCAAATTAATGGCAAAAAAAGGGGCGGAGAGAGGAAAAAGGACGCCCGCGGAGGTCTTATTGTTTTGAATTTCTGTTTCAGTGAAACGGAAATTCCCGATTGTAGGTAAGCCGTTTATGAGCTTCCTTGAAGACCTCGTTCCTCGCGGCTTCGCCGCTCGCCCCATGACCTGGGGATTGACATGACTGTTTGTCGTCTCGTCTGATCTCGGAGCAGACGCCGATTACTCTTATAAGGGATTGAAATTGCAGATTTTGATCTCATCGAGGGTGTCCTAGACGGAAAAGCAATTTTTTTGCGACGTACGTATATCACTTAGAGTTGTGCGTAAAATGGCCATCTGAATAGACGAATCAAATTCTGTGTTATTTAGCCTGCAAACGAGGGAAAAAACAAGTTGAAAGGAATTCACACGAGCTCCCTCTCCTCGCCTTTCCCCTCCCCTATCGGCACCTGCCACGCAGGTTGATCTGAGATATTCAGCCTGCAAAAAAGTCGTTATCTTTTTTTCCCATTTTTTTTCAGGCGAGCGAATCCAAGCGTGAAGCAAGCAAGGACTCTTCCCCGTCGCGCGTGTTCGCCCTCCACGCCCGCTTCGCGCTTTAGTAGCTCGAAAAACGCGTAAAAATGGCGTCTTTTCTGCAGGCTAAGGACAATTTAATTTTCGGACAAACATTACCGTCTTTTTCAATTGGGAGGAGTCCTCCGGTCTACTTTGTCCAGGAAGATCATTGAGGAAGGTGTGTTTTTTTTTTTTTTCGCGCGGAGTGCAATATTTAAATGGAAATAGACAAACTGAAAGTACAGTCACTGTATAGTGCAGCATTGATTCTCTTTTCCTGAGTAGAGAAATCTCTTTCTAGATTTAGTGAGGAGTATGAGTTTATAGGACAACTATCATTAAATTATCTTGGAATTATTTCTCAGCTAGTTTAAGTTTACGAGCGAATACTGTATTTAATGATTAAACGACGCATTTGGAAGCAAAATTATTAGTCGTTAGTGATTCAAAAAATGTGATTTTTTGAAAAAGCCACCCTCGAACAAACGCCGCATCGGAAACGTTTAATACGATGAGTCAGTAGCCAAATTTTACTATTTAGCCGAGCTGAACGTATTACAACGAGGAAATTGTTTCTAAGTGATAACTAGGCACAACAAAAGTCCATCGTCAATTTACGTTTTTTCTTTTACATTTGTGACCGTTTATGGCCTGTAGTCTCCCACACAGTTGCTCATTGAATCCGGTCACGCAGCGCTCTCTTAAAACTTGCATGAAGAAGAAGACAGCATATTTCGTCTATGATTTCAGACAAAGCGATGCCCGTTCAAGACCAACCAATGAAATTGCTTCTCGCAGTTAAAGCGTCATTTTTTGCGAGTTTGTGACGTCACCGGAAGACGTGCGTGTTGTACGTGTATCGTGAAAATAGAGTCCAAAGAGTATAAATACACGGGAGTGCGAAACTCGATCAGTCGTACATCGTGTAACTCTGTTGTGTATTTTTGCCTATTATACCATGGGAAAGAGAAAGCACAGTACTGGTAGTTCTAGCGGAGACGAAAGTGACGATGATTGTAAGCGAGTTAAAAACAAAATGGTGCGATTTGGCGATGTAACAGTGTATTATTTCCCAAGAAAGCAGGGCTTTGTTTCCGTGCCTTCGACCGGAGGATCGACGCTTGGAATGGCAAGAAAACACATTTCCATCGAGATTTTACGAGTGGATTTGGGTCTGGAGGCGAATAAAAATGACAAAAAGCCTTTGTCACCGGTTTCCCAAAAAGCAAGAAAAAATATTCTGAAGACGTCAGGGGTGCGGCGAATTCTAAAGAAAGAAGAACAAGATTGCGCACAGCTCAGACTTAGTCGCGTCATTTGTGGTTGTAGCTGCGGTGATATTTGCTACCCACAAACATGCGAATGCATTTTAAGTGGAATCGCCTGTCAAGTCGATTATGGCCGGTTTCCTTGTTCGTGTCTACCAAACGGCTGCCAAAACGACAATGGAAGAAAGCAATACAATCCTAGTGTTGTGGAAAAACACTATTTTGAGACATTTGCTAAAATAGGTGGACAGAACGGAGCGACAACAATCGTGAAATACGTGGGTGTCATGTAGAAAATTTGAATTATTTCCATATTTTCGTCACGCGTTTAAATGACTAAATGACCCATTGTTCGGCGAACAATTATAATGCTATTTTAAGCACGTATGGGCATTTTAAGTACTCTTATGATAACCGCATCCGATTATGTTTGGGCAGGCACTATGATTTTGACCGCATCATATATCGAGCAAGATACGTATTTATTTCAAAATTTACAAAAAAATTGTATAAAGTGATGTAAATGAAATTTATTTTGTGTAAATAATCGCGAAAAGATTGTAATAATACGGTTTTAAACATTACCCAAATAAAAATTTGTCGGAGGTCAGAAAATGTCGATTCGCTCAGATTCACCCCCCTCCCCCAATTATCCAATAGTTCTTCGCTGAAAAAAATCGTGTGAACGTGAGCGATATTTTTACTACGGTGATGAAATGCTTGAGAGTATACGTAAGAGAAGCCTTTCCGTTCCGTTAAAGTTTCATTGTTTTTATCCTTTTCTTTCTTAAACGGATCTAGAGACTTACGTCTAGAACGTTTTAAAGAAAGGTACACGAAATTAATAGAGAACTAGCCTGCGAGCAAGCTCTCCTATTTTTAAACGAGTCTCGCGAGAACGCGCTTTCCTCGGCCCCTCGCTCGCGCGTTCTCGCGAGGCTCGCTTCGCTTGCCCAAATAGGAGAGCTTGCTCGCAGGCTAAGAGAGAACGCCCGAGCGAGCCCTAAGCTGGGACGAACTGGGACGGTCGCCTTCTAGCCTTGCGTGGCAGGCGTTAGAGCGTGTTGAGGGAGCGAGACCGCGCGCGAGGGAGGAGAGAGGAGGGGAACTCCTTTCTCCCTCGCCCTCTCTCGCGCCCAAATCCTTTTCCTTTTAACGACTGCCACACAGGCTAGTGGCCTTCAGACTCGCCAGCCTTCTCTTATTTCTTATTGTTAGTACAACTCAAAATCTTAAGCATCGATAAAACGACAGTCCAAATGGCTCTAGAGGCGAAGAGACAGTAAAAAACAAAACAAAACCGCAGGATTATTCTTTTTTTTTCTATTTTTGTCGAAAAAACGGAATTTAGGACGTATTTTGTTTATTTTCATACATTCTCTTATAAATTCAAATCGAAAGTTGGTTTCCGGAAAGGTCCGCAATCTTCTATTCAGCGTTGTTAAGAGAGAGAGTTCAACAGTCGCCATTACACTATTCTTCATTTTTTTTTTATTGAGTAAGTCGTGTCTGGAATTAAAGTTTGCTGTGATGTGGCGTCCCAGGAATCAGACTTCCGTTACTGCGCTTTTCAAAAACACGCAAATTCTGAAGTTCAAAAGCCGACTGACGTTTCCGTTTTTCGCTGTCGTCAATCATCTTAGCGGACCTCTTAGGAAACAGAAGTTTAATTCAACGGGTTTTTAAAAAGGTTATGGTTTGTGATTTGTGATTGGCGGATTTCGATCCGTTTTGTGCGTTTCTCTGTTTCAAGGTTCGTTGCTCAGTACATGATCGTAATGATAATTGATGACGGTGAAAAACGCATTTGTTAGGGCGGCGTTTGAACTTCAGAGTTCGCGTGTTTTTCAACTACACATACATACATATCCCAGCCAACGCCCAAGATTCCACTCTGTTCCATTATTCTGTCTTGCTGTGTCGAGGGCTGTGAACGCCGAGGACACGGTCATTTTTCACATGCGTGGTCCCCTTCCTCCGGTGTTTTTTTGTCGATCAATAAAGCGCGCGTGCGCGCACAAAGCGAGCAGTTACCAGGAACAGCCAAACAGACATCAGCGATCTCGGAAAGAGCAACTTCATCGTGCTATTTATTATAAGAAAAAAAGTGATCCCCCTATTCAGTTTATTATTTGACTGCCTTTCTTTCGGCCCATGCGTAGGTAAGATAATGAAAAGTTCGAAAAGTACACTGTTATGTTGGAAGAAGAAGGACAAAACTAACAACAGAATGCTCAGAAAAAATTTCGAACTCCAGGTTTGAGAAGAACTCGCGACCCTATAACTATAAATCTTAGGCTGGATCACTACCGTCCCTCTGATATTGCGTATATTCAGCCATGATCCTGCGATCACTCTTGTTAAATAGCGTAGCCTGTGGAAGGCTTTCTTTTTGGAGAAAAGGGCCTAAAAATTGCGAGGAGATGGTGAGGGAAAAAATAGAATAGTGGAGAGGCGAGTAAACTCTCCGCGGCCTTTTCCTTCTGCTCTAGTCCTCACATACTCGACTCCCTTTTCTTGCCAATTTTTCCTTTTCCCCAGCCGATCTATCAAGGAGCCTGATTCCAAGCTACAATCCCAGACAAAAGTAGTCGGGAAGGTTGTACAACTTAACAGTAGTCCCTTTTAATCCTCAAAAAAGAAAGTTTTCTCTTTTGCTAAACATCCCCGTCCCCCGCTATTTAATGTTGGGATATGACAGAACAATTACGCGCACAAACATAAACGTTTTGCTCAACATTGGGCCATGGACCGGGTGTAGGAAGGAAAAAAAAAGAGGTGAAAAAAAACCTTCCTAACACTTCCAGTGATGAGACTTGGTGTAACTACTTCATGCAAAATTTACACAAATTATATATTCGATTTTATTGTTCGCATGAACAGCTATGATGTAAAATAGGATTTCTAGTCTAAGGGTATGGGTGATTAAAATGTCAAATTATAGCGTCATAAGGACGGACGTAGCCTGCGCCTAAGACGAAACTAAAGCTGGTTAAGTCCCTCTGCGAAACAGCGCCGACATCCATGTTCTGGGCCCCCAACTGTGTGCCAGGATTTGAGTACGCACCATGATTGGCCTGTTAAAATAGGCATTGTCGATTTGCCAATCAGGTCAAAATACCCTTCCGGTAATTCGTTGAGTCCGTTGGGGGCCCACAACAAGGTTATAGGCGCTGCTTCGAAGCCGTTTCTAAGGGACCGTCCATTATTTATCACCTGAGGGGATGGGGGAACGGAAGGGTGGAGGATTTGGGGCTAAACAAGGTGAAATTTAACCGATCCCTCCTTTGAATGTTATTTTGATGACTTCCGGGATCCCCCCCCCCCCCCCCATGTCTTCATTTTCCAAGCAAATTTGAGTGGTCCCCCCTCTGAATCCTTCCAAAGTTTTCAGCGATTCCCCCCTTTTTTTTCCCCAAAAAGCATGTGATCCCCCCTAAAATCCTCCGCCCCCGCCCCCCACCTCCAGGCGATAAATAATGACCGGTTCCTAACCAAGGTTAAATTACGTCTGTGACGCAGGCTAGGACGTAGACTTTCTAAAAGTCCTTTATTATTATTTTTTACTGGTTGGTTATACCATTTTAAAGACTTTTCATACCTGTTTGGCGCGAAGTTCATTGGTCGAAAATTCTATCGGTGACGTCATGACAATTGACCAATAGGACAGTGAGTGATATTTCACGCCGCTCCCGACACAGCATATGTTAATCAATTTTTCCCGAGTGAATTTATAATATGATTCAAATTCATCGTAGTTAGTAGAGGGGACTTGTTGGGAAAACCGGCAAACAACAAAGTTGAAAACAATGGTGCGGTAGTTAATGCTGGAAGCTCCCTAACCGTGCACAATCCTTTGTTTTTTGTTCACAATTCGAAACTGAAGATATTTATGCAATGTTTCTGTTGGTCTGTAAGTTCAAAATGATAGGAATGCTATTGAACGTTGTGCACGGTCAGGTACAAAAAAGCTAATAAAAACATATAACAAAAGAGGTCTAACGGGTTTCATAACCGTTCCCTGCACTTAATTAAATGACGACAAAATCCGTTCAGGCGAAACTAGTCGACTCTCGCGATCGGTCGCTGCTTGACCTCATGCTTTGAAGAACTTTTAAGAATTTATGAGAAGCAGCTGGAGAAGTCGACTTGTAGCAAGTCCCTGAGCAAGGACGGAAGTCACCAAAGAGGGTTAATATATATTATTTTTTAATTTCAAAGTCATTTTTATCGATTCTCACCCCCAAAGCTTAATTTGTAACGGACTTGACCAAAAGAAACGGTGGGCTCTGGGGAGCGGGGACAACAATGTGTATTATCCGAAAGAGCACTTGAAAAAACCTTTTCTCACTAAGACATGCACGTTAGATTTAGGTTTCTGGGAAACTGCCCACCTACCCCTCCCCTAAGCTAACATTAATATTTACTTCTCACTTAGGGAAAAATGATGGCTTAGGGAAGGGGTAGGTGGGCATATTCCCACAAACCCAAATTGATCGGACACGTTAAACTAGAGTTACGGGACCTCAAAGAAATTCTCATGCGACCCCATAGCCATACTTTTCCTTAAAAAAAAACAATTTTTATTATTATTTCATTTTATTTTTTTGCAAAATAAGATGATTTTTCAGTAACACACACCATTTTTGCATAAATTTTTTTGCTTAAAAACGCTAATTTCAGCAAAACAAAAAATGATGAAATGACAGTTTATGACATCAGAAAACTGTTGCTCTGGTTTTTGCGCAGTTAGGATTTTTTTTTTAAATTTCTCCGGTTTTTCTTCTTGATTTCGACAGTAGTCAGGATGTGTTATGTGTAATTTAAATATATAGCAATGGCTTTGCGACAACAAAACACTTCAATCAAGATTTATTTTACAAGGGGGTATCCCGTTTAAGTCCAATTTCAAAAACGCCATATCTCAAAATTTGCTCTAATTTTTTTTATCCTCCTTTAAAAAATTCTTTTAAAACGGGTATTAAAATGGGAGATTCAAAGGTTTAAAATTTACGTCAGCAAAAGTGACGTCATAATTTGACATTCCAGGGTCATCAGGATTCCCACAGGATTCCGTTGTAGGGCGGCTATTTTATTCATAGCCTTTACAAATAACCTCCTCTGGCATGTGGAAAATTAAGCCTTTCTATCCGCAGATGCCATTGTTATTTATTCGGCCATGAAGTCCACTGTTGATTGCATTCAATTATTAGCAAGATCTGCTCAGCCTGGAAAAATGAGAATCAGATTGAAAAATGAAGTCTGATGCTGAAAAATATAATGTCTACGACTACAAGCTTAATCAGGGATACAACCTAGAGTCTCTGCACTCTGTCAGATACCTTGGCCGGCTCTACCTTGTCCGACGAACTTCACTAGAATGAACATGTCAGTAATCAGAATAAAACTAACAACACTTCAGCCTTTCTCAAACCGAACTTAACACGTTGTCAACTAGGGACCAATGAAACGGCATAAACTGGCCTTGGTACGCCCAACTCTTGTAAAGCGTTACAATGTTGGAACAATGTTGTAACTATTCGAAACAATGTCTCAACAATGTTGCAAAGCTGTGTTTCACTAAAGATTGTCGTTGCGAATTGTCTCATGTCACAGCACGTTTAGACCGTATGGGATCCATATACTGTTCTTAAATCGCTTCGAGCGGAGGGATAGTGTCATTGCAATGATTTTAGCCCTGAAATAGAAGCCACTTGAAAGTAGGCCAACCATTGCACGTTTATCAATGCTGTATAAAAAGCGAAAAATAGGCTTGTCGTCTACGAAGATATTAACTCCAAACCAGCATGTCAATTGTAAGTATGCTTACAAGCAGCCGATAGCCATAAGGGATCATTATTTTCTTTCCAAGGACAATTTCAGAATGGAATGAACTCCTAAGAGAAATTGCACTAATTGTCCAGTTCACTAGCTGCAGTTGAAAACTCAATTTTTAACACCGTGAATACCAGATAAGATAAGACAAGACAACATTTTATTTGGTGTCTTATACCAGCTGGTACCGTGACTGTTTCCAAATAATTTAAAATTACAATGTTCTGTGTTAAGCTATTCATTACAGTATACATAACAAGTTACTACAAATAGCAGTAGTTACATCATAACACATACTACAAGATCCATTGGCATTTTCAATTATTCGGTGTTTATTGTTATTGTTGTTGCTATCGTTTTTGCTATATTGTTGTCATCTTTTAGAGAAGTCTAAAATGCTCAGTATTGAGCAACAGACCTATTCGATAAATAAATAAATAGATAATAAACTATAGGGGCGGTTTGGCCCCACCCGCGGGGGCGCGGGGGGGGGGGGGGGGTCACCGGGTAACAAAAGTTCAATAGTTGTTAATACTGAAAAAAGACCGGACTGGAAAATTTTGTTTTTATTAATGAGGGGTACCGTACAATCTGGGATATTAGTACATAAGGAGCTTTAGCAAAAAGGTGATTTTTTTTCGTCTTTTCTATTTCTTTGCTTTGCGTCACCTCCCCTTCCGTAGCTAGGAGATGTGATGTGTGACTGCATTTTCAAATTTTTGTGCTAGTTTATGCGCACTTTGCACTCTTGTGTAAACTCTTAAGAAGAATGAATTGTAATAAGAAATTAAAGCTGTAAAAGTTGTTTTTCTCTGGTATTAGACCAGATCACATTGAATCATTTTAAAGTTCTTACATTTGTATGGCGAGAAGATAAAACTATGTCGACAAACATTAAATATTAATTAATGAAAAAATTGTTTTATTTCCTCGTATATTATCTCTCGGCACCTGTTTTGATTTCAGTGAAACTTCCAGAGCGAAGATCACTTATGCAAATCGCTGCGGCTAATCCTTTAATCGCTTCGACATGTTTGCAAACAATATCCCAAACTCTTTCTTAACCTTTGTTTTTGCTTGTTCCCATAAATTCCCTAACCGGATCCTTTGAAGAATTTTAAAAGAAAAATGCAACGAGGAAGTTTATAATGCATTGTTCTTGGTGCTTTGGACTCACTTTGTTTCGGTTAATTAGCATTTGTTGTTGAATTTTTCAGGACAAAGTGATTTGGTGCTCACACGGTTCATATGCTAATTTGATTGAAATTATTCCACGTTTCCGCAAATAGCTCTTCATAAATATGTCTAGTTTGTTTATTTATTCTCAATTGTTCCTGACTAGTAACCAAGGTTGGCGCAAATATTTTCTCCTGCGAATTTTATACAATCAAAATGCAGTTTACGAACCCAAACCCTCCTGTATCCTTGAACCTGATCGGAAACTCCGCACTATATTTATCTTTGTCACGTGATCTACTTGTCACAGACGAATACTTCTATCGTTTACGAGGAGCAATTCGCTTCCTGTAAGAGGCTGTGATTTTTCAGTCGCGGCATTTCGATGCTGTTTTAGCCCAAGTTTGCTCATTTCGGAACTGCAGTCGTGCGTTTTAAATGGTATTTTCATCGCCTGTCAGAGCTAAAAGTACAGATTACTCTAAAGTTGTCGGGAGCTAATATGGCGGCCATTTCTGTGGTATGGGACTTTGTAATGGCGTGAAATCCAAAAGGACGAATATTGCTTCAAGTTTCCTTTGAAATTCCGAAGATTTTAGGAGAAACAGGGCCTTACACACAGGTCTTGTTTAAACCATTGTTTAATCGCCATTTGAAGTGAACATTCTGTGAACATGCTGCGACGTGCTTGGCTAAAGAATTAGCAGGCGACACAAATCCAAGGGTTTCTGGTAAATACGGGAAGAAAAATTCCGGAAACGTCTTAGTAGATGGCAACAAGGACTGAACACGGCAAGGAGAACAGATACCGAGCTCGCAGAGATTTGGCCAATGCCTCAAAAGGTGAGAACAATGATACCGTGAAGAGTCAAAGCTCATCCGGGGTGACTCGCAACAAGAACATTATTGACACAAAAACAAAGCGTAATGCAGCCAGTCCAGAGAATGAGCAGAAACACCGAGCGTACAACAAGTTCGGTGCTCCTCCAAAGAAAATTATATCGTCCGATAAAGCTTTCATTGCACCTCTAAAAAACGAGAATGTTGCTCGTAAAACGCGAGATGAGAAACCCCGCGTGCCGCGAAAACCCAGTAGTGAAGGACGGCCTGCCGTGGGAGATAAAAACAAGAACGGAGTTGAAGATGAAGGGAAGCCCAATGTGAGCAAGTTGAAACATATTTTTGATGAGACAATTGCGAACGAGACACTTAAAGCACGCCAGAACTACAAGAAACCAAGGCCTGTTTCAGAGGCATTTGACAGGGTGAAAGCAGAAAGTGGTTCTTCAGAAATTGCTCAGTCAGCTGTTCCAGGAAGATGGTCGTTGCCTAGTTACTACAAGAAGACGTTGCCCACTACACCTTCTGATCCATCACACAAACCTCATGTATCTCAGGGTATTGCCGCGAGAAGGGCGGTTTTTGAAAGTGGTGGATCGAATGAAGATGTCCAGCCCATGGAAAAACGATCCCCAAGCCTGATAGATTTAGTCCCAGATTTAAAGGAGCTGGACCTCAGCTCCCTGCGAAAAAGTGACCCATCACCCTCGCCAAGATCTCGCACAAGATCTGACCCAGGAACTAAGCGACCTATGTACATTATACGCAGCCGTGGTCGCTTTTCATCTGATTCTAAAGCTGTCAATGGAGATTATCGAAAACAATCCCATGATGACTCTGTTTTAAGGAGACCAGGAGCGCATGGTAGTAAGTATCTCTATAAATCTCATAGTGTGGATCGTATCTTGCCTGACTCAATTGTGATACCTGGTAGTGTTAATGAGAAGGACAAAGAAACTGCTAAGACTGATGTCTCTATTACATCGCTAAAGAAAGAACAAGAGGAAAAGCTGGTGTCTTCTAAGGCTGAAAAGACTGAGCAGGAAGACAAGTCCGATGTTAAAGATGTAAGTGCTCCAACTTCACAGGATCATGGGCAGGTTGGCCAGAGATTTCGTCGAAAAGAAGTTCCAAAAGATGACTTCTTTGATGAGACTCCTGGGAGGGTGCGAGAAGCCACCTGGAAGGATGAAGAAATTCCACCAGAGGAGCTGGCACAGATGGACTCATCATCCAGCTTCAGTTTTCCAAAAGTTCGGGACTCAATTGCACTGGAAAGTGAAAACAAAGGGTCTCGTTTGTCTGAGGAAAGTAAGCACCTCAAGTCTAAAACTGAAGATGTGACGTCACACAAAGAAGAAAGTGAAAGCTCTGGGGATGAAAGTGCTGGTAGTGTTGTTGAGCATAGTGATGTGGAGGATGATCAGAACGAATCTCCAGTGTCACTTTTATTTTCAGCAAAGCCACTGTCATCTGCATTGGCTAAGGGCAAAGACAAAGACATTAAAACACAAAAGAGAAGTGTTGGATTTGCAGTTGAACTGCCTAAAGCATTTCCAACATACAGTGCAGAGGAATATGAAAGAGGTAATGATGACATTGATCCTGTAACAGCGTCAGCTGAATGGGAACTCGAAAAACGAGTAGAAAAGATGGATGTTTTTTCTGTCGACTTGGAAAAAGGTAAGGTAATGTACAAATGTACATATCACATGAATTTTGAGCTTTTCCACATTCTAGTTTGGAATGTAGCCCATTTTACCCCTAATACATGTACATAAATGTCTAGGGTTTTGCATGCATTCCATCACTTACAAAGATTTTTTTGTCATTACAGTCATTTCTTTTTCAGTTTCACATCACCCCATAAGAAGGCTGTGCTCTTAAAGTGCCCAGTGGCCCCTGGTGTCTACCTTTTGCTCTTGGGCAACTAAAAAATCTTAGTTTTTTTTTTCATATGCTGGCCACCCTAGATTTCACAGGTTCAGAGCACCGGGCTTCCTTCAATTGTTTTCGATCACAGCATTGCATAATACAGCTTGTTTACTCCCCAAAATTTTGCATTAGCATTATTTTCAATTTCTCTTGAAGCATTTTACTACCCAGAAGAAATTGAAAACAATTTTCGGAGGTAAGAAAGGTGTACATGCATTATGGGCACTGTGAAAGTTGTGGGTAAAAGCAAGTTTGATTATCATTACTTCATGTAAGACTTTGTATAATGTCCTTAGCCTCTCAACATTGTCCTTAGCCACTCGACAATGGCCTTAGCCACTCGACCATAATGTAGGGGCTGGATGATTGGTATTGAATGCAAAAAAGGCATTCTCTAAATGTTAGATGTCCAGAGGTTGGTTTCTCTGTGTATGACTGTTTTACTCTGAGTAAAATAAAATTTCTGGGTTACATGTACTTTCATATTTCCTCAAAATGATTGTGCTGAATTGAGCAGTGTGTTTAAAGACAATTTTGACGTCCATTCTTGCAAGGACCGTAAAAAAAAATGTAAGCATGTCTGTTGTATTTGCAGGTGAGAGAGGGCTAGGTTTAAGCATTATAGGTCTTGGTGTTGGCACTGATACAGGGGTGGAAAAACTGGGCATATTCGTCAAGTCACTGACGGAGGGTGGAGCTGCTGCTGCTGATGGAAGGTAATGACTCTCAATTGTTATTTAAAAAATAAATCATTTGCACTTTACTCAGAGTTGTTACATGTACATGCTTTAATTCATGTAACATGATTAAATCACCTGCACACCTGAAAGTTTTACTGCATTTTGGAACAATAAAAATGGTAGCATGTTCTGTGATCAGTAAATTTTTCGCCATAATCTTGATAATCTTTTCCTGTCATGTAAGTCTGGAACCAAAGAATTTTTTAACTTAGAATTGGCTGACAGCTGAAAGTCGTGTTCAAGTTTAGACAACTCTTGATGTAAAGGTTCATGGTTTATAGTCAGATAACAGCACTGTACACAGTATGGCATATGAATATCAAGAAACAATGTATATAATGCCGTAAATATCCACTTTTATGCCCCCTCCCCTCCCCCCCCCACTAATAAGCCCCCAAGTTATAGGCCCATCTAGCGGTACATGTAACCAAAAACACAGATAAATTTGATTTTTTATGTTGAATCTTGGAAGCTTAAAAAGGGAATAAATTCAAAAGGTATTTTGATCAGCACCTCCTCCCCCTGCCATTCACAAGCGGAAGTTTACGGTATGCACATTAATTGAATTTTGAAACCAGTTTTGGTGAAAAAAGGGCAAGTGTACATGTAGGTAGATATTACATGAAATATTAGATAACAATAAGTATGTAGGTTCCTTAAGAGTACAATATTTATTTATTTTGCCACACAACACTGTTATCATTGTTATCGTCCTTAACATTGTTATCCCAGACACTCTGTACACAATACTTTTTTATGCAATGTATGTTATGTGCAGTCTTCAAATTCTTTCCTTTTAGAATACAAGTGAATGATCAAATAATTGAGGTTGACGGAATTTCTCTTGTCGGAGTAACACAGATATTTGCTGCACAGACACTAAAGAACACCAGCGGGGTGGTGAGGTAAACAAAAAAAGCAAAAAATAGTTTTTTTCTTTCTTCTGATTAGTGTTACATAGTCATTTAAATGATGATTAATATTACACATAATGTAAATGTAATTGCCTTTTGTCTTAAAATTTTTTTCGTAAATTAAAATACAAATAAATTATTTACTATCAGTAAGAGAATCTCTGAAAAAATTGCAATTTGATCACAATTGATCTCTTTTAAAATTTTTTGAAATGTTCAAATTTGCTGCCATATTTGGTACTCCATTCATCTTAGTCTCTCTTGGAAACGAAGGAGCTGATGTAAATATTCTGTGTGAGAATAAACAGAATAAAGTCTATAAATCATTTGGCATTTGTATCATTACAATAATTTTTTTAATTATTTAGAAATCTGCTCAGAAGCACAGCATACAGTGTAGTCAATAAGTCTGTTTTCAGCTAATTCAACTTTGTCAATAAAGTGCATGCAATTTCTGCTAAAACTGTTTTAAAGCATGTTTTAAAGTTAAGAAAAAGGCTATTTACATTGAATCTGCATCCAAGAGTTGTGGACATGATTATAAATAAATTTTAGATCAAGGCTTGTGAAAAAATCTGGGACTAAGGTCTGGATAATATTATGGAGGTGCAACTGTACACTAGTGAAACCGGGCGTTTCATGCACCTACATGTATGCAGTACAGATACTGTACTTCTGTTTTTCAGTCATACCACTTGGGCCCAAAGAAACCAAATTATTTTCACACTATTTACTGTACATGTACATTGTAACATGTACACTTGTCTTGTAATCATTTTTGAATATAACGTGTTAATCCTCAGATTTCTTATGGGAAGAGACAAGAGTAGAGCTCACCTACACAATTTGCACAGAATTGACTCTAACAATGAACAGCAACTTGAAGTACTTCGGCAAAAACTAGCTCAGGTTGGTACAGAGAACAAATGCACAAATGCCATGAGAATTTACCTTGCCAATAGTTGGCCATGTTTGTAATAATGATCATCTTTTAAGGAGCTGGGTGTTTATTACCTATGTGTGTGTTTGGAGGGCGGGAGGGCAGCACTTTTGCAGGAGGGGGGGGGTCATTTTCAGATAAGGGAGTGTTACCTGGGAGGTCACTTTAATTAATTTCATGAAAGTAGTACAAAGCAGTTAAACAAATGTGAATTCAAATTGAATGTAACAGCTTTGAAAAGTCAACAGACTCATAAACACAACTGTAGATAAAGTATGTGGTAATCTTCGACACGATTTGTAGCTAGAATAGTCATACATTAGTTTCCACAGCAGTTGAGTTGGGTGGGGGTGTGGTCACTTTCACAATGTGTAAAATTTATGTGGGGCCATTTTTAAAAAGCTAGGATGAAGTGGTGGTCAGTTTGAAATTCTTCTAAACTTTCTCAAAATTGACGGCCCTCCCTCACAGGCAATTAATGACCAGTCCCTAATTTTGCAGCAATCTACAGCACCTCTGCAGTTGTTCAGGGAAAAAATGTGTGGTTTGAAATCCACTGGCTTGCACTCAATATTTTATGTACTATTGATGTGTATTACAGGCTGAAGCCAAAGCAGAAGAAGCAGAGAAAAGACTTGCAGTGGCAGAAAAAATGTTTTCAGCTCAGTCAAATGATGTTATGGCAAAACATGTGAGTGGTTTTATAGGTTTTGTCTCGGCAATTTAGTTTACTGTAGGTTTGTGATTTTTCGCGTCCTTTCTTTCACAAACACAAATTGTACCAAAGTGCAAAATGAACTACAACATATACACCAGTGCATCAGGGAACTGTGATAATTGCTAAGTGGGTTATCTACATGTAGCTTTCTTAATCGCTTAATCGAAAGGTAGTGAAATACCACTTATTAGCCACGGACAAGGTTAACAAGTTTATTATCTGGCCTTTTTGACACTATTATTATACTGAATACAATAATAAACATTGGAAGTAATTATTAGTTTCAACATCGGCTCACAAGGGATCATTCAAGGTTGTGTTCACCAAAACAAACCTGGTGATGTGATCAAAACCACAGGACACAGTTTATTTGACAATGAGAAATTTTGGACCCAAGCCCCCGATCAATTTAGAGCGCTTTTCACTTGACTGTTGTAAAACCAAAACCAAAGTAAATACACTAGCCAACCAAAGGGCGTAGTAAAACCAAAACCAAAACCAAAACCAATTACTTTTGACAGTCAAGTGAAAACCGCTCTAAAACACCAACTAATCACGGATAACTTTTAAAAAGACACATCACCCCAATGAGTTGTACAGTTGAACCTACAATACAGTCTTCTGACACTGGTCAGCAGATACCCTTAGTTGACAGCTGTCAATTGACCATAACATGGATGTCCATTATCAAGTTTAACACAGAATGTATATGCCCTGGACCCTTAGCGGAAGACCTTAGACAACAATGACCTCAACCAGGTTGTGGCCTCCAGCGCTATTGGTGAAAACATTTAGGTTTATTCGGGTAGGGTGCTCAGTCTCGCGGGCTCCTAAAACCTGGTCTGCGTCATTCTTATTTAAGTATTTTCACACTTAGATAGTAATGCCTGGTCATTGCAAGAAAATCTTGCCTGCTTAGCAGTGAATCAGAGCGTGTGAACTATTGTAGCCATTATAATAATCTATTAAAATTTAAAATGAAAAAATTTTCATCTTCACTGTAGAAATCTGGTAGTGATGATGAACAGACAAAGAAAGCATTAGCTGAAATGAAGGAAAAGATGAGCTCATTAGAATCAGACCTTGCAGTCTCCGAGGCAGAGAATGACGACATGGTGCGGCAGTTGGAGGAAAGTAAGGGATTATACCTGATCCTGGAGAAAAAATACCAGATTGCCAAGGGAAAAGTCAAGGAATTTGAGGAAAGGTGAGTTTAGAGCAAAAGGTTTGTTGTCTAACAACAAACAATACTAATTAACTACCATACTTACAGACCGTGTATTTGTAATTCTAAAACTTTGTAATGGCTAATTAGGCCTGTAAGCAGTAATAATCAATGACTCAGTCGGACAATGCACAAAAAAGGAAGCACTTTAAACATCAGATCTTGAATCTCTTTATGGAGGGAAATTAAATGGTTCTTGGATGGATCATTAGCAACTTAAATAAATCAATGCAAAGAAGGTCATCACAGTTAATGATGCAACTTACACTGTATGCAGACGATCTTATTTGCCCCTTATTTTTTAATTCATCAGTGTCAATATTAATTTTTGAATTCCTGTATTTATCTTTTCATAACTAACTTGTTGATTATTAAAAAAAACACCTCCAGAGCATGTATCTTGTTCATGAATATTTGCACACTCAGGAGCAGTAGGTTTTTTCTCCATAATTATTATAATCGGGCCCTATTTTGTTTTTCAAGGGATCAAGCAAATGCTGCAGCTGCTGAGAGATCTGCAGTGGAAATTAAACTGCTTCAAGATAGGGTTGGTAGATACCATGTTTTCGTTTTTGGTGACTTTAAAACAAAATTTTATATCATGGTAAATTTTCATGTATACACAAAGTAATTCAATAAATACATGTATTTAGAGAATCTGGATATTTGTCATTAGTCTCTTGGGGCATTTTGAATTATTTGAGGAAAAAAACTAAAAATGTCATTATCAATAATTTATTTATAAAAATAAGAAAAAGGTGATGGTTTATAAAAACCTTAAGAGAATTATCCACCCAACAGTTTTCCATTGTCATTGCAGTGCATAGCTTGAAAAACCATTTGCAGTTTCCTTTGTTGTTTTTTTGGCTTACTGGATGCAGATTTGCTGTCAATACAAAGA
Source organism: Porites lutea (assembly GCF_958299795.1). Lineage (NCBI taxonomy): Eukaryota > Metazoa > Cnidaria > Anthozoa > Scleractinia > Poritidae > Porites > Porites lutea. Next base: position 8,189,392 of record NC_133214.1, read on the forward strand.
CTTTAATCTGCACCTTCTTTTCTTTGAGTTTGAGAAGCTTTTGTGACTTAACTAACTTGGACCATGATTTGTTATTATTTTAAGGTCAAAGAACTTGAAAGTCAACTTCACATTCTACAGCAACCAACACCAGGGAAGGAAACAAAACCCACCTCAAAATTATTCAAACAAGAACAGGCAGAGTTGTCATTATCTAGCTCTAAATATTTGGGAAAGGATGTTCCTTCAGGGAATGTGCAATTAATTTCAAGCAAGGATAAAAAAATAAAGAAAAATGAAGAACAGAATGTACCGCCCACTGCTGAGAAGAAATCTCAAGTGAATGAGGAAGTTGTGGAGAATGGTTTAGCAGCTGAAGTACAACAAGCACTTGCAAATTTCCAATTGAGCTGGGACACAGAGGCAGATAAAGTTAAAACAGGTACAGTGTATCATTGACATTATTCTGTCATCTGATCATTTTAGCAATGAGGGATTCTGTGATAGAATGGGAAGAGTCCCCCTCTCCCAATCAGTTAAAGCCCGACAGATCAGATTCCTGGGCCATTGTCTTTAGCACCCCCAGGAGGACCATATTTCCTAATATGCTCTGTACCACCTGAAACATGGTAAACCAAGACCTGGTGGATGTAAAATTGTATTCCACAAATATGCTACAAAACTAATCAATCCCGAAAATCCCCCATCCCCCCCCCACCTCTGTTCCTCTTGAAATTCTTTGGCACATGACCGCAAAGCTTGGAAGCACATGGAGGTCAGTTGTTGGCACCACTGGGAACACCCATGAATGCTTCAGCCAAGTAGAGATATCATCTGTATCGTTATTATGTTGATGTATCTACATGTAATCATGACTCTAGAGTTTTAGATTTATGTACATGTAGTTGCCAGGAATTGTTGACCATTACATGTATCAGTATTACTAGTAAATAGAGACTCCACTGTAAACTTATACATTAAGTTACCTCAACGATCATTATTCTGGCTATTACGAAACCCTCATCCAATAATAAAGTTGTTTATTAAGTGAGTCTAAGTGGCCAAGAAAACTTCATGTACGTTAATGGGCCATTTGCAGTCATCATGGCACAAAATAACACTGTGAAAGGAAAAATATCACCAGTAATTTTTTGTTGCTACTAAACTAAAAAAACATTTTCCATGATTTTATAAGAAAGAATATGATATTCAGCATTTTTCATTTGGCCTTCAGAATTGCAAATTTCATTGAATTGGATCTAGTCATTGCATGTCATCATATCAGTTTTTTTAACGTCTCTTCTTCTCTTTTCTTTACTTCAGAAACCACAGAAGACAACAAAAATGAAGGATTAGACCTAAACATTATACCAGCCACAGAAACACTCGGCAATGAATATCCGATGGAGAAGAAGAGACTTGCAGAGGCACAGGGGAAAAAACATAAGCCAACCCGAGCCAGCTGGGCTAAATCACTTGATGATGATGATGATGTATGTCAGTCATGCTATATGATGATTTATCCAGTGGAACCCCGTTAATACAGTCACCAATGGGCCAAAAAAACTATGGCCATATTACTTGGTGACCTTGTTAATGAGGGGTTTTTTTACATGAAAATGTATGGCCGTTTTGCCAGGCAGCCAAAAAACGTGGCTGTAACAACGAGGTGACCATATTACTTGAGGTGGCGGTAAGGCAGGGTTTCACTGTAGTTTAATTGTTTTCGTGCCATGTTTTTAACTTTTGAGCAAGCATTATTAGGGAAACCAATTATTGATTTCCCTAATACATGTAATAATCCAATTGATAGCAATTAACAACCGGGGCCTGTTCAGTGTACCAGAAAAGTAGCCATACTAGCTATTGTAAAGTGTCTTTATAGCTTTAGAAAGAAATGAGTAATGGAGTTTACTTGTTCGGTGATGAAGTATTTATTTAGCCATGAATGCTTAAAATTAACAAGACATTGAATTCTTATTAACCATGAATTTAGATATTTGCGGCTCAGGAGACTTCAGATAATGATGAAGAAGACAGCCCCTCAAAGACAAGTTTAGCAGAAAGTGAACACAACCATAGAAGCCCTCCAACAGGACCAGGGCTTCATCTTCCTTCCTTCCCAGCTGGAGGCTTCAAACTTCGGTCCACAGGCAAAAATCTCTATGATGAATCACCTGCAAAGAGTGGGGACACGTCTCCGCAGGAAACTCGAGCGAGCTTTCCTCTTTCTCACAAGGAGGAGACACGTAATATTGTAGTTGAGAACCTTTTGGAGAAGCAGCTTTCCAAGGCAGATATCCAGGTGTCATCTCTGCCAACTACTGCACTTGACAGGGTGGACAGGGTGGACAGAGTAGAGCAGAAACCTGTTGAAGATGAGGAATGTTTTTCAGGGTCTGCAAACTCCTTGGATGAAATTGAAGAGGCTGCTAGGAGGGTAAGAAAGCCATTATTGTCATTGTATTGAGCAGCATCAGGCCTTCCTTAGGGGTTAGGGGAGAGTAGATTTTGGATTAATTTACATGTAGGTTTCTTGGAAATTGCCCACCTACCCTTCCCCTGAGCCAACATTAACACTTCTCACATTGTAGGGCAAACTGTTGACTTAGGGGAGGGGTAGGTGGGCAGTTTTCCAGAAACCTAAATTAATCTTTCCCCACTCCCATAAACGCCTGGTGCTTGGGCTACATTCATTTTGACATTACTCTCAATCCTCAGATTGACTCAGACCTAGCCTCATCACATGGTTCATCACGTGGTTCTTCCCCATTCCTCCCTCCTGCTATGCCTTTGTTACAAGTGAAGAGTGTTCCTGTTTTAGAGCCTTACAATGAAGCAGCTATTGATTGTCCACCTGAGCTTCTTGCTGCCAGCAGCCAACCTGGCTCTGGGCGGGCCTCACCAAGTAAGTGCCAAGCATGCTGGTATTTGATTTTATTCTTCTTGTTTGATTTGTTAGTTACATACTGTAGACAGCCATTTATAAGAACTGGGCTTATACATCTTTGTAAATAGGGGTCTTAGAACTTAACTGGAAGGGCTTATATCCGGGGGGAGCTTATAACCGTAGTAATTAAAAGTATGTCAAAACAAGGTACACTGTAAAGCAGTGCTGATCAGATTGCTTTTTACATTAATTTTACTGGTTTTAAAATTAAGCTTCATGATGTCATGATACATCATCAAGATAAATTGAATTATTTTTAATACAAGCTGGAGAGGTGCTTGTGTCCAGGGGGTGGGGAGGGGGGTCTTATAACTATATGAGCGTATAACTGAGTGGGGGGCTTATAAGTAAGGGAATTTATAAGCTGCAGTTTGAGAATCTTTGTAATTTGGCTTGGATGCGAAATAATAATAAGTATTTCATCAAAGTATGTTGAAGATTGAGCGCAAATGTTTTGGAATATGGAGGAGGGATTTTGGGAAAAAAATTCGGCAAAACTTGTCTTCGATGAACACTCCCTAAAAACTAAGTTGTTAGTGCTTTAGTACTCCTTGAACATTCCTTAAATGTTACAACCAAAAACCAGCACAAACACTGGCAGAACATTAAATTTAGATTCTTGAGGTAAAGCGTTTAAAAATTGTTATTTGCTTGTTCCTCTCTCGCTAGGTGTTGCGTCGAATACAGATGGACAGTCATCAATGAGTAGTCCTGATGGGCAGTCAGTTGAAGTGTCACAACTTGTGTCCGACTGGGACACAGATCAGGTGGGTCAGTCAAACAAAAGATTTTGTTTACCTTCAACTCCCTTGAGCTGTCAACATCAGTAAATAATACATAATCAACAGAAAAGGGTGTGAGAATTGTTAAAATGGTCATCAAATGGGAAATACTTCTAATTTTTCATCAAATTTTCTCAACGTAATATTCAACTAAAGGTATGAACATAAGTCTACTCTGCAGAAATTGTATGTGGTTTTATACACTAACTTGTATGTAGAAATTGGGGTTTAAAGGGGTACTATTAATGTGCAAGCACTGTCTTGTATCGTTATTGTAATTTGCATACCCACGGAGCATTTAGGAGCTCATAACAACTCGTTGAAACGAGTCCGTGCGTTGAAGATCGAATTGGGATTTGGAGGTGTTGTTTTTTTTAGGGGAAGGGAAAACCGGAGTGCCCAGAGAAAAACCTCTCGGAGCAAGGGAGAGAACCAACAACAAACTCAAACCACATAATGACGTCGACTCCAGGATTCGAACCTGGGCCACATTGGTGGGAGGCGAGTACTCTCACCACTACGCCATCCTTCAGTGCTCCTCTTAAAATAATAATCGTGGGTACAGGAGACGGCTTAACGCATTTTAAGTGTGAATAAAGCCCTCTTCACACCAACAAAATCAGTTTTTTAAAGTTTTTTTTTTAAACCACGTTAAAGAAAAGATAATCAGCGAAAGAAAACTAAAGGACTAGCTTTTACAAACACTTTGAGAAAAATATCGTTGACTTATGCTTTCGTTACTGCCAATCTTTTGGTCGCTTTTATGAAGGAGACAAATGTACACCGTGTTTAATTAAACAGTTTTTAAACATGTCTAAGCTTTGGTGTGAGTTCAGTTGGGCATAAGGCTACTTTGTTTTAAATCAGTGCTGCTGTGAACTTGTAGGTGTACATGTGGCTGGTGGCAAATGACCTTGAAGTGTACGGGGAAGAGTTCAGCAACAAAAATATCGACGGCAAGCAGTTATTAAATTTAGATGGCTCCAAGCTCAAGGTACGACTTGGTGTTTACCCGTCTTTAATGTTTGGGGAAATATTCAAAGGAGAGCTTTTTCTCTTACTTAACCCCAGGCCGACATGCTTCGGCCTCAAAGCCGAAGCGACTAGCGGCGAACCCGCGGGAAAAAAACTTTTGCGCGGGTCACTATAAAGACTTGGCCGAAAACGGAAACCGCGCACGTCAAGTCTCTGGCAACCAGGGTAGGTTGATTTGGAAGACTGTGCGTTACTCTGGAAAAGTACCAGTGTCGCCCCTGACTCAGAAACCTGTGTTGCACGATTTGATCATTTAAGAGGCAAAAATAGGGGGTAAATGTTGATCATCGTTTTCATTTTTTTAAACTTTTCAGGCCATGGGTGTGAGCCAAAACCACCGAGCTGTAATAAAGAAAAAGATCAAAGAAATGAAAGCGGAAACGGAGCGGGAACTCAAGGCCAGAAAGCAACGCGAAAAAGAACAAAAGGGAAATAAAGGAAAGCTTGAGAAAATGGGATTTATGAAAAAGAAGGGAGTCTACAACATTAACTAGCCATTGGTGCTGGCAAGTTTTATTGAATTATAAGAGACTCTTACTACAACTCGTTATAGCTTTAAGGCGATTAAGGTAGCAGTATAGTTTTTTGAAAAAATCGTTCATTTTTGTCTTTATTGTGAAAGTTTATATTTGAAAACACAGTTGTTTGTCGATTTGATTGCCAACTGTGAGCATGCAAACTGTCGGATCATTATTTTTATGTTTTAGTTAAAGCTCGGCATGATTACACGGTATCTTCGATGTCTAACTTCCTTGTCATCACCACGTGAAAAGACTCGCAGAATTACAGTGTCTGCAGTCTGGAGAGGTTGATATATGAAGTATTAGTTAACAAAAAAAGTTGTAAAATATCATTAGGGTATCATAAAAAATAAGACTCGCACTATTGAATAGTTACTAGTTACTCGGCTATCGGCGTAGGACTGTTGTATTATATATGCGTTATTGACCAAGCGTGAAGTCGATATGGCTGAAGATTGGCCGAGGAGCGAGACGAAGTCGTGGTCAATAAATGCGCAAAAAGGGACTTGGCCAACGTACAGCCATCTTGACCGAACAAGCTTGGTCAATGAAGAATTTATTTTTGTTATGGCTATAGACAGAATTTTTTCCAGCGGAACGAACGCGGGAAATCCCGAGCGGGCCCACGTTATCCGCCCGGGTGGCCAATCAGAACGCACTGGATTCGCTTCATCTTACCCACTCATTGTTTCAGCCACTGGGAAACCGCCCACCTACCCCTTCCTGAAGCCATCATTTTGCCCTAAGTGAGAAGTAAGTTTTAATGTTGGCTTAGGGGAGGGGTAGGTGGGTTGTTTCTCAGAAAACCTCATATAGGACGAGCCCAGTGCTAATGGACCAGAAAAATAGATTTAGCCCATTAGGATTAGGTTCGTCACATGTATTAACTGGTACAAAATGTAAAAAAGGGTACCAAATGTAATGCGGAATTGGTGCCAAGTGTAATCACAAGGATCACAACTCTGGGATAAGGAATGGGTCACAATGGTTACATAGAAATGTATCAGGGGTGAGGTGGGTCATTTGTAGGAAGAACCGAGTTCTTGAGATGTAGGATTGGTGCTATGATAGGTTTTTTTAATAGTCATCACATTATCTAATTGCGGGCGACAAAGGGGTGCCCGCAATCCAAAACCCAGGTTGTTATTACGCATGCGTCGCATGTATGTAGCCAGCATTCGTTTGGACTTCCATTAAGAATGAATGGAATGCAAAGAACACAATTTGATCACATTTGGACCTCCTCTCACTTGTAATGTGATCACGCGTGTTTTGACTATCTGTCACGTGAAACTTACGAAGAGCACAGCAATGGAGCAGAAGCGTTTTGACTTTGATCGTTGTCGCCCGCACTCTGTAACCTTTGGTTATTACTAGTATTATATTTGTAAAACCAAACCACTTGTAATATGGACGTTCACTTTGTTTGTTGCATGGTGTAGTATGGAAATTGTCCGCTTTGGGCTAACAAAAAAGTATTCTTTTGACCTAACATAATTCAATGTTCCGGAATTTTGCATGAAATGGTAATTAAACAACTTAACAATCCGTAACTTTTCTAATTAGCGCAAGGACGCGTGGTACGTAACCGGTATTAGCTCGTCCTCAAGCGAAGGTTTATTTGTTTAAGCAATAGCGTACTTTCTATCTTTTATACATGTCATCAATTTTCGATGAAACTGATCCTTGTTGCGATTGCAAAATTAATAACAATTGCGTCTCTCCCTTCTTACATATGGTGACATTGTTTCGTGCATTTGTGAAAGCCTGCGAACACAAGCGTATTTTTAGTCGTATCCTTTCCCCACCTGCGTTCGCAGGTTACTCCTTATTACATTTGTGATCTTTTATTACATTTGCCACCTATTTCTGATAACATTTGGTATCCTTATTAGATTTGGCACCAAATCCTTATTACATTAGACACCATTTGGCGCCAATCATTACATTTATTACCTTAAAGGGGCTCGCCCTCAATCGCTATGGAACTTCAAGTAAGCAAAGAAATTACATGTAAATGACAAAATAAGAGATCCAAGACAAACAAATATGTCTCCTGAGCATTATTTTTGAAGTTGCAAGCAGCAGGGATCAACTTTGAAAAACTGTTTGGCTGAACAGTTTTCAAAAATCCTAATTTCAATCCGTTTCAATCTTCTTCAGTTTTGCCCATCCGTGGCACCTGTTGTTTCTGTTATGTTATTTTAACCTTCCTGTAGAGTTTTAAGCGGTTATTTCTATGTTTCTCTTAATTTAACGGGCATTTTGTAATTTCCTAATTTGGCTGAATTTCGTGACACAGCTCCCTTAACAACTGGGATCGTGACTGACAACTGGTGCAGTTATTTGAAAGGTAGCTTGTATGACTTTTCCATTACTTCTTTGGAGACAGCATAGTTTGACTTGTAGGTGGCGTGACTCGTATGCTCTGCTCTTCAAAAGTGAATTGTGTGACTTCGTAATTCGATGAACTTTATGCAATCACCTTTAAACAGAGTGCACTGTATACAACTAGGCCATCACAACGATCATCAAATGCGTCTTTAATAATTTAACGAAATTTACTCCAAAGCGTGGGATCATCATATCCCAGATTTTTGTACGTTGTTCTTTGTTCCCTGAACCATAGTTTTTCCGCATCTTTATCTCTGGTTTTTGAATTATTTGTGGTAAATTCTTTTTTAGAGACATTTTGAAAAATATGCCTAACGCTAGGTATTTGTTATCAGGCAGTAAAATCAACAAGGAACACAATTAATTCTGTAAAGAATACGAGTTAGTGTTGACATGGATCAATTGTATTATGTTTAATTAAGTTAATTAATGAAATTTTGTAACCTATAGTATAAATGTACCAAATTTAAAGTGCAATAGCTATAAAATGAAATTTATTTGATAAATAAAGGAAAATTTCAGCAAAGGGTCATCGTTTTTACTTTTACTCATTTTATTACTGTTTATTTATTCATTCGTTCATACATTTACTCACAAACTCGTCCCTTCACTTCTTGATGCATTGCAAAGGATAAGTAATCTAAGGCGAGAAGTGCTTTTCCATAAAAAAAAACAACGATTCTGACTCGATTCTGTCAACTTTTGGCCGGAGAAGTCGCGCGTGAGCTCTCGAAAAGGAGAGCTTGCACTCAACTGACGGTAGGGGAACAATTCGCAATATTTCACAAACTTTATTCCCACCACGCAATCAAAAACTACTACCTCAGGGATGAATCTGAGACAAAAAGAACCAAACGATCGGTTCTACATAATTCTTCATATCACACTCATCCTCATCTAATAATTGAGTTCATATTTTTAATCAGCTTGGTATAATGGTGGCATTCAGTCTTAAGGAATTTGTTGGAAAGTCCCACAGAAAGCCTATGGAAAATTTGGGGTACATGCCACATTAAAAGCGATACACTAAAACCGAAACAAGACCTGTAATTCCCCAATTATCCGATATCTGACGATATATATGGCTAATAAGGAAGACACCGGCTATTCAAACAAAAATTAAGAATCAGTTGTGTTTGCTTGCTTTTTCTGCGGTTGGGATGTTAAAATGACAAAATTTTCTTCACCATTTTCACAAAGACCATGATTCACTTTGTCATAACCATTGTCTTCGATTTCTCTTTGGACGACTGTTATACCCAAGAGAAATTGCACTATGGGGGAGGAGGAGGGGGTGGGGGGAGGTGTTATACGGTCGATGTGAAAGTGGTAAATTGTTTTGAATTGCAAATCATTCCATCACGTTTTTTCGCTTCTTTAGCCCGTGCATCAAAACAGCCAATCAAGAAACAGGAAATAATCTCGAGGATGCATTCGGTCGGCCGTAAAATTCAAATTTAAATTAGACCTGACCGGCATTTATGCTCAATTATTGAGTTTGCGAAAGAAGACGCGAAAGTATACTACGCTGCGAATAATTTTTCGTCTCACGAAGAATGCTGCTCTCGAGTCTTCCACGAACAAGTTGTCTGATAAGCATTATTCAAAGTGTGAAAGGAAAAGAGTCTACTATACGACATATACTGTAACCAACCAGAAGGTAGGTAGAAGTCGCTGTCAAATTTGTTTCATTTCTCTTCAGTTAATTTCTTTTCAACGCCAGATAAAATGGTTTAATTTTCATTTTCAATGTTATAAGCATGCTTATATAAATTGCTTGCCAATACAAACGTCTACGCGAAATTAAACACGTGGTCGGTGTGGACACAGGCGGCCCAGGCGTAGTATGTGTCAAATGAATATATTAATATTCACATGGACAAAATAGGATGAGTCGTCGAAACTCCCATGAACTAAAATAGTCCAAAAGTCAAAATATAACAAAACAAAGCTAAGACACCTTTAACTGAATGTATCCTTGTCTTTCCTGGCCGGTTAAAGTGGAATTTTGTTAAGTTTTGCAATTGCAAAACTCAACAAAATGAGTCAGGCTATTCGCAGAGAACAACAATGAGAATTTCAGACTGCTTGGGGTGTTACGATTCATATTCCTTGCGATTCGATTGCGATTTGGCCGGCCCTGGAAAAGGTGTGCAAAAACCGAACCAAAATCGAAACGTGGAAGCAAAGAATCGTGAATCGAACCGTACGGTAATAATCGCGATTAATCGAGAATTCGATTCATCGTTTCACCACTACCTCGACAGGCGGAGACCACAACGCATTCATTTTTTCGACTTGGATTTAATTTCATTCTTCGCTAAAGGAAAACTGTTGTTCGGAGCATTCTTGAGTATAGTACCCACTCCTCCCCCTTTCCTTTACCACCCCTTTTCAAGTGCCCTCCCCGCACGTAATGGTTTGCGATTGCGTGGGCTCTTGAAAGTTTGAACAGAATCTCATGGCACATCGATTACAAGATATTTGTTTTAAAAATAGTGTACTTTATTTCAACTTTCTTTTATATACAATTCCATTAAAATTGTGCTATAAGAAACTTTTGCAAAAACGCACGAAAATCATGCTCGGAGACGAAAATTAAACGCGTTCAGTACTTTCCACAGTAAATTTACTCCTCATTTTTTCCCTTTCCTGTAGTACTCTGTGTCAGCTCTGCAATAGTCCTATATAAAAAAAAGCGTACTTAGTCAAAATGAAATAACTTAAATTTTCGATTAGCGCCCAGCTTCAAATAAGAGCAGCCCTAAAACACCTCTTGTTCTAGAATACACGATATGCATTGCATATATAGTCTTCAGACGGGACGAATCATCGTGAATGAAAATCACTCCGGTATATGCAGCCTGTTCGAAAAAGACTAGCGAGAAACTAACATAGCCTATTACAAGAAAGAGAAATGGCGCAATCTTTCTTCTGTTTCATGTGGGATATTTTAATAAATAATTAATGGCTCTTGATAACTTTTACTGATATATATATATAGTGGAGAACGAATCAATTAAAACAAAATCTACTGTCTACCGTCTTGTGAATCACAGAAATGAAGTCTTTAGCAATGAAACTCGGACATTTTATGGAGTCATTCTTGTGATTTATAATGTTGCAGACAAAGGAAATTCTGGTAGAACTAGCTGTTAAATGGTTTTCGGTCTACAACTTACAAGACGCCATAAGAGAAAAGAGCAATGGCTATGAGAATTGCTGTGGCCGAATCCAAGTAGCAGATTTTATGGTTCTTTTCACAAACAACGTCGCTTGCAATCATGCCAAGGGTCATTGCTGCTCCGGCAAGGGAGTTAACCGCTGTAAGAGACAAAAAAAAAAGGAGAGACGATTAATGGTTTTAGGGGGATAAAGTGTAGACTGGTAACCTGCTAGCAGGCTCTCTTAGCGAGCGAGCGAGATTAGACGCGAGCAGCGATGCGCAAACGCGCCGGGTTGCAAGTGACATCATGCGCAAGTGAAACTAAACGAATCGAGCGCGAAACCCCAACTTGATGGCCAGCTCGAAGTTTAGAGGAAAGGGGCATTTTGTGGTGTTAGCCTTTTTCTTGTGATCGATCAGTTGTGGGTTTTACCATTAAAAATCTTAAGTATCTTTAACAGTATGTTGTTCAATTGGTAAACAATGCACCTCTCTAGATCATCTTTTAACACTTGTTTTGTTTTTGTGTGGCGTTTCGATCCAGTTTTCGGGTATTGGTTGGACTTACCAATAATTTTATCTTTTGCAAAACTATTTTAAGATACGCCACTATACAAGTTCAGGGGCACCCAACGGGAAATTTTGAGAAAAAGACCAAAGCATGAATAAAGCTTTCTGAAGTCATTTCAAGCATCTTGGGAGATTGCTGGGAAAAATTCATCTGTTCCTCACTCCCAGCAAGACTGATGGAAGAGTTCCCAGCCGGCAAGGTGCACCTACAACCTGCAACTCAACTTAGTGTGAAGTTTCTCAGCAGACGTATGTCCAGTGATTACTTGCCAGTTTGGGTGTGGTCATAGGGCAAAATTCAGCCCTTCATTGGGAGGGGGGGTGGGTTTTGGGCAAAGAGGTTTCTCACAAAGGACACACAGCAGCTATTCTAGACATCAAATTTCTATTTCCCAGCATCACTTTTCTTCCAACGACATACCGTAAAATTCCGAAAATAAGCCCCTCCATGCATAAGCCCCTCCAAATATATAAGCCCCCCAGGGGCTTGCACTTGGAAATTGCCCTCAAATACAAAGTAAACAAAGCAAAAACGATAAAATTCCTTCTAACTATAAGGCTAGCTCAATCGATTTTGAAACGCAAATTTCCTTCCATAGATAAGCCCCTCCGAATATAAGCCCCTCAAAAAGGGCCTTTGAAAAATATAAGCCTCGGGGCTTATTTTCGGAATTTTACGGTGTTTTTTCCAAATCTCTCAGCCAGCAAAAATTTGCCTAAGGAAAAGATATTTTCAAGAACAGATCCATTGGGTGCCCCTGCAAGTTGTTTGAGAAACCAGAATGACATTTGTACCACTTGAATCGTCTACAAAATTTTAGTTATAATCGTTTGTTTACGCCCCGCAATGTTCTTCTAACTTAAGTTGGAACTGAAGATATAAGTCTAGGTGAATCATTGTTAAGAGAGAGGCAAAATCCAGTCAGTTATCTTAACAGTGGAGCTCCTCTGGTGGGGAACACCCTTATAAAGATGACCTGTTTTCACTCGTCACTTAAAGCTACTAAATTTTGCCACGATCAATCCGTTTCGGGGAAAAGCCGAGGGTTTGGGGAAAAGCCTTAAAGGAACTACACAACATACGTCTAACGTAATCAAACGTATGTAAACAAGAAAATACGCTTCCACAGCTTTTTAAACTAACCAGGCCTTAGTATATTTTAAATTAGCAAAGTATTTATTATTACCATCAGTTCTCATAGCTCTACTGTGGACTTTGTGGGCTATCAAGTACTTGACACCAACCAGGATAAGGAGAAACAGAAGACTTGCAATCGAGAGCATTTCCATCAAATATTGCTGAAACATTAGGAAACATCTTACTGATAAATTTGTTATTCACCATTTTCACATAGACCATAAAGCAGCTTGCTTACCCCCCCCGCCCCAAATTTTGCATAGCCATTGTTTCCGATTTCTCCTGGGTATTACAGTCATCCGAAGAGAAATCAAAGACAATGGTTATGCAAAATTTTGGGAGGTAAACAAGGTGCATTATGGTCTATGTGAAAATAGTGAATTCAAACTTTAGCTCCTTTCCATTTGTTTTGAACAGGTTATCATTTTCAATAAATGGAAGAGGAGTTCACTGAGATGGAACAGGAGATCATCATTATTACGAAAAATATCCCACTGCTCCACTTCAGTGGTTCTAAAACAATGCAAAGGTGCGTTGAATCGGATAACGCACAAAATAATAACCTAGGGCTACGCGCTCGGTCATGATTTTTAAGAAGGCTTTGCGGTTTAGCGTCTCACTTCAATTTCACCTACGTTGCACTGTAAATTTAAAGTATGTATTTTAGCTTTGCAAGTAAGGCACGAGTATTTTGCAGAACGCAGAACGCTGAATGCAGAATGTAGAACGCCAAATGACTCTGAAGTTTAGTGATTAGGGTTAGAAAACTGAGTGAATCAAGTTTCACGTCAATTTTCCCGGTGTAATGACTCTAAATGGAACCTAATTCACTCAGTTTCCTAACCCTGATCACTAAACTTCAGAGTCATCTGGCGTTCTGCATTCTGCATTCAGCGTTCTGCGTTCTGCAAGATACCCCTGGTTCCTAAATTAAAAATAAAAGTAAAGAAGGGCCAAAATACTGTAGGTTTCCGGCGCTGTGCCAACTGAAAGCATGTGTATGGTTTTGTATTTTCCTCTCTTTGTCTCTACGTAGAATTTATTTCTTTAAACAGTGCTAGTTCTTGGCAGCTGTAGGGATAAGAGCGGATATTTTTTATCTGTTGGTATCACATCCCTATTGCTTGTCAGCTTCTCGGGATGGAAAAGAAAAAGAATAGTTGACCTGATCTTATACCCGGAGTTCTCAAGCTCTTTGGTCAGCGGATGATCGCCATAAATCGGAAGGTACTTCATATATGATTATTGTAGGAAGTACCTACCCATAAGTCAGTCCTGGCGTGTTTCCGCCGGCCGGTACGCCTGTGGACTCTGAGTAAGATTTTGAATGACTTAAAGTTGATTTCCACTGACGCGTTTTTGGCTACGCACGTTAACGCACGTAAATTTTAATCACGTTAATAAAATAGAGGCAAGTGTTGAGATTAAACGTGAAGTTGAGTGAGGCTCTTCTTTTACGCTCACGTGCGGCCTCTATTTTATTTGCGAAGGTAAATTTTACACACGTACGCACGTAAAATTTACGCGACGGTGGAAATCAACCCTTAGTGTATTGAAATACCTTGCGAGGAGTTCCGTTTACTGCTAACGTATACACAGCCTTGCTGGCTATGGCAAATGAGGAGAGGATAAAACAGATAGAAATTGTTATACAAGCCCTGCGGTAAAGAAAACAAGCAAAATGAAACATACCGGTGTAAAATATAAAGCAATCATATTTTGAGAATCCAACTGGGGCTATGATATGAATAGTCCCTTCTCGTATCAAAAATTACCCTTGAATACAAACACCAATGACACATCCATAGAAAGTTTGCCTCAACCGACCCCACGTAGAATATTCACAATTACCGGGAGAAAGGTATCCTCGGTACCAGAGGTTTTTCTCGGGTGCGGTGATTGAGTGCGGCGGAGATCCCTTGGTCGGCCGTAGGCCCATACGTCTTTGGCCTTTTTAAGCCACGTGTGGCTACCTTTTTCGTGATAAAGACACTATTAGACTTAACCGAAACCGGAAACTGTCCATGAAAAGTCTCTGGCACTTAGGGTAGGAGAAAGGCGCCCGAAATTTGAAAATAAACGATAATAAACAGACCTATTAACAGGCTTTCTTTCACTGTAATTTGTGACTGGTATATTACTTCAAATAGACGCATCTTAGTGCTTTCATTCTGCAGTCATTTCGAACTTGAAACTGGACTGGACTGTTTGTACTTCCGAGGATCCAACCCATGTAAGGGATTCCGGAATCCGGAAGATTTTTGGTTGTGAAATCCGGAATTCTGGGCTTTGCAATCCGGAATATAGCTCAAGGAATCCGGAATCCCATTATTGATTGCAATCTGGTATCCAAGTTCCACTGACAAAGAATCCTGAAATTCAGTACCTGGAATCCGGAATCTATGGCATGGAATCCATATTCCAAGACAATATTAGATTCCTTTATGGGGCGGTTACTTTAGTCTACTGTATGCTCACCTCATTGTCAAATGACTAGCCTGAGAAAACAGCCGACATTTTGCGACGCTTACCACTGGTAGTCCCCGCCAAATGACGTCTGAGAAACGAGCACAGAAATTCCATACTGATGACGCGTCACTTCCAAGATCTGGGTCGTGCTTCTGATTGGTAGTGCCGCGTGGGAAATTTGATTCAACCAATCAGAAGCACTACCTAGATCTGGGTAGTGACGCGTCATCAGTATGGAATTTCTGCGCTCGTTTCTCAGACGTCATTTGGCGGGGAACCCGTGGTAGATTCGCTAAATGTCGGCTGTTTACTCAGGCTATCAAATGACCGCTACTGTAGGGTAATTCGAACAAACAATTTATTGACATACCTTCTTTCTTTTTCTTGTTCGCGTTCGGAGAAATCGGAGTCATTGCTTTCTATTCCGGCAAATCTCCACAAAACAATTGCTGAAGTGAACGAGTCCAACACAGCCGCAAACTGCAAATCAAATAGGGCTCAAACTAAAGCGGTAAATAATCATGCTAGTACTCATAATAAAACTCTGTGCTGATTCATAGATTGTGATACTTGGACTTAAAACCCCACCCTTCTTTTACGCACGCGCAAAGGGGCCGTCTGATTAATGATTTCTGATTCCTGATTAGATTTCGATGGGCTTAATAAAGCTTTTGACTTACACGCATGGGTTTTAATTCGATTCAGTTTATTTTCTTTCAATATTTTACATAGTGCTAAGTTACAGCCTTTTTAGCTAGTTGTTTACAATTACATTTACAAACGTTTCTATTTATATTCAAGCTCAAGTAGGATGGCTAAGTTGGTCACCATAATGCTAATTACGTTTCGTTTAAAATATAGTACAGGCGAGGAACCAGAAGGATCAAAATAAATACTGAATTGAAATAAACAAATAAATCATAAAACAGAAAAGAACAAATTACAGTTTTTTTTGCAAAAGTAATAAGGACAAGTTTTAAACAAAAGTGAGGTTAGGCAGAATTAGGCAATGTTAGGTTTCGGCAAGTATTGCTCGGACAATATATAACGTTTGATTTTTTTTTTAAAAAGCGTACCATTGATGGAAACTTCGTGTGCAAATATATATGAGATATGATATTCCCAAGAGAGGCATAATCATTGATCATTACCCTTAATATTTAATATGGCCCTTGCGGACCATAGAGTAGCACGTTCCATCCTGGCTTCTTATCTGAATATTTAACTGTCCTATCCTTTTTTCAGTAGACTCATTTATCATAAATTTAGTTTTACCGTACTTATTGACAATTTATTTACATCACTCTATTCTTTCACCTTTTCAAATTAAGTTCGCAGTTCACAAGAGGCCGTTCGCCGAGTCGAATACGTTGGTATCATCAACAGAGCAGTTGGGTAAGTCGTTTATATAAATAATAAAAAGTAATGGTCCTAATGTGTTACCCTTGGGAATTCCACAGCTCATCGTTTGCATAGGCGATTCTGTGGCCCCGTCCACTCGTATCCGGATACTTTTGAATTCGTAACTGTTTCTGTCGGGATTCAAAAATTTCCACGTCCACACGTGTCCGTATTCAAATCGAATTTGTCCGTCCACACGTAACTGACACGTATCCGGATTCATCCTGGTATCCAGGACACCTCTGGGAATATTAGCAACAAAACATGCGTTAAGGTTACCATCTTGAATACAGTATTCACGGTAAAGAACTGGGCTCGATCTTGTTACGTCACCGAATAAAAAAGATATCCGGATTAAGGGTCCACACGATTCCGGATTCGTAGCGTATTCAAAAATTTCCACTCTGAAGATCGGATTAAAAAAGTTGCGGATTCGTATGCCGGATTCATCGGATACGTGTGGTGGGGGCCTGCATTTCGTATTGCAGTGTCGCTGTTGCCTGTTTGTTAGGTAGCTACTTGGACTAGCTACAAGTCGACCCCACGAGTTTTTTAGCAGAGCGGAGCGAGCTATTCAGGCCCTGAAGCGGCCAAGCGAGCTACGAAGTCGCGAGTCCCCGCGCCATATTAAATCAGACGAAGGACTTTTTTGAAAGTCTTAAGTAGCTACTGAACCATTTCAAACCTCTAACACCCTATGCTTCTACCTTTTGGAGAAACATTTCGTGATTTTCAGTATCGAATACTTTCGAGAAATCCAGGAAAACATCAGAGGTGTATAGGTTGCTATCAATAGCCTTCGCAATTCCTTAGAGTGTCAGTGAGTTCCGCGGTTATGACCTGAGATGTTGAGTTACCTTTGCCAAATCCGCAAACTGGTATTGAAACAGAATATTGTGCTTTTTTGGTTTATCATAAGGGAAACTGTCAATGGAGCTGTGGAGCGGTTGTAGTGCTTTAAAGCACGTAAAACTGGAATTAGATTTTTCAAAGTCAGTACGTTATTCAGCATCGTAAAACTAGAAGGAAGGGCGTCAGATTGCGCGCAGGCGAAGAACCAGAGGGTCGGGAATGGACGCCTCCCTTTCCCTCTTCGCGTTGAAATTCTCATGAAACATGTCATGGAATGAAAAAAGGGGAAATCGGATTTATCGACTTTTCATCGGAATAAAAAATACTGATATATATTAAATAAAAGAAAAAAAATAGCGTAATGAAATAAACGAAAGCTGCTATTGTGGAGAAGACGCCGTTGATAAAGGTTCGAAAAGTTCATCTAGTCTTTGTCTAAAAGAATATATTTTAAAGTATTTTGTTCCTACAGTATATCATGTTTTAATTCAGCCTTTTCAAATAAAATGTTTTTTAGTAGTTTACAAAGAATATTTTAAAATTTGTTTTTCACACATCTGTGGAAGAATAAAAATTAAAGAAAAAAAAATGTATTCCTAGAAAAGCAAGGTAGTAAAAAGTGTAGTTAAGTTAGTTTATAACAGCCAAAGTTTCCCAATCAAAATTCAAGTACAATATTCATTGGAGTTTCCGTATGTAAATGTGTCATATCAAGAGCCATAATAGGACTTGGTCATATGAAGCCGACTATAATGGTAACGTTTATGTTTATTTTAAATGTTACAGCTGTAGCAACCCTGTCTTCGTTGGTTTGACTTTTTTTCTTATAAACACTAAAAGGGCTACTTTTTTAAGGATACTGCGTCAATTGTCACCATTGTTCACGTTTAACATTTCTATAGCTGAAAATCACTACTTTCCAAATAGCTATTAGAGATCAAAGCACTAAATGGAAATTATTCTACTAATTTAAGTGTACATTTCGTTTACCGTGTTTACATTAATTTCGTATTAGACTAAAACGAATGAAAATGTGACTTACGGCAAATCCAAAGGCTGCTGGACTTTTAGCAATTTGAGAAGTCACTATTCGAAAAAAAAAAAACAGTAACAATATTAAAAAATCGAGCATCTATATAAACCACAAGAGGCTGAAACAAAACTGCGTGTTTACTTACCGAAGAAAGTTAAACCAAACGCAGTGGTAAAAATAATGGAAGCACAAGAAATACAAATAGCTGCGTTTTTCCAAAGCGTGTAATTTTTTATTTCTGAAAAAAAAAATGCACCGTTAATTTACTAATTTTTTTATTTAAAAATCTGAAAGAATATATAGCCTTATAAAAGATACAGTCAGCCAATACTGTTCAGTTTAACTTTCATTTCATTCATGCGAACCTAATTAAAAAGAACTATATATTATTACCTCAGGCAAGTGTTGTTCAAATTGAATTTTTACGTAGTCAAAACTACTAAGAAGTAGCGCTTAACAAGCGTGTACTTAAATTTCATGTCACGAACGTAAATGCAATAAAAACGAAAATATCTCTCTAAAGGTAGTTGCTCGGGTTTTAACTGTACACGTCTGTACAGTGTGATACAAAGGACATTCAGCTATTCATCCACCGGGTAGCAAAGCGTTTACCCAGCTGGAGGACTTCCCTTTGAGGGCGATCTGCCATCTCAAATGAGTAATGATTTTGCGTTGCTTTGTTTTGCCTTGGTAGGGGGACTAGTTAAGTTAGTTTCACTCTAAGAAATTGAAACAGCGATGACGAAAAGTTTTTAGAATCAGAATACATCAGCAAGGCGACATCCGGTTGAAATTAAATGATCGTACAATTCAGAGTGATTATATTTATAACGGAAATCATCCAGCTGACGCTTTTCAATATGAATAGTAAATTTTGATTTAAGCTCCAGAGAGTTTCTTACTAGTTTGTAATAATAACAGTATAAACACCAGCTACCTTCACTTGGGTTTATATCCTCTTTTTTACTTTCAACGCTTTCCTTTTCTTCTTGTCTTGAGCTCAACAACGTTTGTAACTCCATGGTGTCCCCTTCCTTGCCACTCATGTTAGCCCTATTAAATCATTCTCCTCATTTCAAGTGAAAATTTCAAGGTTTTCGCCATGGTCGGCGTGCTTATGACACATGCATGAAAATAATGAATGCCGTAAATAGAAATACCTCCTAGTTAAATATTATGATAAATAGTCTTTAATGACAAACATGTTTAATTGAAATCCTCGAATTTGATATTGATATGTGCCTTTGGGCAATCCTTCGTTCGATATACTGATCCGTTGCCATGGACGCAGAGAAGCGAGAGACAACATTAAATAGGGCCAGTCGGAAGTTAGCAGGCAATGTTTTGAAAGCAGTTCATTCCATACGATACTTAAATATCACATGGCATAAAACTTAAGTTTTAAAACATCGAGTTAAATAAACGCAACTTTGTTTTTTCAACACCCATGGCATTAGGATCGAGGTTGTAAACGAAAAAAAGAGGTCGGCGTTTTATACCCATTTTTACCGTAACGGAAATTGATTCAGTTTACTGAGAGTTTAACAGGTTAGAAATTTCAGTTTCATGGCCAAAAAGTAAAGACAGATCGAGTTCTTGAGCGACTCCTGGATGAGAGATTAGAGAGCCTTAGATTTGAGGACGAGTACTAGTACCAGTAGGAGATTTAACTTAAAGTTTTTGCGCGTGTTTTACAAAAATAAAAAACACCCCGGAAAGCTTCATTTTACTTTTTTCCACCAAAAAAGTTAGCACGATGATTTAAACTGAAGGCGGTTGTTAGTGACATTTCGAGTTGCGTTACATTATGTACGTCGTGACAATTATCACGTGTTTATGTCATGTGATGTTGTTGTTGAACTCGGACTCTTGGATGGAACTTGACTCGAGACTTGTCGAGATTTGTCGAGATAGTTTTGTTTTGTTTTGTTTTGTTTTGTTAAGAGCTTACAGTCTTGGAATAGAAACAACAGCGGTTAAGCCCTCTCCCGATAGCAAAATGATAAACTTCTTTCATTTGATAACTTGTTCCCGCCACTACGAACATCTCGTCATTTCCATTCTCGTTCCCAGAGCCTCCTAGGGGCCTGAGTAGGAGGACCAGGACAGACCAGGAGGCTCTAGGGACACAGGATTTGAAGTCGTAGATTTTAGCACTTCCGGTCATTTCTGATTTTCTACAACACTTTTAAAATAGCTTTCACTTGCTCTTGCAGAAGTGTCAATGACTGTAAATTTAGGTGATTCAAAGCTTTTAAAAGAGAATCCTCCAACTTACTTTTGAGTCGGAAATGACCGGAAGTCCTAAAATCTAGGACTTCAAATCCTGTGTCCCCAGAGCCTCCTGGTGCTCTTGCTCAGGCCTCCAGGAGGATCTGGTGAGGAGAAGACGTCATTTCGCGAAGAAACCAGTGGTGGTGTCGCCAAATGTCGGCTGTTTTCTCAGGATATGTGGTTTAAAAAATACAATAAAGACCCGAAGAATGGCTGCAAACATTCATGAATCGACTGAACTACATTGCTTACCGACAATTCATACAACGAGTTGCAAACACCAAGACAACGTTTATTGTTACTACCACAAAGGCAAACAGAAATAAATACTTTTCTTTACACTACCCTGCTATGAAAAATAGAATTAAATAGAAAGAAAACGCGCTTAAAGTACTATCTTAGTAATAAACACAAACTGTGGAGAAGGAAAATTCAGATCAACTCTCAATCCTTCGAAAAACATTACAATCCTGTACCCAGATTGCCTTGGACTCTGTCTGTGGGTGGTGATCTGGGTCGAGATGAACCTCGGCCAAACTAGCACCTAATTTTGAATTAAGTTTTATAAAACAAATTCTTTTTTTAACCTGTCGTTGTGGTTGCCATGCCATTGTTTCGATGTAAATTCCCGAGCATTCACCAGAAGAAATCACCATCAGAGCTCAAAAGATTTCAGCAACCTCTTCCCCAAAACTTCTTAACAATTAGGGCAAAGGGAAGGCCAGGGTTACAGTGATTTCTCCCTGTCTCAGTGTTGTTATAATATTTTGTTACTATTTGTATGATTGCTATTTATATAGTATTTGGAATAAAGGATTCTTGTAAATAAATTCATTGTATTTAATTTGCTACGGCGGTGGCAAATTCATCTTTTTGCGTCCCTGGGGGTTCTGTATGAAAATTCTGAAAGGTCCCACTTTGAAAATGTCCTCATTCGAAATCTTTAAAACTTATTTTAACCCTGTCAGCTTTAACAAAGACGTTTGGAAGCATTTGTTATGAAGTGCATTATCTCTAAAGGTATAACACAATAACGAATTAAACTATAGACTGTTCACGGTCCCCTATTTTTTCGTAACGTCGTCGGTATGGAGCGCCTATCGGTACCGGCGACCATCTTGGTTGCATATGTACCGAGGGGGGAAGGGGTGGAGGCGAGAATTTCTCTCTTCTCCTCGCAAACCGTCCTCCGCCTCCTAAGTAGATTTGACACTTGTCCCAGGGCTAAAAACTTCTTGGAACATCTGAAACCAAGGTCGCCATCGGCCACCCGTAGGGCAAGGTGATCGATCTCAACGACCTTACGGAAAAATAGGGGACTGTGAACAGTTTAATTAAACTGAGGTCACGACAGATGCGAATTTTTTTCGAGTTTGGCACAAGGCGAATAATTTACGATTTTATATCCTGTTGAATTGTCTTGTAAATTTAGCAATTCCTCTTCAATTAAGGAGCACCAGTTTGCAAAGTAAATCAATAAACTTCAAAGGAGTCTAGTTTATTCATACCGCCCCTGTGAGCGAGGTCAGGACCCACTTATGACCCTGTAAAGCACCGTGCAATTAAACAATACATTAAGCCCTTGTTTTTAGGACGCTTGGTGTTTCAAACATGTCGTTAGTAGTCGCGTTATACATTCACTGTCCATCTACTCAATCAGGAAGCCAGTGCCAAGTCACATGACCTAATGACGTCATACTCCACCGCCGCTCCTGTCCACAGGTATCTGTTCTGTTAAATGTTTGTGATGTCGATCGATGATGACCGCAAAACGATTGTTGGCTACAGCTCCTGTCTTTAGAGCGCTCATCAGCTAAACAGTAATAAAAGCATTCACCAAATGTTGATTTTGACAAAATCTGAGTAAATGTAATGAAATGTCCATCCCAAATTTCTCTCCCGCGCTGGACTCAGAGAGTAAAATTATAGTTTCCCTTGCAACCAGAGACGACGTTGCCTGCGTGACAGGCGACGGTTTATTTGGTTAGTTTTTATAGGACGCGCGAGGGGAACACGCAAAGGAGAGGGGAGGCCGCTCCTTCTTTTTTCCTTTCGTGCGTGCGCGCGTCCTCGAAGTTTCTTCGTCCGCTCTAAAATCCGACTCGTGCTAAGCGGGCTAGAGATGACGCCTTTTGAATCTAGGAAGTATACCACCGTGGATTTTGTGGGTCTTATATATTACAGGATTAAGCAACGTCAGAGCACGCAACCTCGATAAGTTGAAACAAATAACCCAAATCAAGAGAGGATAATGGTCTTTTTATGCTCTCCTATTGCCCAAATACAGGAGTAAAAACGTCACCCGGCACGATGCAAACAATTGGTTCAGTATTAACAAGCAGACCGCCAATAACACAGCGAATGGTCAGAGCAAGACTCGGTCTTATGATCTCCGGATTGCTAGCCTGCGTAGCTGGCGATTTTGTCTGGCGAGCGCGCAAATGAGCGCAAACGAGCGGTGAAGTTATGAAAGTTCGCGCGGGCTTCAAGCGGCGAGGCCACAAGAAAAGAAAAACCATTGTTATTGTTGTTCTCGTTGATTCCGCCTCGTTCTACTCGCGGCTTCAACGCTCTCTCCAACAAAACAACCAGCTACAAGATTGTGAGTCCACGTCGCACTAATCTCTGTGGGGGTTACAGGGTCACGACGTCTCCCTGTAACACTGAAAAGTGACAAGAATCTAATTTCTCCCATCAGTATCACCACTAAAACAAAAGTATAGTTCATGAGAATCCAGGAAATGATCAGCGAGCACAAAAGGTCTCGATTGTTAAGCAAGTTCCCCACATTAGTATTAAATGTAGCAGGGCGGAACAGTTTGGAGAATCTGTATATTGATATTAGGATTTTCAGTAACTAACCTGTAGAAACTCATCCAGGTCCACACATGAATTCTTATTAATATCCACTTCAGCTATAAGCTCATGAAGTTGCTTGTCAGATACCTCCTCTCCCATCTCCTTCAACATGTTTCTCAAGTCAAACGAGTTCAAACATCCTCGCTTGGATTTGGTAATTTTCTCAAACATCTTCTCGTATTGCTTGACTTCCTCGTCGTTGAAATTCACCTCCACGCGCCGTACGTGTTCATGAACGTCCAATCCCATACCAGTATCGAGAAATGTCCGGGCTTCTTTGATCTCGGCCTAAAAATAAAGAAGACTTATAACTTTGGTGATCAATGCATGAGGATCATACAAGAGAAAAGAACGCGAGGCAGAGAACATCTTATCTGAACTCCGCTGGGAATCGAGCCCCTCCATTCAAAGTTGGGATGTTTGTTGTCTCCTAGCTCGAACAGCAGCGCGACATTGTATGGAGGGGATGGGAGAGGGAAAGCTTGATTTTCGCCTTTTTAAGACGGCAACACGTCAGAAAGGTCCTTTTGCGGCGTCTAAACTCATTTTGTCGCCGATTGCAGTTTCCACATAGAGACCATTACGGTATAAAAGGTTTCACTTGCATGGAAGACACAAATCTTAACCACCCACTTCACGTGTGGAACAGACGAAGCCCAATGTAAGGAGGTCATCGAGGATAAATTTCTCCTAACGTCCACCTGCCTTGCCTTCAGTCATCCCCCCCCTCTCCCGCCCCACCCCCTTCAACAGGTTTGCACAAATATATTAACATTACCTCTTTCTTGGCCTTGGACCAGTTCAGTTCCTTCGCCATGATGTCGGCAATCTTCGGAATGGCATCGGCAGCTGCTTGAGCATTCAAAAACGCAAGTCGTGTTCTCCTGGCAAGGAAGTCTACAATCGTGCATGCGTACTCCTGTACACCGTAGCGAATTTCCGCTTCAATATATGGAAATTCATCTACAAGACGCTTTCCCAAGACTGGCCAACGACTTCCGGTTACTTTGGCTAGTTTAATGACTTCCGGTGCTTTGGTTCCGTAAGAATGAGCGAGATGCTTGGCAACCTGTTTAACAGAAATGGAATTCATGTTAAGTTTGCGTTTATCATCAACAAGCAACCAGGACTTGACCAGTTTAGCCCACAAAAAAGAACAACAAAACCTGAGACAATCTCTTTTTTTCGTCTGGCTTGGCATGTAAATTTTCGGCGAACGCAAGTTGATAACGTTGGGCCTGATCTCAGGTAAGCAAACTTTACAATTTTTTTTTTTGAACCAGTTGACCAGCCGACTGTTAAATAAACAAACTGAAATTCTCCTCATAGTTTCCTCACTCACGATCTTGTTACCTTACGCGCGCTATATATAACCGGCTACCCAGGGTAGTAACTGTTTGTTTTGCGACTACTAAAAGTTCGTTTGACCTCTTTTGCCCCCCCAGTTGACCCCTTTTTGTATGAATCATTTTTATTCGAAACGATGTATAGGCGCGAGGCATCATGCGGCAAAACGCCGTCTCTCTTCTGCACCATCAAACTCTTCAATGGTTTCAAGTCTGTTAACTAAAACAGAGTGCACTTTACTAGGAGTCCAATGCAGTATTCGAATTCAAACCAGTTTCAACATGGACTACTCCAGTTCGACTGGTTAGATAGAGTAGGAAATCAAAACATCAGTGCGCACGCTCAGGATTAGCATTCCGTGTAGGCATATTTTTCGAGCGACTGAGGGCGCTCTGTAGCCCTTGTATGATTTTTAAAGCAAAAGATGTGACAACTCAAAATATCTGGACTTATCTAATCATACATCAAAGTATCAAATGAGGGGTATATAAATCAGCCATTAGACGAACCTCAACATCAAGACCATAATCCTGTACAAGTCGGATGAAATAATTTGACGTATAACCCTCTCCTCCCTCGAGGAACAGTCCGTCGGTCTGACAATTCCTAGCAGGCTGGAGCCCGCGAGCTTTAATAGCGGCTTCCATGGTATCTGTTGCCATGGAGCGGTAGGTGGTCCATTTGCCTCCAGCAATCGTTACTAGTCCACTTTTGCTGACCAAAATCAGGTGATTGCGGGCGATTGAAGCGGTATTTTTAGAGTTCGGGTCTATGACCAAAGGTCGGATACCACTCCACGCCGCTTGTACATCACCACGACGAACTGCAACAAAGCATTGATAGAGCGATTTTCGTATGACCTTGAAAAGGTATAATGCGTGACAAATTCTAAAAAGCGTCTACACAGGAGGCAAGGATCCTGTCAGGCATATCTTAGAGAAACTGCTTACTGGTTTGGGACTCTTACCTTCTAAATCTTCAGTAAGGTAATGCTTGATTTCACTAAGAATAAACTGAATCTCGGCTTCTTTTGGGGCCGGGTTGGGCGACAGTTCTGTTGGGGAGTCCGTTGTACCAGCGATTGTTTTTCCTACAAATGACAAGGAAACGATTTTAAAAATATCAATGGTTGGCTGTAATATCGTATTTCCGAGACGCATTAAACAGAAAAACTCAATAGTACACTGATGATTCCATAACTTGCTACTTCCTTTTGGAAATAAAACAAAACAATACAAAAACAACAGCAAAAGGCACCCATAGTAAGGCCTTCTATAGACTACGAGTAGTCCCCCATTTTTCCTCCGGGATAGTAGAGCGAGCGGAACGCGTGTCGCCTTTTCTCTCGCGTGGGGTGATTTTCACGCACGCTCGCCTTTCGCTCGCTCTGCTATCCCTGAGGAAAAATGGGGGACTACTCGTAGTCAGGCCTTCTAACTTTCAGTAAGACTTATACATCTCACCTTCCCAAGGAAGGAAGAAGATTACTCGTCCATCGCTCGTCGCTGGATCCAGAAGACCCATATCTTTTGGACTAAAATGAAAGTAAAAAGCATGATTAGTTTCTTTCAAAACAGAATGAACTAGTTTTTTGTCAGTGACACAGGGCACAAAGACAAAACAAAATCGATATCTATCCACTGGAGTTGACATTCTGGTTGCCAGTTCAAATGCTCTAACACTTAGCTACAAGACACTCGTGGTAGCTAGTCCGTCAAGCTAGCTATTTTTCCGAGTTACTTGCGTCAAGTTCTAAGTTGAAACTAGCACTCTCTTTCAAACTGAAACCCGATTAGCTGAAATATTATGCTGTAAAATGTGGCGAAAAACTTTGTAGCGAAACGATCGGAAGCCTTCAAAGATGTGCATGTTGACTTTATTCTACTGAAGTGATCGAAATGTTTTTGTGTAATAATTCCAATGCTTGAGCGAGGTCCTATCGGTCGTTTCGATCCAGAGTCATTCCGATTAGAATCGTTAAGATACAAGTTTATTCAGTCGAGGTGTAAATAGTTTCACGTACATATACTTGGCTTAAAGAACGAACAATAGTAGGAAAAACAATTACGCTATCCAGTGGATGGAGATTTCTCCGGAGAATAGCGCTATCCGCGTTTTGAACAACTGGCGGCTGCAGTCCAAGGAAACAGCCGACATTTCGAGACGTTACCAATGGTTTCTCCGCGAAATGACGTCTGAGAAACGAGTGCAGAAATTCCATACTGATGACGTATCAGTACCCATAACTGGGTGGCGCTTCTGATTGGTCGTGCCACGAAGGAAATTTGCATCAACGAATCAAAAGCACTACCCTGATCTGGGTAGTGACACGTCATCAGTATGGAATTTCTGGACTCGTTTCGCGAGGAGACCACTTGGCGTCGTGTGTTTTCTCAGCCTACAGTACCTGTAGTATTCTGGGAGTACGATGTGCACCCCGGAGCTTGGCTGGCAGATATTCTTCTCTGTTGGATCGTCCATCTTTCGTATTGCGTCAGTAAAGGGTCCTGTGGCATTGACGACGCACTTTGCTTGCACATCAAATTCCTCGCCAGTAATCACGTCACGAACGTGAGCCCCACAAACTACTTCATCCTCTTTGCCTTCTTCTGTAGAAAAACGTTCATTGAAAGTTGCATAGCTTTTTTTGCTTGGATTAAGTCGATTGAAAGGAGACATGCTATAATTATTAATTGCTGCCCCAGAAAATAGGGTAGAGTCAAACCTCCTGTAAGTACACACAGCGCGAACATGGAGATCAGATAATTCGTCTAGTGGTCGCTTAAAAGAGGTTAAAAACAATGGAAAATCATTAAACCATCAGCCCAAATTGAATACTGGTCGCCGCAGTCGCTTGCGGGAGGTGGTCGTTTACGAAAGCTTTCCTTGTAGGAGGTGGTCGCACAGCGACGGTATTTAAATGTGGTAACTGCTCTTTATGATGACATCATCGTATTCGAAAACCCACGTTTCCGTCCGTTCACACGAGGTGGTCGCACGGCGACCTTGTTTAAATGTAGTAACTGCTCCTTATGATGACATCATCGTATTCGAAAACCTACGGTTCCGTCCGTTCACACGAGGTAGTCGCACAGCGACCATATTAAAATGTAGTAACTGTCCCTTATGATGACATCATCGTATTCCAAAACCTATGTACCCGTCCGTTCACACGTAAACAAGAAGCCAGCGTTTTCAACAAGGTCCACTCTGAGGACCTTTTTGGGAAACCATAGTTTTTGGTGCCGGAAATTGCGGTTTACGCGTAGAAGGAAGTTTAGGTTAAAATGGAGAAAAAATCTCCGTTTTCAAAAATAAGTGAAGGGGGTCTTAATGACCCTGGTCCCTTGGGAGATAAATAAATTTTGTTCCCCTAGAAACTCTATGTCTCTCTTGGCTTCCCCTCAGGAAAAATTGCGACTCATAAAAAGCAAAATAAACTGTTTTCAGAGGTGTCAGTGCTTAGTATGCTCTATTGGTTCCTACCCTTTCTTTTAAGAAGAGACAATACTTCCACGTGATTGGCCACAGATGCCCCATGCCTCACAGCAGTAAGTGCGATAGCGAGGTTCATTCTTGCATCATCATGTTGTCCTTAAAAATTACATGTAATAAACCTTTCATTAAAAAGGAAAATATAAGTCAACTTTCAGGTTTCTCAAAAAAATCCTTTTGGAATTAAAAGTACTGATCTTTCTGTCTTTTCAGCATACAAAATGGTAGTAGCCTTGAATGGCCCTCCGTTCACAACAATAATTTAGATCATTGTTACCAGACAGCAAAGGTTAAGAGGTGATGATGAAAACACCTGTTTGTTTGTAGCCTGCAAAACTCTGTATCTAAAGCTCTCTAAGGCTCTATATCAATGATTATCTGGGTATCACTTGTTTTTCTGCAAGTAAACTTGGCATGAAGCAAAGTACACCTCCCTAATGCAAACTTCAGGGTTTGGCTAATCTCTTCAAAAGTGAACTTGTTGATCATGCCAGGGATAGCTAAGTTATTAATACATCAATCTGCAATGGGACTTGAACTAATCTTAAAATAACTGAAAGACAAAGAGCATACTGCCAGCTGCCCTTGAAATAGCTAGTGAGACCTTTACCGCAATCAAATGAGAACGTAAAAATTTGGTGCTCTCTCCAGAAAAGGAGTGGACATAGAACAGTGTCATCCAGCAGCACTTCATGCTTAATTTACAAGTACACTTTAATCAGGTCATCTTCATTGTAAGCTAGTGTATGATGAAAGCTGGTCTCAGAGGCAAATTGTAACTGGCCATATATAAAAGAGCTCCCTATCTTCAAATTTGGTCCATGACTCACCATCATAATAAATAATTGCTCCACACAATTTGTCCTTTTTAAGCATTGGAAAGAGCTCCAAAGCCTTCTTTTTTCCAACAACATAGCTACTCTTGAGAAGTTGACGACCCGACACAAGGTCATACATTTTGATTCCAGCCCAAAAGTAAGGGAGTTGCCACCATCTGAAAAAAAGTACAAATTTAGTTAATTTTTAATGAAAATAAAAATGTTATTATTTTTAATATGACTATCATATTACTGTTGCTGTGAGAAATACATGTAGGTGACTCCCGATAACTTAAATCCCTCACTAAATTGAACCTCGTGCTAACTCAAACCAAAGTTGATTTCTCCTGGATTTCCTTCATACATTCACTGTAATTTTACTCTCAGTAACTCAAACCTTTGGCTAACTCTGGTCATTAAAATAACTTCATGGGAATTGATTATGATTTGAAAATCAAGCGATATTTAAGATACCAGGTACAGTGAAATCCCACTTTACGGACATTTACTTAAGGTAGACAGTCCATTATTTTGGATAGTTAATTTGTCATTGGGGACAGCTAGAAAGCCCCTAAATTTCCTCTAAATTCAATGCACTAAAGATGGACACCCTGTTAAAAAAGGACATTTTTTATGGCCCCCTCAGTGTCTGTATTAACAGGGTTTAACTGTACATGTAATAATTTCAATGAACAGTTAACATCACTTGCCTGTAAACGGGAAGCATGATTGGCAAAGGAGCTGATAAGTGTGGGGCAATAGCCAACAAGTTGGCTCTTTCATGCAGTGCCTCCTTTACAAGGCGATACTGTCAACACAAAACAAAAGAAATAACTTACATTGGGTATATCAATAATCTAAAAACTGGTGCAAAAAATGCCACCAATAAAATAAAAGTTGACAATTTATCTTCTTGCATAATTCAATGGAAGTATATTTTTGCACTTAACATGCAAATTACCTGTTCCCTATCCAACTGCATAATGGCTTTCTGTAGATAACGCACCCCTCCATGAATTAGTTTGGTACTACGACTGCTAGTCCCAGATGCAAAATCATCCCTTTCCACCAAAGCTGTGCTCAGGCCTATAAATCAATCAAAATCACCCTTTATTATTATCTCTTAACACCACCACCACCACCACCACCACCACCACCAACATCATCATCATCATCATTCAAAAGTGCAATATAAGGTACATGCATTGTAACATTCATGGAAGGAACCACAATGGAGTGTTAATAATAATAGGCATTAAGAACAGAAAAAGAATTAAAAATTATTTTACCTTCACTGATGCCATACAAGCACAAAACCAGAATTACACTATTTACAAAGAAAGATGACTGAGCTGACATTGGCCACTTTTTTGAAGACAGACAAAGTGGAGTAAAGTTCCTTGTTTAAGGAAACAATGGCTTGAAACCCAGACCTCTAGATCCGGAGTTCGAGATGTTAACCACTTGGCCACACACATCTCCAATTTCGTCTCTTTCTTAAGTGAGGAGAAAAAACGAGGCTCTGCCTGAATCACATCAAACCTTGGAAGTTGCCACAATCAAAACTTCTGGACCAGTCAATCTTATTCTCTCTCATCAAACTGTTTTCTTTTTATAGCATGAGCATCCATTTATTTATAAATGGATGATTATAACCAAGCCCTCTGTAGCAAGTACACCTTGGCCTCAGTTGGAATCTATGTCCTAGCAACATGCTTTGCATGCTCAACAAAGATTGCTCTGCAGGGTGACCCCATCTGTGATCTATAACACAGGAAAAAATAACAGATTCCCATTCTTGGATATTTTAGGGTATTTAAAGAATACCCATAAAAATCCCAAATTTGGCAAAGAGAGACAAGTCCCAACCAGGGAATTCCCAACCAAGTTCCCTGGTTGGGACTTGTCTCACTCTTTCAAATTTGGGATTTTTGTGGGTATTCTTTAAATACCCTAAAATATCCAGAATTAGGAATTTGTTATTTTTTCCTGTGTAACTGAACAGACTCCTGGCCAAATGGATTTTTTACTATATATTTTAAAATAAATTCTTGTTTACCCCTGGTCACAGCATCAAGAGCTACTCCACAACCAGAAGCGCCACCACCGATCACCAAAACATCAAATTCAGGTGTGTTCTTCAAAGCATTGATGTGAACAGATCTTGAAGGAAGAGGGTTATTTGGTTGTCCTACAACTGTCTTTTCTGCAGCAATAACCGGGGATAATAAAGGGTTCTGCAACAAAAAAAAATGCGATGTCACTAACATATTCTTGTGCACATCAGCACTTGCACTTGATAATAATTTGTTGAAAGGAGGGGGTCGGGAGGGTTAGGAACCCACACTGTTGTTTGAGAAGAGTAAGGGAAAGAGACCCTAGTGGTGTGGTCTATTTTGCCCCTTCTGTACATTATTTAACACAAAGACAGTTGCTTATCATAGTAATTAAACCACTCATCTCTACAGCCTTACAGCAGGGATGTAGCTAAGGAAAGGATAAGCAGGCTTTTTTATTAGTCAAGCCGGCTTTTTTACTCAACTGAAACTTTGGTTTCGTTTGCAATTTGAGCTGGTGGTAAGCTCTTTTTCAGCCGGTGAAATTAGCTGGCAGCCGGCTCTTAACGACATCTCTGCTACTGGAAAATGGGAACTGTAGACAATATTGTGGGTGCAGGTTATGGCTTAAGTGTAGACTATTAAGGGGACCATCCATCTCATAATTTTGCAACACACAAACATGCAGAAAACAGAAAAAAAAATGATGAAAGAACAATGGCCTAACTTTATCTTAACTTTCAGCTAGAAACAATAGATACCACTATGAGTCTCTGGAAAATAAGCCCCAAAACTCCACATCGATGTACCACACAAAGACTGCTTATGAGGTCGGGGGAAGGGGGGGCACTCACTATACTGACATATTGAATGTGGCTATTCAAGGCTTGAAGCTAGTAGATCTGAATTGCACGATGCACGTGCACTAAACAGGTTAGTGAACAAACCCATTTCAAACGAACATTGAAAAGCATGGAAGCGAAAAGAGGTTAGGGAACTGTAAACTATCTCATTTTACATACCTGTTGTTTCTTGTCACGAAATCTATAAAATGCATAAAGTCCACCGCTCACGGCTGCAGTACCTCCCAAAATGCGAATGTAAGACATCACAAGGAACCACTTGAAAATCCTTCGATGAGCTCAAACGAAGAGAATTCCCAAACACGCTCCCAATTTTCTAAAGAAGGGTATTACGTAAATTGACCTTTGTGTTTAGTGTGCGTGCACTTGCACTGAGAATATTTTACAAGCTCACAAAAATGCAGGACAAGTATTCCTATATCCGCGTGTTAGCCAAACGGTTTCTTTCAAGGAGAAAATGACAGCAATCAAGAAGCAAATAAAAGTACAGCAAATTGATCAAATATTTTTCTCCTCTTCCATCTATATGAGATGTGTATGTCTCCTGATCGTCATGTTGTTTCCAGATCCCTCTGTACCTGTCACGGCCAAGAGGGAAAGTGCCGCTACCCTCACCCCAAGGGAAGGAAGATTTCAAGCTAAAATAAGATTCCGGACGTGATCTCTAAAAGAGCCCTATATTTAAGGCTTTTGATAGAATTTCATGTGTAAAGGGTAAGTCAGAGAACACTAAAAAAATTGTTATCTTTCGGAAGTATTTAAACTCACAGCTCCCGTCACAAGTTCCCAATGTTCCTCACAGCTCCCTAGTAGTTTTTACATTTTTGCTCTACCCCATGCCCTTCTCTGTTAAAAATATGATCAGCATTTTGCTGCTCATTTTGGAATCATACATCTCCAACCGTCTGAGTAGATTAGGAAGATCGATGGCCTTATTGTCTCATTTTCGGCATGGTTAATGCCGTGAATTATCATGGAAGGGAGGACAAAATATGGTTCCTCTCCAGTTCTTTTAACTAGCGTCTCTACAGGAGAAGAAAAAGGGAAAGAGATTGAGGGATTTCCTTGTGTATCACCTCTGGACGATGGTAGGTCCTAAGATCTCTTTTGCTCATATTATCGCAGTAGTCGATCGATCGGTTTATTATGATTGAACGCTTGTCTCTAAAGAGCTAATTTTGCCTTTCAATTAAAACTTGGAGATAGTTTTCGTCTAAGAATAGTCATCGCAGTGTACAGGCTACACTACGAGCGAACGGAGGGGGTAAAAATCTTGAGTTCGATCACATCGCGATCAGTCTCCACATATCAGATCTTTGGCATATTATTCATGTCGATTCACAGTACCTGAAAGGAAAACTTTGTATAAAACTGAACCCTTATGTTTGTAAGAGAATGGCTGCACTGAAAAAATTACCTTCGGCGCAATAAAAACATAGATAAGATGGTTGTTATTATTTCTTCTGATTCGCACTCTTCCATTTTCAGCATTATTTTTGATCTTCTTTTGCCCGCCATAGATCACTGGTAATTTCTTGTTAAACAAACATGTTTTTTTTTTTAACTTTCATTGTTTATGCTCACTTTCTATTTGAGTTAAAATTTCGAACTCACGATTTACTGTTAAACACAGTTTATTTTGAAGTCGTAACAGTAAAACTTTTTTTAATAGCGAATTTGTAATGTGTAAAATTATGTAGCCCCTGATAGGAGCTTATATCCTCAAGCAAGTGCTCTTGAAAAGTTTTTTTTTTCCCTGTAAAAACAGTCCTTGAAAATTTTAGGAATGTAATTTATCAACATTCATCTACTTTCTTTAAAAGTCTCTCTCATCTAAAAACCAGCAGTTAATTTATATTTTATTTTCGCCTTTTTAAAGTTTAATTTTAAGTGTAAGGTCAATTTTTTGACAATTACAATGTAATTTTTGTTTACATGATTATTGGCTGGTTAAAAGTATTATCTTCTGGTTTGAAGTAATTTTTTTAAATTTGTCAGTCTACAAAAAAAGTTGTATTTTTGTAGCTCAAAACATATTTAACATTATTGAAAAAAAAAGATTCAGGGGTACGGTTGTCAGTGCTATCGCTTTATAAATTATGGAAAAAAAAATTAAAAGATTTTCAATGGCTTTAGTCTGAAATCCACTTCATGTACCAAGGACATTTCATTTATTCAACTGATATATTTTTTCTCACAACATTTTCATGTAAAGAAAATTTACTTGCATGTGGTTCATGTTTTTGTACTAAAATGCATATAACAGCTGATTGTGGGTTAAACTTCAGCTGTCATTTACATGTAAGCTGAAAACATGTGTTTTGCAAATGTTCAACTTCTCACAGAGATTTCCTGAATTTATTATGAACTGATTTTCCTTATATCTACCTGATTGCAGACTTCTCATTGAAGATTGGTTGTGCTTTAGAACAACATGTGTTACACAAGTAAATAAATTATGAGAAATCATGGCAAATTTGAGTTTATTTTATTTACTTGATTCCCTTTGCGATAATTATTGTATGATCAGATCAAGAAACAGAATGAGAAAAATAACATTGTCTGTAACTGCCACTTGCAAATTGTTAGTTGAAAACTGTAAGACATTATTTTATGACTATCACAGAAAATGGATTACTCAAGAAGAGCAAAGTGCCAACCATGAACTTACAAAGTTTAGTTGTGTACATTTGTGCATCTTTTCACCTTGAAAAATAATAATTATTCTATGTACTACAATATGTAGAAAATACCTAAGTGTTACATGGAAAATTTGCTCTGACTCAGAAGTCAAGACTAACCTTATACCCTTTGTATTCAAATTTGTTTTGAAAGCTTGGGAAATTTCCTTGACAATCAGGGAGATAATTACAATCTTAGCAGCATGAAATAAAAGGTTGTGTCTGTTAGTCCGTGGATGGCAGATTTTGCAGTTGGGCTAGTGATTTCTGTTCTTTTAATTGCCAATCTGTAAAACTGACTTTCTTAGATAGTGTGAAGTCCTACGCAAACCAGGGCACTTGAAGGAAGATTATCTGATCACAACATTTTTTTGAAAACAAAAGATTCCCAAGTTTTGTGCAAACAGACTTATAACATTCATAAATTTGAGGGTTGTTCCTTGAGAGATCAGGTAAGTTTGCACCATTGTAAAGTTTTTAAAGGTTGCATAAGTTGAACCTTGAATTTTATTGGTCCATTTGCAAAAAACTTGATTTCAAAACGCGTTGTGACTGAATAATCTTCCAAGTGCACTGATTTGAGTAGTCACAATGTAAGGCAGACAATATCATGTCCAAGTTAGAGTTCTTTTAATGGTCAGCAACTATTGCTGCTATTTTTGCTATCAAGCAGAATGGATGTAGTTTAAATTAGCTGGTTCCAAAGTGAATGTACCAACCCTTTAATTTACTGTTTGGCTTCAGTCTTCCACGGTGCGTTTTAGTATTATAACTTGTGGAGGCCTTTGGTCACAACGCAGTAGCCACAACAGCTATGTATTTGTGATCTGTTTTTACTAAATTTTAATAATATAATATCTTTAAAATTATTGAGAAATCGATGTGTGCATTAGTTTCTGCCTCACAAGTCTTGCTTTTCAGCATTGATTCTTGATGACTTATTGATAAATTGTGATACTCAATTCTTTCAGGATTTGAGAATTTAGATGAGAATTAAAGACTCATGACAGACTAGGAACTTTTAAAGTTGATTTGAATGGTACTATTTGTTGCCAGCAATTAACTGCAAGATGTACAGCAAAACGTACAATGCAAAATATCAGATTTGGTAAAATTTTCTACTGACTAGACATACATGTACAAAGTAGTTTTTCAGGTTATAAAGAAACAAAGTTACCAGTATGGAATGGGCAATTTTTCTGTTGGTATTGTGTTGTTTAATATTCACTGTGTAAATTTTTACTTCATATTTCTCA
The DNA here is from genome assembly GCF_958299795.1 of Porites lutea. Lineage (NCBI taxonomy): Eukaryota > Metazoa > Cnidaria > Anthozoa > Scleractinia > Poritidae > Porites > Porites lutea. Next base: position 8,225,332 of record NC_133214.1, read on the forward strand.
GATTATCTCCTCCATAAAGAAAAACAGATTCCTGCTCAATTGTTGGACAGATGGCGGAAAGCAGCTCTAGCTGTTTCTTATGCTTCCGTTTTTACTACTTTTGTTATAGGTGTGAGTGCATTTGGTAAGCAGACTGATGCAAAAACTGTTGTTATTATATGGTTCAGGGGTTAGGGCTGAGGAGTTTCCTGAAAAAACAAAAGGCTAATATTACTAGTAACAGAGTCATAATTGGAATTTTTAATATTTTATTCTGTAATAATTGTTCGCTAACAGATTTCTGCAAAGTCTAGGTGGCTGGGACTCACTATGAATGTTAAAGCATTTCCAATGATGAGTAGCACTTAGGAACAACTGGGAAGTTACAATCATATTTAAATATTATGATAATTTATAAAAAAATGTTAACATAATATTGTTTTTCTTTCTATAGTCATTTCCAGTTTGGCCAAAAGCTCTGCAGCATTTGGCTTTGCAGTAAGTCCACATGCTATTTATTCAACAATAATGATTAATAATTATATCAATAATAATGATGATGATAATGATGATGATAATGCTCACCTAATGATGATGATGATGATAATAATAATAATGGTAATAATAATAATAATAATAATTAATAATAATAATAATTAATAATAATAATAATAATAATAATGACTTTGTTCAGGGTATCCACTAAATGGCTCTTCACGTGAACTTCTACACTAAAGTTTCACAATAATTCATTGATAGTCTGGAAAAAAGAATTCACTGCAGGGTAATGGTGGAGCATTTCTGCATCTTCTTACAGACCTATTTAAGAATTAAGAGATATCCGTACTACACACTTTCCAACACCTACATGTAAAGCATGTATAGGCATGAATAACTTCATACAATCCATTTGACTGTACTGATAGAAAAAAAAAAGAATGAAGGTTTGGAAATTCTGATTCTAAATTTCTTGAAGATTTAATTTTTTATATAATCAGAGAATTAATGATCCTCCGAATAAAAAAAGAAGAAAGAAAACCTCATTTGTACTTCATTTTTTACCCTGTAAAAATGGTAAAGTTCAATTAGACTTGCTATAAGTTGACCTCTCGAGTTTCAGTTTCATAGCAGAGAGCAAGAAGGGCAAGCTTTTTATCGCAGCCCAGCCAGCATCAAAGTCGCCTGGGGTCCACGTATCTCACATGATAAAGAACTTTTTCAAAAGTCTAATTAACGTTTGATAAATAATGCCAACTTTTCATTCAGTAGATTCCTGACTCCTGAAAATCTGACATGGATATTTTTTTCTCAGTTTGATTCTTTATTAGATGTGTGTTCATCACTGGTTGTTATTTGGAGATTTTGTGGGTTAGCCGGAAAACAATATTCGTGGGAAAGAGAAAGAAGGTACTGTCCAAATAATATTAATAGTACATGATTCTGTTCTAGAAAAAAAGCCGACCCCAACCAGTGTATGGCTAATTGTTAGACCTTAGAACTAATGAAAACACAGTGGAACCACAGGGCACAGAGGAGTTGTTTGTGACCTTGACTGTTGATTGTAGTTAAATTTTACAGTTGATACCATGCATCACCTTTGTTTTTATACTGTAAAATCAAGCAAACCAACATTTGATCAACTTATTGCCCTGGCCCCGGTTGTTCAAACGTTGGATAGCGCTATCCACCGGATAAATCACTATCCAGCGGATAAGTATTACGGAAATCAATTACGCTATCCGCTGGATAGTGATTTATCCGGTGAATAGCGCTATCCACCTTTTGAACAACTGGGGCCTGGTTGTTCAAAAGTTGGATAGCGCTATCCACCGGATAAATGGCTATCCAACGGATAAGTATTACATAAACTAATTAAGTTATAAACTGGATAGCGATTTATCCAGCGGATAGCACTATCCCCTTTTGAATGACTGGGGCCTTGTAATATATTATCCAATGCTGCAGAAAACTGCGGAAGGTAATGACTGCGGAAGAATAAAAAGGAAAGCTTCGCTTTCCACGGAGTATCAGGAAATATTTTACCAGGTTTGTAACACGATCGCATGATGGTTTGATACATGAAGTTCTTAGTCGATTCTACAGTAAACATAGGTGACTTGTGTGATCAGCTGTAAAATTTCGCTTCGCTTGCCATCACAAATGACTCCTCTGTACCCTGTGTGGAACCAGGGCTGTCATTAAGAGGTTTGGGCCTGGAATTTTCCCCAGCTACTATGAATGTTGCCCCCAGCTACTTTCAAAGAAAATATAAGAAAAATAGAACCAAAAAAGAAACTCCTAGTTGTTTGATTCCCCGGCTACTTTTTGTATTTACCCAGCAACTTGAAATCTTAGTGACAACCATGGTGGAACCCTGCTATTACAGACACCAAGGTAGCCTGTGTAGCATGATGGTTTTGTGCTTGCGGTTTCTCTGTCCTTGTGGCCTTTATTACCTTGCACCCCCAACCCAAACCACCATTCTGTGCAGACTAACACCAAGGGGACATGCTCGCATAGTGTCCATATTCTCAGGGTGTCTCTGAAAGAACATCACAGACACATGTTTTTTCAATATAAAGACCAAAGCAGACATTTGAACGAGTATTAAAGAATTGTTTAATTTTTTAATTATAACTGCAACAAGTTTGTCCTAGAGAAATCTCACTGTCATGCATATGCCAAATTAGTCTTAGACTAAAATTACCTGTTAAGTATTATTCTTGAAACACGAAAATAGAATCCATGACTTCAGATTACTTTACTTTGTACGTCTGACACTTTTAGTTTGCGACTCAGCCAGGTGGACTGAATATTAGTCAGAACTTTTGAAAGGTCACTTACCATTTCTTTTAGGTTTTCATTGGTAAGATATTCAGTTATAGACCGTGAGCAGAAAAAAAGTGTCTTTAAAGCAGGATTGACCATTTATATAAAAGTTTGTGACTCAATCGGGACACAGAAGGGTGTCCCTTGTCCATATTAACCTGTGTCCATAATAAGCGAGTGTCCTTAGGGCTGGTTCCACTATAATTCAGAAAAAGATCGAAGAAGCTGTCCCTAGCTATCAGGGTTGACACTGATCAATGTTCTCTCTGTTGCAGAGCCTGTATAGTGATTGCTTTCCTGTTTGTCGTGTCTGGAACTGGTATATTTATCAGAGCAGTCAGGGCACTAATTGTGGAGAAGCATCCCCTCAAAGTAAGTTTGCCATGTTTGTTTTACCCTTTTACCCTTTTACCCCAAAATTTTCCCTGGATGGGATGCCTGTCCATCACAGGCTCATTTCCTGCAGTATGTCCAGTAAACAATTATACACCTGGTTGGCCTGTTCACAGGCCGGGCTCTGTTTTCTCTTAAGCAGGGCATCGAGCGTGCGTATGAAAATAAAAACTGCGCGCTGCGCGCTCTCTGTCGTGCGCTCGTTTCGTTTGCGCGCACACTAAATTGTCGATAAAAAACGAAAAACGTGTAATAGGGACCTTAAAATGCGTAGGCGGCGACGGCAGCAAAAACGTTGCTTAAATTCGCGCTATTTCAACCTTCATAGCGATTACTCCAACTCAATTACTTTTTCAAATGTATATGTATGCGACCTCTCCTGGACCCCCTACCAGTTTTATCCAAGTTCAGAAGAAAATTTCGTCGTTGCTTGTTTACGTCCTCCATAAATCGAGAAATTAGGCACGACGTAGTCGAGCAGTGCTAGTGACGGCCCAGAAATGAGCCAAACAGTGTGTTGCGCGTGCAAACGTTGTGTTCTTATTGCTTTGACGTTTTTGTTGCCGTTACCTACGTCGGGTCTTAAGGTCCCTAATGTACGAGACGAGACGAGACGAGACGAGACTGTTAAAAATACTTTTGAGCGGTTCTGTACAAGCGAAGTTTATTATTCAAAGGAATCATTATCCTTCTTTCAGTTCACCGGCATTGAAGCAATTTCTGGTGTGAGTGTGGTGGCTTTTAGTTCATTAGCTTGGATGAAGTTTGCAATCGCTGATAAACTGAGCAGTGCATCTCTCCGCACTGATGGTACGTAAGTCGGCATGATGATTTTTGACGAGTTGAACTTCTAGTCGATTAGTTGTAGCCACTATACTGAGTACATATTAAGTTTGAAGCTTATTGTTTGTATAATTATAACAATATATTTATAATAATGTACTGAGCTGCAGGTAGCTAAGCTAATCGTGGCAGGTCAGTCTCACGAGGTGTTTTTTTACAGTATTAGGAAAGAGTTTGACAAAAAGCCGCGATTTAATTGGCAAAGTAGGAGTTTTGCAAAGGAGAGAGACTGTGTCGTAATATATAGAGGATATTACACGGTGGCGAGGAGATATGAATTTTATGTTCGAGTGGCAAGAACAATATCTCACGAGTGAGCAAAGCGAACGAGTGAGATATTGTTCTTGCCACGAGAACATAAAATTCATATCTTCGAGCCAACGTGTAATGTTCTTTTTATTATGTGGAGAAACCAATTCAACAAAAGCAAAAGGCGGGAATCGTGACGTCATTGAACGATACGACACTCACAAAGGTGACATACGGAAAATACGCCACCCGGGTCCCGGATGAAGTGGCGTATGGAATCTACGAGTGGTTTAGTTCCCAGTAAAACACTCTCCTTCATATAATAATATTGTATTAGGAGCATTCCACAAACAGGGAAATAGCTGGGGCAAACTTTTTTATTCGAGGGAAGATTTGTTGATGGTCAGAAAACATCTTAGTCCTTGACAAAGTCAATGGAATTTCGAAAGAAGTTATTTCCAAATTTTCACCGGGTTTTGATTTTGAGTGACATTTTGTTCAAAAAGCGATCTGTAGCAGTTCATCGATTTTGATATGGAGTAGAACAGTCATGGCTTGCAAAAAAAGGCTACAGAAGATGCAAATGAAAATAAGATTCAAACCCAGTAAAAGGCGTTTATATTAGCTTAAGGATTGGTCAATTTTTCGCTCCAACGACTCCTCCCCGTTTTTTCCTCTGCGTTGTTTTCATCGCGTCGCATCACCATTTTTTATTCTGAACCTCTGAAATAGCCAATTTTATAACACTGACGTAAAGACTTGCCACTTGCAAAACAAGAGGTTTTCTTTATTTCTGCACTAAGGCCTCTTGCAAACTGTTGTTGTTGTTGTTGTTGCTTTCTTTTAGCTTTTAACTCAACAGCCGGTGCCGCTATGGCTTTGGGAATGGTTTTAAGTACAATGCTGTATCAATATAACAGAAATATTTGGTATCTCGATGCCTCCGTTGCTCTTTGTATAGCAGTCGGATTGTTTGGGTACGGAATTAGGTGAGTGTTTTCGTATTTAGGAGCCTTTTTTTCAAAAAGCTGAAATATCGAAATGTTGAGTCAAGATAACTTGTCTCATTTTATCTTTTTTTTTTTTCAACAGGCTTCTGGGGAATCTTTTACCTGCAAAGGGAAAATTCCCTCCACCCGGTGAAGCATTTGATTAGATATTGTCTATATTTTTTTAAAAATCAACCGTGGAGGATTGTATCGGCCATTTTGTAGCTGTGCATGGGACTGGGTCAGTGTCCTGTCGAATGGCACTATGGCACTGTTTTAAGGATGTAATTGCTTCTTTCATTCGCTACTTTGGAAACGAGAGGAAAACTGGACCGAGTTAACTTTCGCAAGGACTTCTGGGACTGTCACTAGGGAAAGGTGGCTTTAAAAGGTGGCGCGTTCCCAGTAACGATCCCAGAAATCATTGCGGGACACATTTCGGCACCAGTCCCCATATCTTTTCTTAAGTGGCGAAATAAAGATTATGAAGTTGCATATGAAACTTGGTCAAAATTCTTCACCCTAAAACAGCTCCATAGTACAATAGTCCTTTCTCGAATAGCCCAAGTTCGTTATATTAAAATCCTAACATGACTCCGAGGCTTTAGGGTCAAAATTGCTAATTATTCTCGACTCCATTGTCTCACAATTCCCAGAAGGGACTTGAGCACAAAGAAAACCAAACCAGATACAGAAAAGTGACCAGAGAGCCTCGGAGTCAAGATGAAATTTTAATATATCGAAAGTGGGCTATTCGCCATTTTCACGTAGACCATAATTCACCTTGTTTACCCCCAAATATTTGCACAACCATTGTCTTTATTTTCTCTTGGGACGACTGTAATACCCAGGAGAGAAACAGTTGCTATGCAAAAGTTTGTATATACGAGGTGCGTCATGGTCTATGAGAAAATGGTGAATTTGAAATAACTGCTGAACACAAACACTTATGACACATTTATACAGGTTAGCCCCGACCTAGAGTAAAATATTTACAAATACCGGCAGGAAGGCAGGAAGGTGTCTGAAATCGGGAAGAAAACAATAAACAGAGTTGTAGACAGGTCTTGTTGCTTGAATTTGTGAACATATTTACTTCAGATAAAGGCTACAGTAACCTTCACTGCTCTTATTTAGCTTCCTAGCCTAAGAAAACAGCCGACATTTCGCGAACGCCCGCCGCTGATTTCCCAGCGAAGTAACGTGTGAGAAATGAGCGCAGAAATTCCATAATGTCGAAATGTCGCATGTTTTCTCAGGCTATAAGCGACCATGACGAACTCGAAACTGGACCCTTAGACACAACATTGATCCAGGCTTGAATAAGCTCAGCCTTTAAAATGAATCATTGTGGAATCTACATACAGCTACGTCGAGAAAGGTTGTCGGAAAAAAAAAGTGCACGCGACAATCCCGAAAGGTAATATGGGATATGATCAATACACTGTTTCTGACACTGTAGCTGTCGAACCTACTTTTGTTGCTTTCCTTTAGCACTCGGAAACATACGTCCAAGGCCTCTCGTGCCATTCTTTCAAATTTCATTGAAGAACAGTGAACTCAAAACTACCCACAATACCTTTTGGGATTGTCGCGTGCACTTTTTCCGACAACTTTTCTCGAATTAGCTGTATAATATTTATTTACAGCTTTACGGTGAATCGTTAAGCGGGCATAAAAATGTATGTAAATGTTATTAACTAAATTGTTTTAGGGGAACAGTGTAAAGGCTATAATGTGTACGCACCTTTTTCTTACTTGACCATACGGTAAATGCTAAGCGGCGTTCAGATTTCAGTACTATCCAGTTAAGTCCCCAAACGTCTTACTCTGTCTTGGTAGAACATGAGACAAATAATGAAAACAGATCGTATCTTGTAAAAAGTACAGTTATAAACGTGTATCTTTCATACAAATTATTTATACATAATTTTTTTTCCTGCGGAGGAAAACTCTTCATAGCTTAGTCAGTGCTTAATTTACGCCATAGGTCGTAACTTGAAATAGAAAACAAACCATGATCCATATGAATGTCTAATTAACAAAATTTTAATTTGAAATGGGAAAAAATACAGCAAATAAGAGTTATTAATAGAGGAGAGTACCGAATCAAACCAAGGCAAATTCCCATTTTTATTCAGCGGACTAACTATAACAAGTTGGACTGGATATTGGTCTTCAATGTTTTATAAAAGAGATAGAACTGAGAGTAATATCTGAATTAAAACTGTAGTACCATAGTAATTGTTGTTTCTTTCTACGATGTGTTGGGTCGCGGTGCTTATGCTGTGAAAATTGAACCTTTCATTTCTCAAATCAGGGACCTTTTGTCGGGTCCGGCGTTGTCTTATATCTTCTTTGGCAGCGTTCACGCTTGATACCCAGGCACGGTGCCCGAGTACAGAACTTACTGAGAACTAATCTAAACACAACCTTTTTTCCAAGTACCCGTGCCAGCAGAATTCGGGCGCTGTGCCGGCGCCCGAATAATGGGTCGAGTCCTGCAAACATTTTCTAATCCACTGCTATTTATTCCTTGCTATACCTAATGTTCAAATGGCGTCTGAAAGAGCGAAATGGAGTAAATATTTACACAATTACATAACTCCCAGAGTATGAGCGGTACACCAATTTGCGTCGGTAACCACGCATTAGTGCTCGGAACGTCTAGAAACGTCTGATGTTCAGGCGAGCGAGACTGTTTATTTTACCGACCGTAGCTTCGTTTAATATTTATGTCAAACGTCATGAAACGTGCGTGAGCAGACCGATACAACAGACAGAATGTTTCAGCAAGAGTATATAAACCACCAGCGTTTACCATTTGAACGGAAAGACCCGTTGTTTTGGGAAAATGTCGGATAATAAAACAGTCCCTTCCGTGTGACCATTTTTTCGCTTTTACCGAAGTGACCGACTATTTGTGTACTATTTGTGTGGATTGCCATCCGGTACCAGGCGAGAGAAAGTAAAACTGATTAGGTGGTAGATTGCTACTGGTACAGCTCATTTCTATCCCTTAACAGTGCCTGATTTGTCAGAAGATTTTCACAGAAATGTCCTTACAAATGGGAAGCGCTCCACATTCAATACTAAAGTCTTGTCTTTTTATTACTATGCAAAGTCTAGTTCGTAAAACTGAGATTTTAATAAAAGCATTTTAAAACTTGGCAATGTTCACTGACGAGCTGAACTCAGTAAAGGCTATACAGATGCAATCTTATCCCTTACGGCTCTCTGCAGGAGAACAATATTTATCTGTTTATTAATTCTGAAGACTGCAATAATCAATTTGAGTCGTTGCCATCTGGACGGAAGCCGCTAACGACGATAAGCAGTTTTTTAATACGTCTATACAAAGCTAACTCGAATGGTCAATGCCCCAGTCTAATTCTCGTAGTAAAACTAATTAAAATCTTATCTAATTTTGAGAATTACCACAAGACCCGTTATTAAGTTAATTTACATACTTCTTATTAAGAGGGCTTAGTTTGTGGGATAAACAGAATTCTTGATTACTAAAGAGTGATGAATTAAACTAATAAACTAATCACCTCTTCAGCCTCTTTGGAAAATTTACAAAACACCACTTTGTTTCACGGTGACAACTATTGTGGTGTTATTTAAAATTTCGCTTTTTCGGAAAGTTTCAGTCAAAATTAGATTATCAGCGTTGAAGATCAATACAACAGCAAGAGTACCAGAAAGCTTCTATTGAAAACCCGCTATGAACAGGGAGATTTTAAATGTCCTGTCAATCAGAACAAGACATTCATTTATTATTTAAGAATCAAAACCCGTTAATGCGGTGCCAAAGGCGAGAAATAAACACACAGGTTTTTGGTACACTTTGAACTGGTGAGTTTAAGAGTAAACATTTTCTATTACATTTTCGGAGAATTGTTTGATCCGCTTTTCAACTCTGTGGTTGGCTGGAGGTGAGAGATTTAACCGCGGGAAAATCTTTGCTGTTTTCCTAGGACACTTCCTCCATTCTGCAATGGTGAGTACATTCAAAGCTGTTTATGAGCCATATTTAATGCGAATTTCGCCGGCCAAAAACTAATATAGAAGCCTGCTACGTTGGCTTTAAATAAGACTTGTCTTTAATTATTTCAATAATTAGTCTTCAACTGAAATCCTGCTTCGTTTACGTTTCCATGTAGGAATGAATATTAAAACACAGGTGAACCAAGCTGGAATCGCCTTGACAACTTGACTTCAGGAACTTTAGCTCTAAGAGAAGTATTTTCACATATTCTACCGCGGGTGAGTGTAAGTTTAAGCATTAATGCAAGCCTATTCTAGGTTATTTCTGTTTTGATAAAAATGATCAATTCAACGATTTTTACAGAATTGTACCCAATTCGCCAATTGTCCGCTAGATATCAGGAAAAACATTATATGGCTTTTGAAAATCACATTAAAATTTGACATACTTAAGGAAGGTAACATATACAAATAAAAGGTGTAAAATACTTTTTAATTTAAAGCGTTCCCGTGAATTTTCATCAATGTCGTTTAAACACTATTATTGCTTCTGTTACAAAAAAATGCGTAGGGTTCCCTTTTTTGTATTTACTGGCTGCTGTACACCTCAGTGTCTCTTGACTGGCATAAGTACAACACTGATAAATGCGCTAATAAGATAGGGGAAGAAAACCAGCCCAGTTCAACGATGAAAAATGCTCAACGCATTATGACATACGGTTCATCCGATAACTTAAGCTGAAATCTGACGAAAACAGTTTATTGTTAACTGATTACGCCAAAGTCATTTTATAACTTCAAACGTACGCGTATACAGTTGTATAATACCTGCTTGAAATACAAAGATTTTGGAATTATAAAAAAATGGAAAAGGGCTGTTTTCAAAAGGGGTGAAAACAAAAATATCCTGGAATTAAGGGTGATTAGTGGTAGGCGGTTTCACCATGGAGTGAGTAATTATCAAAATATAATCTGATAAAAAGTGGACTTAAGTAAATTCGGTCGTTATTAGTTACAAAGCATGCGCAATGCTTCATGACCTCATTGTATTCGACTCATTCTCGACCCCAGTGCTTACGAACTTGATCTCTCTCCTCGACATGCGCAGAAGACCTCTGGGTCGAGATTGTGTTCGACTGAACTTCCGTTTTCTCAGCCTGAATTTCAGTCAGCTGTTTCAGTCGATTTCTTCTAGTCTTCAGTTTTACTCTCTCGGTTACTGAGAGAGTAAAACTTGAAGTTCAACCTGTCAAATATTGGCAAATTTTTCTGGAATTGAAATCTAAAAAGACTGTAGAAAAAAGAAAAAAAGAAAAAGAAAGTTGTTGTCTTGCGTTCACGTCCTCTGCGTAACAGGCGTACACAAAACGCCGTAAAATGAGGCACTTTCACGTCGCAGTCCTGAGGTGACGGCAAAGAAATGTACAAAGAAAGCGTGATGCACGTAGAAAAGTTATTGTTTTACTTATCTAAACTTAATTGCTTTTTTGCCGTTTTCGTTGAACTGGCCGTCGTCGTTGCGTAAGCTTCTCATAGTGGCCGTTAGAGGTGGCCGTTATAAGAGCTTCAACCGTAGTTTATGAATTATTCATGCTGCTGTGGGAATTAATGAATTGATCACATCTGTCAGGGTAGTAATAAATCATTTCTTCATCCTGTAGATATTATCACATCAGAAAAGTGCCCTGCCGACGAGTTTTTGTTAAAGAGGACAACTAAACAGAAAGTTCCGAGCAATTTCTGCAGTTTATCTCTACGGAAAAATTGAAACAAAATGGGTAAGTAGTAATTTTTTTTAATCGGCATATTAAAACCCAATTTTTAATGTATACTCTTCTACAGCAAAGAGTGAATGATTGAAAACCTATGTTATCTGTTGCGAGCCATTGCGCGCACGCACTTTGCTTTTTCGGTAGGGTAGATAAGATAAATGTTCATTTAAAGAAACAGCGAAAATAAAACACTGAACTAGACGACATGCTGATTTTTAAAGCGGTGTTAGATAAACGAAGACATAACATAGCTGAAATTAATTTATGTGAAATTTCTTGTAATATTCATTGTTAACTGTTTACAGGTAACATTGATCTTTGCGCTCTTGACGCCGAAAAGGGAACTATCTAAATTTCAAATGTCAATCGGAGAGAAAACGATGTCTTTCTTTCACTAACACTAATGAAATATAGAGTGACAAGAGATCGAACAAAATGTTGTAAAAGGTTTTCATTTTTCGACATTTCATTAACTGCTTTTACAGAACGTGTCAGGCTGTCGACATAGGAAACAAACTTTAAGATAACATCCCATTGATAATCAACGCAATGAACAGCGATTAATTTTTTTTTCTGCAGTCCTAGCTTTTAATGTCAGCTGAAAGCTGGCAGTCCTACTTATTGAGAAAAAATTTAGTTCTATCGACTGAGATGTAAGGAAATTGATCCCCGTTAGCTAGAGAAATTATTCGTAAGAGCGCGCGAGTAACACAACAGATTCAAGGTGATACGGTATCGAAATAAAAATAAATCTTAGTTTTTATTCAGCATCGAAGTTCAACTTCATCTCAATATTTTTTATTGTTATTAAAAATTCGGGTAGCTGTAAAATAAAATCATTGCTGTAGTGTGACAGTCCGATTAGATCCAGCATTTAATCTCAATCAATCGAATGTTATGACTAAAATATTATGTCAAAAATTGTTTCATTAGATAGAATTAAACAGAGAATCGCCTTAACAGGTGACAATAAAATTGCTTCCCGCTGGAATAAACAAACCTGACGCGAGAATTACACACTTCTCATGGCTTAAATACGGACGGGAGATTGCTATAGGATTGTAATTAATATGAGAAAGGCAACTTGTTACTGTAAACTTTCAATTGCTTTAGAGAGCGAAGTTGTGAGTTTTTTTGTTGAAAAAAAGAAAAAAGACATGCTTATCCTCTGAATTTTTTTTCATGAATATCATGCACGATGTTCGGCTGATTTCCGTGTTTGTCCTCTGGTGGAAATCTTCTTAATTAAATCCCGCTCGGTGGATCGTGATAATTTGGCGTAAAGATTTCTCTTTTGTTTTACACATTAAAAAGCAATCGTAAGTACACTAGCCATGCTCTTGTACTAATGTGCAAGGTGTAACGAAACCTGGAATAGACGCTCGAAAATTAAAATTTATGCAATTGTCCATTCAGAAATCACTCACTCATTCTTTCTTTGAAGTGTTGTTATAGCAACTATACCTCCCATTAAATAAGGAATATTTAACTGCAGGAAATTTGCTTTCGAGTTCGCGCGATATTTATTTTTCAGATCATTAAAGTGCGAAGTCATTAATATTTTTAATTGTTAACTTCTTGGATGGCCCACTAGTTTCAGCGAATGTAATTCTTCTCTGCAACCTTCAACACAGAGCTAACCTGGAGCCCATTTACACGGCTCCGGATAAATTTTTGAACGAACGAATCTTTTACCCCCGTATCCTGACTACATCTTTACAGTTTGCAGTATTGTTTGCCGTTCAAAAACATACACCAATTCCACATTTCTCATATGCACCTTATTGCCCCCCGCCCCCCCAAATTTTGCATAACCTTTGTTTTTCATTTCTCCTGGGTTTTACAGCCGTCTTAAGGTGACTCGAACCAGTTTTTTTGTGGGGGTACCATCCTACTTTGAAGCTCTCTGGTATCCCCACCTTGACTTCTATCGTAAGTCTAACACATAGAATGGATAACATATAGATCAATCTACAATATAACATAAAATTTTTGGCGATCAGAGTAAATGTCACGTGGTTATAATGCCACGCCCCTTTGAGGTCTGAGTCGAAAATCTGCTGTTGCCGGCATTTTTTCGTGAAAATCTCTCGGTTACACATAGTGCGCATTAGTGCCTTGCGCTGAACAGAGTTTCACCAAAATCGCAAAGACCCAATTCGAGAAATTCAGCGGTTTCCAAATTTAGGTCATAATTTATGCGAAAATGATAAGCAAACTTTACACGATTATATCTAATAAACTATGAGATTCAATTCTTTATTTTGGGCATCCTTATAACAGATGGGTCCTTGCAAGTCAGCAAAACGCTTTAGGGTTTTGTAAATGCGCGCGATTTCGAGCAAAGTAAACACATAGAAATTATAGTTTTCGCTATTTGTTGACGTTTGTCAGCGTTTAAGAGTCCTTCTCACGAAAAAAGCATTTTCTTAAAAATTCGTTGTGTTTTTTCCTTCAAATTTTTTCAGGGCCACAATTGATTAACTAACTACCCGGACTCTGAATTTCATGGTCATTGAAAAACTGTGACATTATCTTCTATGAGCCCAAACTTGAGTAAACATTGAAGTTTTTTTTTGTGTTTTGGCTGAGTTTGTGCTTTGGGAGTTGTCTATTGTTTCTAGTCTGTCATTATACAGCATTCTTGATCAGCACGCGTGCAATGACCGCGCTTGGCTGACTTCCGAATGCTCAGCGAGATATGATAATTTAGTATGAGAAAATAGAAGGGATTCCCGTCACGAGTTGGTTTAATTATTAACTTGCATTAAACCTATGAAAAATGATACTTTTTTAATAATAAGTAGATTTAGTGTGTAGCACTTCTTGATTTTTTTTGCAAAGGCACAAGAAGCACGAGAATTGATTAAAAATTGTGAGTTAAACGTCTATGTATCACGCGATGGCCTATCTCACTGTACCAAAATTATCATATCTCGGTGAGCATTCGGAAGTCAGCCAAGCGCAGTGATTGCACCCTTGCTGAACAAGAATGCTGTATCATGACAGACTAGAAACAATAGACACTCCCAAAGCACAAACTCAGCCAAAACGCTAAAAAACTTCAATGTTTACTCAAGTTTGGGCTTATAGAAGATAATGTCACAGTTTTTCAATGACCATGAAATTCAGAATCCGGGTAGTTAGTTAATCAGTTGTGGCCCTGAAAAAAATTGAAGGAAAAAACACTACGAATTTTTAAGAAAATGCTTTTTTCGTGAGAAGGACTCTTAAACGCTGACAAACGTCAACAAATAGCTAAAACTATAATTTCTATATGTTTGCTTTGCTCGAAATCGCGCGCATTTACAAAACCCTAAAGCTTTTTGCTGACTTGTAAGGACCCATCTGTTATAACGATCCCCAAAATAGAGGGATAAGTCTCATAGTTTATTAGATATAATCGTGTAAAGTTTGCTTATCATTTTCGCATAAATTATGACCTAAATTTGGAAACCGCTGAATTTCTCGAATTGGGTCTTTGCGATTTTGGTGAAACTCTGTTCAGCGCAAGGCACTAATGCGCACTATGTGTAACCGAGAGATTTTCACGAAAAAATGCCGGCAACAGCAGATTTTCGACTCAGACCTCAAAGGGGCGTGGCATTATAACCACGTGACATTTACTCCGATAGCAAAAAATGTTATGTTATATTGTAGATTGATCTATATGTTATCCATTCTATGTGTTAGACTTACGATAAAAGTAAAGGTGGGGATACCAGAGAGCTTCAAAGTAGGATGGGAGCCCCCCCAAAAAATTGGGTCGAGTCACCTTAAGAGAAATAGAAAACAATGCTTATGCAAAATTTTGGGGGAGGGAGGGGGTAAATAAGGTGTATTATGGGAAATGTGGAAGTGGCGTATGCACGGTTCCTAGGCTCTGGCCGTGTAAACGTAAGGCGCCGCCCTGCGATGTTTATCGTTCCCGATAAACAACAAACTTGAGGATTGTGTAAGTCTCGGTTTCCTCTTTCTGACTTTTTTGGTCTCGTGTTGTTTATCGCATAATACATGGACTTTTACCCAGCCCTCCTCGGTTTGAAATTAGGCATTGGCGATGGCCCTCGTTGAGTTCGCAACATACAGCTATTTAGAGAAAGGTTGTCGGAAAACTGAAATTTGCACGCGACAATCCTGAAAGGTAATATGGGATATGCTCAATACACCTGTGTACGTAGCTGTCGAACCTACTTTTGTTGATTTCCTTTAGCAGCTCACCAACATACGTCCATGGCCTCTCCTGTCATTAGGGACTTTAAGATAGAATGACTACGGACTACTACTACTGTTAAACACGCTACTGCGCATGCTCAGAACCACGTGACTGTTCATTTTTCCCGCGTAGTCCTGCGGCTACGGTGAGTTATGGAGCTGTTTCGCGTGGGCGCGACTACGGAGAACATTTTGCCCGCATTTTGCCGTCTCGGGGTTTCTAGAATCTGGTCTTTTCGTAAAAAAACTTTTTAATTCACCTGTTAAGTAAGAGGAAAGCGAAATATGTAAATTGTGTCCAATTTCTGCTCAGATTTACTCTTTTAATATACTCGAACCACTTACAGTTGTAACTACATTTTTATCTAAAACTAAAATAAGATTAGCTGTTTATACGCAGAATTCAGATTGACGGCCGAGAACAGAAATCATGGAGGTAATTTACTCTCTCTTCGCACTTAAAAAATTTCAATGTTTGTTCGAAATTATTAGTGCGTCTTTCTGCTTGTGTAACCTTTGTTTATTCGAGTTTTTATATCGTATTTGCTGAATGAAAATGATATATTAAACATCTTTGAGGTAATCGAAACTCGGGATTTCAATACGTCAAACTACATCAGTAATCGGAGAAGTCCATCTTCTAAATCTAATAAATGAACTATTACTATTTCTGTCTATTTCTTTAATATTTGACATAAGTATTCATGGCGAAAAAATAAAAACTGTGTAACCAAAACTTTGTTCACCAATTTCGCTCGACGTAATCAGTGCTTCCCCAGGTATGGAAGAATTTGTTCATTATTCTTAAGATAAGATCAAATGCAAAATACTTGCATTTTTGTGAACTGAACATGAAAACAAGAACATCGTTGCGTATTATTTCCCTCTCCGCCTCTTCTCTCGTAACCTTTTGTCTGTAGTGCAATCTTAACGTTCTACATTTGCTTAACTCAACCCAGTGCTACAAACAAAGGACAACACTCGTCCAGCCGTAGTTCGTAGTCCCTAGTCACCGTACCCTAAAGTCTGTAGTAAATTTCTTTTAAAAAACAGTGAACTCAAAACGAGCCAAAATACCCTTTGCGGTTGTCGCGTGCGCTTTATCCGACAACCTTCCTCGAAATAGCTCTATGTTATTCCTACCCCATAATATTCCGCAATTCAAACCCAATCGTAAAATGGTAAAGAGAATTCAACTATAACTAGAACTGTCCAATTGGCCATTTCGGAATTGCGTAGGGAACTGGGGCGAGTTTTAAATTTTAACTAATCGATAAACTGAGACCACCATATAAAAGGTCATGTTGAGGTTGGTTATTTGAGCAAGTTTGGTGCTCCAAGGTTGAACAGGGATCAAGTTATTACTCTGGAAACATGGCTAGAGATCCGTACAAACGTCTGTAATTTTGTGACAGCGTCCCCCAAAACCATATAAACTCATAATTTTTTTCACGACTTCTGTGATATTCCTGAAAATTGGCAAACATAGTGATTTTCGAATTAGTTCCTTCCAAGATGCATGACGAATTTTACAGTTTAACAGAAAAACTGAAAAATCATGTTTCAAGAGTCATAACTTGATTCCTGTTCAACTTTAGAGCACCAAACTTGGTCAAATAAGGCCTGTTTCAAACGTCGTGCTACTACCGTTCTAAGCTGGCTCGTATTCAGCACCACTCTAACACGACTGTAGCACCACTTGGTTTTAGACGTCGAATTTAACTCAGTCGAATAAAATAGCTGTTGCGGAAAACAAAATGAAAAAATGAAAAGGGGTTTAGGAGTCATTTATATTGTATTCTAATGTGTTTATAATTTGTGAATTTAGTTTGGCACGGCAGTAGCACGACTTGGTTTCAAACGTCGTGCTACTGCCGTGCTAAAGTCGAATTTAATTCGATCAATTTAGTTTAACACGGCAGTAGCGTGACGTTTGAAACGGGCCTAACCAATCTCAACATGACCTTTTATATGGTGGGGTCAGTTTATCGTTAGTTTAAATTTGAAAGTCTCCCCAGTTAGCTACGCAACTCCGAAACGGGTTTTTTTTTTTTAACCGTGCACCGTCGGTTTCAAGAGCCAACATTTGAAAAGAGCCTATATCATTTTGGCCGGCTGTTTCTGACTTTTAAGAGCCCTAGGGCCCGTTTCTCGAAAGTCCCGATAACTTTTCGGTCCCGAAAAGTTCTTCTATGTTTGTGGTGTTTGCACTGAAGCCCAAAATTTCAATAATTTTGAAAATGATACAATGTTAGTAAAAGAAGCCGGCATAATTGACGGATTTGTGAACAGGCAACTTTGCTAGTATTGATTTTAAAATTTGCCTTCGGGCCCGAAAAGTTACTGGTCATTTGAGAAACAGGCCCCTAGACTGAGAATCAGCTTTCGTAAAAAAAATAATAAAACTTGTCAAATTTATATGAATTATTAATTAATATTCTTACCGAAATATGACTTTTAAAGCAAATTTCCAATTGTTCGAAGACATATTGACTCAAAGTCAGTCGAGTACTGTTTAGGTTTTGATTGGTCGAGAAACATTTAAATTGAGTCCCATAGCTCTTTTTAACAGTTTGTGTCACTGAGCGATGCTTTTAAGCCAATTCGTTTATAATTTACATATTATTAGGCAAAGCCCACTTTTAATGCTTACTAAATTTAATTAAAAAGAAAACAGAAAAAACTAGAGAAAGCTGTGTTTATCCTTCAAGCTTTCTATAAATAAAACAGCTAGTAGTAGTAAGAAAATTCAGCCAACAGAGTGCTAATTTATCGCTTCTCTTAAATAGCTTTAACTTCCAAATTTATCACTCTTTAGCTGTTATATCACCGCGAGATACGGCCAAGAATTTGCATTTCAAAGAAATGATTATTTGAAGACTTCGCAGAACAAAGGGGGAGTGTTTTGAATCACAAACAAACGTGTCTGCTTGCAACCTATGGCTTGTCCTCGCTGCGTGGTCTCTTTAAAATTCTAAAAATTAGAAATTCATCATTCACTGATAGCTTGCATGCTATTTTCACCTGCTCGTACCCGCTGAAATTTGGAGTAGAATGGGAAAATAACAAAACCCGTCGGACAAAAACACTGGCATTAGAAGTTATCACGCATCGCTGTTATATTTTACACTGAATTTCAAATTTCATGCATGCGTTTTGGAAGCCATAAGGGTTGTTTGGAGCTCGGTTCTTGTTGCGAATCTAATGACCTAAAACGATATTGAACATGTCAGAAGCAAGTAAATCGAGTACGGTATCGATTAAGAAAGACTGGTGGATTCAGTTCCAAAATGCGTCTCGGCTTTTTGATTTGGAACGGCAAAGACGCGCGAACCGTTGTGCGGAGGAAGGTCAGTGTATATGAGCATAGCATGTTTATTTTTCTTTTATCTAATGTATAGCTTTCAGATTTTGACTTTCAACGACAGGAAACCATGCTAATGTTTCTTGGTCTTTATCTTATGTTTCGTGAATTCGTTAGATAGAGGCAGTATGACTATTCTCAAATAAAACCAATTGTACAGTTGAGAACTATATTGCGCATATTTAGATTCAATTTTCTAATCATGTACGTTATATCGTTCGCTCTGTAGTCATAAGCTATATATTTCACTGTTTGTCTTCATCTATGACCTTTATTCCAAAAATATACCATATGAACCACGCGTTATACCGCACTAGGTCTTGAACAAATGTAATACCATTTAAACTTGTGCTTTGCAGAGGAGATGTTTCGCGAGATGGATAAACTTAACACCAGTATCTCAGCTTTGTGGTTCAGATCTGCTGTTCTTGTTTCATACCTATCAACAGTGACCTCCTTGGCCTTAGGAGGCGTATACTTCGGTGAGTATTTTTTTTTAATCATAACTATTTCTTTATTTTATTTTTTTTTAATTTTGGTACATATTTGCATGCATGTAGTTGACCGTTTTACTAAGCCAAAGTGCAAAGCAACAACCTGCGTCTGTATATATTGTAGGAGAAAGGTTTTTTACGATTTATATTGTGATCCATGCATCGAAGAAAAATAAAAATTGAAAATTTGACAAAATGTAACATGTTATTCAAAAATGGTGTTTTTCGTTTTCTTTCAACTGAAAAAAAATATGTGGGTTCCTAGTTTTTTAACTTAGTGTTCTTAAATTATTTTCCTTACAATGGGTCTACTTCATAAATTATTAACGTCACTAAAAAAAATCACATTTGCCAGCAGGCAGCTGCCAGTAGATATATCAACTAAGACCCTGTTTACATGGAGTGGGGGACCCCGGTCTAGTGGGGTAGGTTTCTTTTGTTTTGTGTCCGCCAGAGCGTGAAAACAAAAGAGACCAACCCCACTAGACCGGGGTCCCCCACTCCATGTAAACAGGCCCTTAGGCTTCAAAGTCAAAACCCATTAGTGCGTTATGAGCTGGAAAAGTTCAAATCAAATATAAAGGAAATTTTCATTGATTAGCAAATTAAAGATATGGGAAAAGTTTTCAGATATTTCAGTGTTCAATAATTAGGACAATAGGGACCTTACCAACGACGACGACGACAACAACGTCAAAAAACAATTGTTTTTATGTGCAAAACAAGTACTGCTCTGCACGTGTATCACGCTTTTTAGTACATTTCTCTGACGTCCGCTGCACGAATAGACGTGAAGCCTCCCAATGCGACGTTTCACGGAGGACAAGGACATATATGAAGACAAATTTTCCTTTCTCTATTTGAACATGGATAAAGTCCTTAACAATTCAACTCCAGGAAAACTTGCCTACATTTGTCGAATTGAGCGGTTCCAAATAGACGCGTCAAAGGTTGAAAGGACGCAAACTCATTTTTTAGTGAGGTTTTCACTGCGGTCGTCGTCGTCGTCGATGCTTAAGGTCCCTATTTGCACGATGACGTCACACTACGAACAGCAGAATTTTTCAGTTTGTTGCTTTTTGTGCAGTCTGGGGCAATTTTTCTAAACCTCAGCCAAGGTTGAAAAGATTTAATTACCGACCTTAAGCTAACCTGAGATCAGGCTCTAGTTTCATTTCGCTTTTAAAATTACATTCCGGCGGGCAAGGCGAAACGAAAAGAGATTTTAGCGGTAGCCGTTAGAGAGAATGTATGAGAACCGCTAAAATTGGGCCTGATCTTAGGTTACTGCAAGCGCAGAAGTCAAAGACGTCACACTACTTACCAATCATGACCTTTCAGTCCCAAGTTTCTAAATTCTTTTAGATTCCCAAAACTGGTATACTGAAAAAGTGTATGACTGTCAAAAGAATATCATTGAATACAAACACCATAGGGGGTTTTGCCCACAAACTTCAGAGTTATACTTGGAATCTGAGTTCATGTTTATTTATTTCTTCTCATTGTAAATGATGGTGAGACAGGCTAAAAAAAGCTTGAAGGTCATTCTTGAGCAATTATAAAAAAGGACAGAAAGCTCCGTAAAAAGTTGTCATCTTGCTGTTTACATTTTATTGATATGTGTATTATAATACAAATAAAAGAAAGGATTTAAGGCCCGGTTTAAACGTTGCATTTTACATGTACCGAATCTATTAGCATTAAATGCGGTACAGGTGAAACGCGACGTTTGAACCAGGTCTGTATTCTGTATTCTATTTTCTCCAGTTTAGTACATTATTACATCAATTAACTTTATAAATTGCATATGTTCCTAAATTGGAGAGGGATACACCTGGAACAACTAATATTGTGCCCCCCGCAGTTGTTATTACGATAAAGGAAAAAATAAATACCCAGTTCTATCACTTAAAGGAAGAAGATTACCTAGAATAAAATTCATGTAGTGTAAAGAAAATTAGAAACGAACCAGAATAGATATAATTAAGCACAATTTATAAAACTATATGAGCATTATTTTAATACTGAGCAGCCCATAATAACGTTTCAGTGTACTTTTGACCGGGTCCAATTATATAAAGCAAACATTTTTTCTAATTTCAAATATGTACATTGTAAATATCGTAAAAAAAATAAAGCGGAGAAAAGACAGACAAGAAAAATTAAGCTGAAGACGGTATTCGAGGCGTTTCGAACACCGTTATCAAGAATGAAAACCATAATTAAGTGTCTTGATAATGATGTTCGAAACATCGAAACGTCAAATAACTTTCTTCAGTTTAATTGTTCATTTTAAAGGCTTATACAAAAAAACTAACCACCCGATCCCTTAAAAGACAGACCGACTGTTTTTTTAAAGATTGAAACCATTCTTTTCCCTTAATTTAGTACTTTCGACCATAAATGGAGTTCCATCAGCGTTCAGACTTGCGGTAAGATCAGTTTTTATCTCAAGAATGCTTCTATGTTTAAGTAGCGTGCTTAATAGTTTAATTATTCAATGGCGAACCGGGCGGTAAAAGCTTTTAATTTTGTAGTGTTGGTACAGCTGACATATCTATAATGGTTGACGTCATCTGCGTTTTAAATGGAAACAAAAACAGGTTATATGTGAAACTTTAAAATTGCCCCTGGGAACAGTTTTGATTAACGTAATGGGTTCTTTCATGGTACTTTATCACAACTTGCTTTTCGTAGTTTTCCCTTTTTATTTTGTGGTTTGTCGAAGACTTGATTTCTGCTTACAAGCACTTCAGTTTCATCAGGTTTTAGAAAGAGCAGGGTCTGATCGAGCGTATTTTGAACTTTTAATTTATCTCGGCCGCCATTCGCTGTCTCCGCCTCGATTTTGCCTTCAATTCAGATTTATGCTAAATTTGTAAACATTTCTTGTGCTTGAGTCAATGTATGTCATTATAAAACAATTTGATTCTCTCTCTCTCTTTTTTTGTTTGTTTGTGCTGTATCGGCCTCTTTCCCATAGTCCATTTCCACACTTGTCGATTCGCTCGTTTGATTTCTTATTTCCTTTCAGATCTGCTAATAGGTCTTTTCTTTTAAGACGAGGTAGCGTGGCCCAGTGGTTGGAGCGCTCCACTTGCTATTCGGGTGCCCTGAGGTTAAGTCCTGGATTTGTCCTCGGTAGTCCCTAGTTCGAATCCTCAGCCGCGCGTGTAAAATAGCCTGCTGTTTTGCCTCCTACCAGTTCGGATTCTTAACCCTGCTCGGCCCTACTAGCATTAGTGCTATAAATAATGCCGAGGGTAAAGAACAAATTCTTTATTTGTTATTTATTTATTTATGGAGAGCATGTATTTATTCCCTCTTGTATTTGTCACAGCTCGCAGCTATTTTAGACGCATGCTCCTCAGCGGTGGTAGTCTGGCGCTTTAGGGGCAGAGAAGGCAAGACATATACTTATGAAAGGGAGAGAAAGTAAGCTTTATTCCCCTTATGTTTTTTAACCTTTTTCAGACCGTTCTTTTTCGTTTTGTTTTGTTTTTTGTGTGGCAGTATGTCAACGCCCGTGTTAGTATGTCCGTAGGTCCATTGCTATTATGGAGCTTACGAAACTACAACGGCACGTACATCATGCTTTTTTGTCAATTTCTTTGCCGTTCTGGCACGACTATGACAGTAATATGGTCAAATTTTAGGTTTACCTGAGAACGGGAACGGCAAGGCGATAAATTCTACCGTCTCTGTCTGAACTACGCGGGTCCCCTCTCTTCAGTTCCTTTCTTTTCTTTTTAACATGGCGATTTGGGATAATTTCTAAATAGTTTCAAAGGATAAGAAGCCTATTTTTCTGCGACGTTTTCATGGACGTCTCCGTTGTCGGATCGTGAGGTCCCTATTGTTCTCGTAGCGCACGGCGACAAAGCGTAACCTTCGGAGCAAAGAGAGCGCCCTTTTTCTTTTTCGACGAATTTTAATTGGTTTTTTTTTCGGGCTTGATTGACACAATGACGCAATGTGACATCATTATTAGTAACATTATTGGCAGATCCACGATGACTTTAAAGTGTTCCCAGATAACCAGGAAGTCGCTAAGCCCGGTGGTCATGGCTTAAACGGTTATTTAACTTTTAAGCGATGGGGGACCTCAAAAGCCTCCCCCCGGCCTTCTGAACAGGGTTAAGCTTCAAAGTCCCAAAATAAAAGCGTTTTAATCACCATTTTTATGTTTGTGTTGCAGAGCTTGTATCGCAATCGGCGTTTGTTTTGTCCTCTCTGGCCTTATTGTTCTGTCCATCGCAGTCTATATGCTGAGCATAGACCATGAGCCAATTCGGGTAGGAGAAACTTAGCCAGCGTAGCAGGTGTTAGGAAATAATGAGAACAAGAGTTGCCCCCATTATTTTCTAGCAAGGATAGTTAGATAGAAGTCTTTATTAAGAAGCCAGTCACAACATACGTGTGGTTTTACAATCAATAACGAACTAAGCTAAGATAAAAAAACTTTCATATGTATTACGAAATTAAAAATAAGTTGAAAGATATTAAGAAATAAATTTAAAAGGACACCTATTGACAAAAGCTCGTTTCAGTCGTTCCGTTTTTACTCCGTAGGGAGTATGAAGTCATGGCCCCTTTCTCTAAGAACCCTATTACGTTTAGGTGGAAGCAAGTCATACAATACATGACCAGTGTCACTTGTGATTCTGTTGAAAAGATCACTGTCCCTAATCTTACTCAGATCAGATATCAAAATGATCTTATTTGTGTAGCCAGAACGAGAGGCTCGCCTTTGTCACTGATACGATCTAAACATAACATTTATAACATATCGGAGAAACTATCTAACTTTATTACTTCTGTGCACAAAACGTTAAGCCAATTCCTGCGAGAGAAATGTTCCTCTCTGCACACCAATCTCTCTTCAATGGCTATAACTAGATACAAATTAAAGCAGCCGCGCGAATCTTTTTTCATTGTATATGGATGGCAACAATATTACATCAGTTAGTTGTCTAACAAATACTACTGAGTTTCTGGCGAGAGGGCTGTTAACTTGCAATTTAGAGGCCCCAAGTTTGACTATAAGGTGATCTTTGCTGGCCTAGATCAGTCGGTAGAGCGCTGCCGGACTACAGAGAGTGAAAGATGTCGCGGTTTTCCGAAGCAGGATCTTAACAATGAATAACCGAGAAATGAAATATCTGCCGTTTGTCCAGAAAAATGATTAAACTTTCCCGTGGACGACGAATGACGACGTGCAAATGGCAGTACGGTCTCCATACCATAGTATCCTCAAAATGTTTTACGATACGATACGATACTTTATTTAACCTGGATATTACGCTTAGCTATCAGCTAGTTTACAGGTAATCCACGGCCCTAATTATATTCCTAAAATTTAAAATTCCAAAAAAGAAAAACAACAACAGCAACAAAATTATATTAGAAAAGTTTGAAATTAAAGACTAAAAATATACAATAGTTCATCATATGAAAACTGTAAAAGCTAAGAATCGATTAAACAACAACAACAAGAAACAGGCAGCAATTACTATAATTCCCGATTTCAATCAAAACTTAAGCAATCGAATTTTGTTCTTCACTGCATTGGTGCCTGCTTTAATTCTAATGTCATTTGCTAGCTCGTTCCATTTCTTAGCGGCAAAATATTTCCAAGATTTGAGACACTATTTAGTCGTGTTAACTTTAGGCAGTGAAAGGATATAATCATGTCGAAGATTGTACTTGGATGAGCGTAAGGTGATAAGATCTCTAATTTGCGGGTGGAGCTTTGTCCGATGTGCTATTGTTTATTGTCAATAGCATGCCTTGGATTCTTCGCGTTTCCAATGATGGGAGTCTTATTCTTTCCAAGAGACCTTGATAAGATGCACTTTTATCATTGAAGATGTACCTCAAAGCCCTTTCGTTGACTTTCACGATTTTAGCAGTGTTTCTTTTTCGGCAGTGGTGCCAGATTTGGTTACAAGAGTTAAAATACGGCAGTATAAATGCGCGATAAAGCGATTCCTTGGTTTTAAGTGGCAAAATGTTTTTCAATCTGTTCAGAGCACTTATCTGAGCACTTACTTTGCGACAAATACTTGAAATGTGATCGTCAAATTTTAACTCGTTATCAAGGACAACCCCCAGAAGACAAGTCTTTTCTGTGGTTTTAATGTCAATATTAGCTAATTTAAAGTTCAATTTGTCTTCTGTTTTGCCAAGTACCATAGCCTGATATTTATCTGGGTTAGGTTTCATGCCATTTTGAATAAGCCATGAAGTAGCATTCTCAAGATCGATACTAAGGTTGTTTTGGACAGCACGAACATCTTTGCCGGAACAATGGATGTTTGTATCATCTGCATAGTTGACAATTTTGCATTGTTTAATTGCGTATGCCAGGTCGTTCATGAATATGTTAAATAGTGTAGGTCCTAAAATAGAGCCCTGTGGGACCCCTCTGGACACTTCTTGCCATGTGGAGAATATATTTTCAAATTGGTCAGCCAGTTGTTGATGTAGGATATGTTCAAAGATCTTGGAAAGCGATGGAAGAACTGTAACAGGTCTATAATTCACTTTCTCCAGCTACGAGTCCTTTTTGAAATGCGGCACAATCTCACCTCGTTTCTGGGAAGTGAGAACCTCTTTAGAACTAATGATAGTGTTTATTAAATGGCTTAAAGGCTGTGTTATTGACGGAATAGACGCCTTCAGAGCACGTGGAGGTATGTGATCATGACCTCTCGCTTTGTTTGCTTTTATTTTCTCTAGGGCAGATTTAACCAGCTCATGAAGCTCATGAAGCTGAAGTCGAACCGTTTATGATCCCAGTATTTTGAAATATTTGACACGTTCTGTTGATTCTCAAAAGCGGTGTAGGGTTGGATGTCGAAGCTTTATTTTTTCACCCTAACTGTCTCAACTCTTTTTCAGAACACACCGTTGTTAATCACCACGTTTGCAATTTTCGGTCTCATGGTGTCGTTAGCTTGGTTCAAATACCACATCGCCTACAAAGTAGACAGCAAAGCCCTAAGAACAGACGGTAAGTCATAGTCCCTTAGGGTACTCCCTTCAGTTGCACTGACTGGGGTGGGGTGAGGAGGCTTGTCTTATCTCTTAAGGGCATAAATTGCAGATTTTATCACTGCTTATTCGTTGACTCCGCGTCATATAAGGGAATACGGATTCCGGAATCCAAGAAATTTTTGCCTGTGGAATCCAGAATCCAGAATCCAGGAAAATTTGGTTGTGCAATCCGGAATCCTGGGCTTTGGAACCTGGAATACAGCTCAAGGAATCCGGATTCACACTAAGGATTGCAATCCAACCTCCACTGACAAAGACTTGAATCCAGAATCCACGGCGTGGAATCCAGAATCCAAGACTGTCTTGGATTCCCTTACATGGGGCGATTAACTATCTTCCTTACCCTTCCCTGCTGCTTCACAGTGTTAGCCTTACCAGTCCCTTAACCCTTTAAACCATAAGATCAAAATTTGAATTCTCATTTGTTGCCCCTATTCATATCCTACAGAAGTAGTGGGGAGAAGTTGATAAAATATCAAGCAAATTCATCTTGTGTGATCATGTCCATAATTCTCATGACCACTGTGTTTTACACAGCATTGATATTACAAGGAGAAATTTGATGCTGATCACTCTTAGGGCTGAAAGGGTTAACTTGCTTGCCCCTTTCTTTTCTCACACCGTACGTTACCGATAACCTGACTAGAGATTGGTAAAATAAACAACTAACAACTGTATTTTCCTTTGTATTTATTTACTGTAAAATACTGCGAAAAACGCAGAAAATGGTATTTCCGAGCCCCTAATTTTTAAAAATTTTATGGGAGAGCATGCTTCTAGACCTCCTAGATTGGAGCACCTTTCGCGCTCCAACTTTTCTTCCCGTGCTTACACCTTCAAAATCTCACGCTGCGCCTCTGCGGACTCACGCTAAACTCCAGGTGTATTTTGTTTATCCGGGACCTTGTATCAACGTAACTATTTATTATTTCTTCCAACAGCTTTTAACTCGACAGCAGAGGCCGTGATGGCTTTTGTAATGGCCATGAGTATTCTCATCTACGACGAAAATCCTAACGTCTGGTTTTTAGATGCTTGTGCTTCTATCCTTATTGGTTTTGTTTTATTTATTTATGGCGTCAGGTAGGTGCTGTTCTTTCAAATGAACTTTAAACTTACCTGATAATAGACGCAGTCGTAGTACCACGTTGCCAGACAAAGAAAAGGGGCCTTCACCCCCTTACAAACGGATGCAACATTGTTGGCCAACAACTCCCAACATTGTTGGATGTTACGTGTTGCGTCCGTTTGCACTGTTGCTGGTTGTTGCTTGTTGGAAGTTGTTGCGCAAAGTTTGAAACCGGTCAAACGTCTGAGCCTTCAACTCCCAACATTTCTTTTGTTCCGTGATCGCCGAAACGTAGTGCAAAAATGTTGGATCCATTGTTGGGGCCACGTACACGCTAAGATGGCTGCCGAATTGAAGTTTACAAAGTCTCATGGGTTGTATCCTTCCGACGATGCACTGTAGCTGGTCCCAACAATGTTGGAAGTTGTTGCATCCGTTTGGACACCACTGCCAACACGGACGCAACAACTCCCAGCATTGTTGGCCCAACAATGTTGGGAATTGTTGCGCCCGTTTGCAGGTAGCATTACGATTCGACAGCGGCGACGCCAATAAAAACGTCGCTAAAACAGACTTCGCGTCCTTTGAAACTTTTCCGCCCTAATACCAGGTAACCCAGTTACTTGAAAGTAGGGAAGTAATAGGTTGGAATTGAAGAGAGGGGACCACGTCCTATTTTAGAGAGAGAGAGAGAGAGTAAAATTTATCGCCCTGCCGTTCCCGGTCTCAAGTCGATTAAAAATTTTGTCATTTCACGTCTTAGTTGTGCAGGGACAGCAAAGAAATGTACAAAGAGCGTGTTGCAAGTGTAGAGTTTTCATCATGAAACCTATTGTTTTTATCGTTCCTGTTGCCGTCGCCATCGTAGTTTCGAAAGGTCGCTACAGAGGTGACGGCAACCTAATTTGCTAGAGGGAGAGAGAGAAGAGCGAATTCTCTTTCCCAGACCCACCCTCAGAGCAGGACCATCGTAACTGCAATCGAGTGACTTTGTGACTGATTGCGTGACACGTACGCAGCCGGCATTCATTTTTAAAACATCCACTAAGAATGAATGGAATGCATAAAACTCAATCTAATGAATCACGTTTGGACCCTCCATCACTCATAATCTGATCACGCGTGTGTGGACCTTCTACAATTTGCACGCTCGCTCTTATTGGGTACTCTGAGGTCACATGGGATATGATTTTTGAATGAACCTGTTTCCCGCCAAAAGTCTTTGAGGGAGTATCATTGCACAATCTATGACGTGAGGGTCGGTGCAATGTTAGCCGCGAATTTTGACCGCTCGCTGACTAAGTGGCTAAGCCCGTTATGACATACTGGTCTCTCTGGAAGCTAGTTAATTTAGTTTCCCTCGAATCTCTATGTTTCCCTGCGAATTCTCAAGAAGAAAAGTAATCGTTTCATAGCAGCAGATACATAAGTGCAAAATTATTGTTCTAATAATATTAATAATTAATGTAAACACAAACAAACGTTGAATCCGTGTTAACATTATGGTTATTACTGGCCATGGTGTTTTACCTCTTGCCTTCTGCTTTACTTCAAGTTAAAAGCGACAAGTCGATTAATATTTTTACAAGTAAATTTATTTATTTTGCAGGACTATATTATATCTTCTGCTTAAAACAGAATATACATTAACTCAGATCAAGTAACTAAGCAATGGTTAATGTACAGTTTTCCCTGTAAAAACGCAGCACGGGACTGGATCGAAAGGTTTGAGTAAAAAGTGCCTTCAAACTACTAAATACCTACCGTATCTGCAATGATACAGCTGTTATCTTGTTACTGATCTGGACAGGTGGTCCTAATTTTACAGAACAAGGTTAAATGACTAATGTATTTTTTATAAAATAACCGTGTACATTAGAAAGCTAAGATGTAGATAATGCACAACTCGATGTTGACTTAACTCACGAGGATTTTTGCTAAATATTATAAGAGTTTAAATTTCTGGTACCCGGTCTTTTATTAATATAATGGGTATGTCAAATAAATCTTAAAGAAATAGTCGGATTAAAAGTCTGCAACTAGTAATTCCTCCTGAATTCCGCTTTGATATTGCTTCGGAATTTTCAGAACCGATAGGCGAATCCTTGGTTGTCTTGTTTACAGTCAGTTTTGGCCTCATTAACATATGCTTATCATTATCTGATAACGCTCCAGTAATAAAGTAAAGTCCCTGATTATTGAGAGAGCATACCAATTTCAGTTATATCCTAAACGTTTTAGCCCAATATAGCGAATAGTTTCGGAAAAATTCTCTTTGGAAAAACTCGAAAATTTACAAAGAATGCATGAGCTCATTCACGTTTTTCTCACCCAGCAATTTTTCGCAGGTTTTGATTGCCTATATTTCCTTTGTTCATGTTTTCCAGGAACTGAAAATTTCACAAACTGCTCAAATTAACCAACTCTTTCACTTTTGAACCCTTTTTTGTATAGACGGCAACGTTTTCTAGAAGTTATCTTGTATGCTAATGCTAATGAGCAAAAACGTAAACGGTAAGGTCAGCGGCGATTCGCCTGTTGCCCTGAGAAAAAGAGGGCTATGAACCCGAACTTTCGAGGGAAGTTTTTCCTAGCCTTTTCTTTTAACAGTACCCTCAAGATGCTCTTTCACTAGACGCCGTTTGCTTGAAAAAGCATGGCCCTCTTAAGATTTAATTGTTTCGTAGCCGTCACATTAAACCAAAGAAGTTATGAAACAAAATTCGTCGATCACTGCGTCTTAGGAAATAGCAAGGGGGGTACCTTAAGGAACCGATAGGGGCCATTTTTACGAGGAAAAATAGGACGCGTCTTACATAAGACACGTCCTAAATAAGACGCAAAACGAGCATATCTTACCTAGGACGAAAGCAGGACGTATTAATGGTTCAAGTCCTCGTCACGTCCTATTTCTGTTCCTACGGGCAACACTCTCATGAAAACGAGTCCAGCAACGGCAACCCAACATGGCGCGTGTTTCAAAGTTACGGCATCGTGTTGCGATTTGCCGTAGATGCCAAATTTTGCGGATCTTATTGATGAAGATGGCGGAGTCTTCGCTACTAAGCGTGAAAACCCCCATTTGCCGTAGAAGAGTTGAAAAGAATACTCTTTTGGAGCAATCCGAGAAAGACGGGAAGAAGGCGATAGACCGACTGGTACGCGCGAGACTTTAAAGATATTTCGGACGCTAAATTTGTTGCCAACTTTAGAACACTATGCGTTTGCGTCTTATATAAGACGCGAAGGTTTTCTCGTCTTAGAAAAGAAGCGTCTTATTTAAGAACAAGTGTTAAGGGTTATTCTCAGATAAGCGCGTCTAGGCTACGCCTCGCTTATTTCAGACGAAATGTGCCGTTTATACGGGAATTTTACGGCTTGTTTAGGACGCGTCTTATTTTTCTCGTATAAATGGCCGTATTACGTTGATTCTAATCTAGAATTAAATTTTTCATCATAATTGGTAAACCGTAACTTTTTTAAATTACTTACTTCTGCCGTAACCAAACCGAAGGGAGATTTAAATAGACTGTACGGGTGGATTTCCACTGTCGCGAAATTTTTAGGTGCGTAAATAAAATAGAGGCAACTTTTACGCTGGACTTTCCATACATTGCCTCTAATATATTTACGCGCTTAAAATTTACGTGTGTACACATGGAAAAATTTTGCGAAAGTGGAAATCCACCTCAAATTCGAATTCTCGGAAATGAAGTTGAATTAGCTTGCAGTCAGGGTTAACTCGTAGAATATCATTAAAAAATAGTTGCAAGCCTTGTAGAAGAATTCTTCTAAACGAATTCCTTGACTTCAAGCTGGTTCCAGTTAATCGACAAAAAGGATAAGATTTGGTCTATTAATCGACAGACGTAAAATGTCGTCGTGTATGTTTGATAAAGAGAATGTGGCTCATATTGAAGTCTAATTTAATAGAAAACGTGGACAAAACCATTTTCATAGCTTTTATACCACCTTCTTCTTCAGTGTAAAGATAAACTTTGCAGTAATTAAAACCTAACATGCAGATTTAGCCACGCCTGAGAGCTAAGCTTTTTCAACCATTACATGCAAGTACTTTACAAATCTATGGAACTTAACTTAAACTTACTATTGCTAATATCGCGTTAAATGATAGCAAATTTTGATATGATGGATGACTTTGTCTTAATACAGTAACAGGTAATAAACTTTGTTAACAAAATATTACTACAGTTTATTTTTAAATTTCTGCTGTGCATGTGTATCCTTGCACCGCACGCAAATTCAGATGCTTTACACTAAGTAATTTTCAAAGAGTTTAGTTCTAAACGTGGAGTAAAAATTTTAGGTTTTGAATAATGGGTTTTGGGGGTTGTTTTTACCCAGTATTTTTAAAATACCTCTTATTACCAATGGAGTTCTTTGTATCTTTCCTTTGGAGTAAATAAAGCCGACCCCATCTTAAAGGAATAATCAATTAACTCTACCTCAAAGGTTACTTTAACTCTTCAAAAAACATTGTTTTCAACTACCTTAATTCTTAACGTGGGAATTGAACTTAATTTTACAGATTAATGTCTCTTATTATTCATTCAAAATATTTGCCCAACTCTGATTGGCTAAAAGCACACGTATAATTCACCATAACCAGTTACTGATGACCAAATTTGGAAGAATTTTGTGTTTAACGAGGAAATGACGACAAAAATGCAGCCTTCTATAGGTTAATGCACCGTGAAGACCTGGGGACGAGGTTGAGTTGTTTTGGTTGTGAAATTTGTGAAAACAAAAATGGCGGACACTTCACTCGTTTCAAGAGTAAGAACTACAGCTGGAACTAGGAGAAATAATGGCTAAAAACATAGCAAAAACAGCAAGAAGACAACTCGGAGGGCGACATCTGCTATTTGGAGAATATTTGCGGAGCTGGACAAACCTAAACGTACACTATCGAAGATGAACTTAACATCGATGCAGGTAAGCATGTTTTAGCTATGTTTTTAAACTAGGAATTATTTTGAATTAATAATAAAGAAATTAATGAATTCGGCTTTTGTAGGATATGAAGAATTAAGTAGATCTCGGAGGGTGTTATCAGCCTCGAGATCTGCTTAATTCTTCATATCCTACAAAAGCCGAATTCATTAATTGCTAATTAGTAGAATAAGCAAAGATTGTTATTGCCCAGAAAAGATACAAAAGGAAATCTTAGTTCTTTGTGGAAGGACAGACTGGCAGAGAAACACATCTGTTTGTACGAAATGTGGTAGTTTGAGGTTAACGACGCTTATTTGCAATTGAAATCATTGCGACGAGGCGTTTTTTGTCACTGATTGAATTACAGTGCGCAAAACGTCAGGGGATTGTTATGATTTAAAACACTTCTCTTCATAACGAACTGAAACATCTATATATTCTACGCGCTTACAGTGTTTGCCATCGCTGATGAATGTCGAGCAATTCAAACGAAATATTCGATTTTGTTTTAATTTGTATAGGTGGTTTTCACGTTACGTCATCGCCGCCATGCTGGTGGACGGTAAACAAAAGATCGCTCATTAGCTCGCTTTGTTTGTCCACCAGCATTTGTTCATTTCACCATTGTTATTTGTGTCTCCCGAGATTGCATGAAAACCACCTATACTAAATAGCTTCTTCGAGTGATTATTCTTCAGACTCTTCACTGTTGCAAAAGTCGTTATAGAAATGCCTCTAAGATAAATGTCTCTTAATTAAAGCATAGTCAAATAAAGTGGAATGGTTGGGAAACCCTTTGTTATAGGTTTTTGTTACCTTTTTGGACCAGATCGTTCACAACGTTCAATAGAGCGTTTCCACTCACGTGGCCAGCATCTATGCAAATTTATTGGAACAAAAGAAAGTTTTTACATAAGAAAAGAGTTCAACTCCCACAGGATTAGTTTGGAACACCAACATGGCCGCCCTTTCATTGTCTTGGAACACCAATATGGCCGCCGTGACGTCATGTGAAAACGCTCTATAGCATTCCTATCATTTTCAACTAACTGACCAATAGAAACATTGCGTTAATTTATTCAGTCACAATTTGTGAACAAAAAACAAAGGATTGTGCACGGTCAGGGAGCTTTCAACATAACCTACAACATCATTGTTTTCAACTTTGATGTTTGCCGCTAACCAGTCTTCTCTACTAACTATGCTTAAAGTAAAATAAAATTTGAAATTCGTTTATTATACAACTGATTGTGCTTGTCATTTGATTTACACAAAAATAGCATGATCCATCAATTCAAAGTTGAAGGACACTAACGAAAAACATCCGCATAAGTTTTAATGATAGTAAGTGCTGTAAATAATAGCTTTAGTTAAAAATTCTTTCTCGAAAGGGGGTGTAACGGTTATGCAATACCAAAGCATTTCAGTTTACCTAGTGTGTAGTAGCTTTCTTCACCTCCATGACCAGTATATCCAAACCTGAGCTGTTTTACAGGAAGCTTTGACTTGTCAGTGAGGAGACCGCTGTCCTCGCGCCATACAAGGTCATTCTTGTCACAGTTACAAACAGTACTGGGGTCTGCACAAGAGTTGTTCATCCCGCATGCGCACTTACCACTGCCAGGTGATGCTCCACCCCAATACGTCATTTTTTCAGAATCGCGTGACACCCACCATGAGTCTGCTTGATGAGGAAACCAGAAAATCGAGCCATGACACTCATACTTGATAAACTGCTCACATTGCAAGGAGACCCTGGTTAGATTCGCCAGCTGAGACAGATTCGCTCCAGTGTAATGAATGTCACGTGAGTAGCTACCTGGCCTTTCATATCCTTTAACATGTGTCCTGCTCTCACTGTCGTGACTAATAACTGTCACGCCAACTCCACTTTTATTAGTCATGTCACAGAAAACCGAGAATGGTGCCAGGCCTCCTTCGCCATCTGGGTCAATGACGTAATTTCCACTTACACTGCTAACGTATTTCTTTATCACAGAACAGGAAGTAGCAATCTGAGAATTTATTTTAACTTTAGCTTCTATTGTGGTCAGGGCATTGCTCGCTTTACAGACGTAAGATCCTTCGTGAGTTTTCTTGATGGTCTGAAGAACCAGTGTTCCATTCAAAAGAACATTGGAGTTCAACGAAAGCGAAGACTTCCCTTCCTTTCTCCAGTATGTTGTAGGACTCAGGTCACTTTCGGCCGAACATGACAAACGGAGAGTTGAACCAATGAAAGGAGTCACTTCCTGTGGAGGACGGACTGTGAACCGCAAAGGAGAAAAAACCATGAGCTGGGCAGTGTCTGTTGCTGACCCTAGAATATTCTCTGCTTTACAAATGTATATACCACCTTCTTTTCTAGTAACATTGTTGATTTTCAGGGTTCCACCCTGCGCTTTAATTCCGTCTTTAGCTAGACTGCCGACTAACTTGGACCACGTGATCAGAGGCGAAGGCCGACCAGTAGCATTGCAGGCGATACTGACGTTTTGTGTCTCTTCAGCCATCAGTCGCTTAGAGGATAATGAGACATGCGGACCAACTAATGGGAAACAGAGAAACGTATGATTTTTGCAAGTAAAACGGGCATTTTGTGGCTTTTATTTAGAGAAGTTAATGTAAAACAAATTATTAATCCAAGAACATTGAATTATTTCGTTTGCTGGCCCCGCTTGTTTAAAAGTTGGAGAGTGCTACCCATGGAGTAAGTCGCTATTTAGTAGATAAGTACAAGCGAAACTCGGTATTTCATTATCAGTGGACAGAGACTTATCTAACAGCGAAAGTGACATATGCCTTTGAACGACTGAACATTTTATGTACACAGACCGCTAACATGATCCAAAGCATGAGATACTGCTATTGCTGCAATAAAAACCCGATTTTCTTTAAAGTATTTAGCCCCAGTGTAGATGCTAAACAGCGCCAAT
The DNA here is from genome assembly GCF_958299795.1 of Porites lutea. NCBI lineage: Eukaryota > Metazoa > Cnidaria > Anthozoa > Scleractinia > Poritidae > Porites > Porites lutea. Next base: position 8,260,469 of record NC_133214.1, read on the forward strand.
AATGCTGCCAATCATTGAATTTAATCCTGTTATGTTTGAATAACCTAATATGTGTAGGAAAATGCACGAAGTACGTTAAAGGTTTTCAGCTTTTTTAGGAAAGAAACAATTGAACTTACATTGTACAGTGACATTCAAGGAAGCGTTAACGCTCCCGAGAAAATTTTCGACTCTGCAGTTGTAGACTCCCTCGTCCCCAGGCTTAACGTCTTTCAACATCAGAGCACCACTGGATTCTACCACGTGACGTCCCACAGGAAGTCGCGCATCCATCTTAGACCACGTGACCTTTGGTGGTGGATTACCATCTGCTGAGCATTTCAAGATGGCCGTGTGACTTTCATTTACTATCAAGTCAACAGGATGCTGCAGCAGAGAAGGAACCGCGAGAGACTGGCCCTGCTCACCTTTGGCTCCTTTTTCACCTGGAGGGCCTTTAGGGCCCATGGGACCAGGGTTCCCCGGCACTCCGAGGTCCCCTTTTAAGCCCACGGGTCCAAGAGGACCTGGAGGTCCTATTGGTCCATGTTTACCGGGAGGTCCTTCTGGCCCTGAGTTCCCTTGGGGACCTGGTCTCCCTCGGGTTCCGGGTCTTCCACGTCGTCCCGTTTTACCTCTTGGTCCTGAGCTGCAGAGGGTTTCATCCTTAGCACAGAATTGGTTTTGCAACAGGCGAAGCTCTTCTCTGATCAGCTGTTTTATTTGAGATGCATTTTGGGACGATTTTGTTTGTGAATCATCGCGTGAAGCTCGCTTCTGTCTTGAGGTAGCCTCTTCTTCCTGACCTTAGAAATCAAAATTAATCATTTCTTGAGAAATTATGTTCCCCTAGCTTACTGGCGTCGAACCTGTGATATTCTGGTTACTTATTCAAATTCTCTACGGCAAAGCTACAGGAGACAAATGTAAGCTAAGGCCGTGCATTTAACAAGATGCATGTGACAAACATGCTGCATATTGCAAGAACTCGACTGGAATATCCATAGGGGTCATATGCGCTATGACATAAATGTGATGGTGAATTTTAAGGCTAACCCACAAAATAGGGAATATTATGAAATGATTCGGCTCCATTTCAAAGTCATAATCATAAGCTGATTACGTTATCAATTGAATAAGTAAAAGTTAAAAAGGCAGGCTAGCCATATTCTGGGCCAGTATTCTTCCCCACGCATCCTGTGCTAAAAGACCCTTAGACAAGTAATTTAATCGCAAAATCACGCTTGACCCAACTTTCCACTTTCTTAGTTCGACTTAGTAGTTCTACATCGTTCACCCAAAATCAGAAGTGATCCTTACAAAGGGACCAGGTCTCTTAGTTCGGGTAAGAAGCGGGGGTGCATTTCGCGAACAGTATTCCTTAACTCGTCCTCAGGGTCTTCTTTTCTATTGAAAAACGTGTAAGACCTTGAGAACGCCAGTTGCTGGCCTCCTTTCAAATCATAAAATTATAATACTTCTATTAATTGTCTGAACTTTTCCTCACCATTCTCGTAGCAACAATTCTTGAAATTTCTAGCTGTCATAGCTTGCCTTTTTTCGTAATTCTTCTGCACTTTACGAAGGATTTTTGTTTCCATTTGCTCACAGAATGTTACTGAGTGTGATATCAGTAGATGATGTTCTTGAATTCTAAATTCCACGTGAATTAGTGCTATGCAACACATAACAGACGATAGCAAAGCTGACGCGGAAAAGCTATCGAATGTTTTCCTTTTGTTTTTCATCGCTTCCTCTTCCTTCATAGTTTTTTCGCTGACATAAAGCGAAGAAGGCTTCTATTGAGATCGTTCTACAAACTGAAGTGATCAGGCTGATCAGGATCCGTGTGAGAGAGGAGTGGAAGTCATATCACTAATAAACTTCCTTACTGTAACCTGAACACTTCAAGGAAGTTAAATGCGAGGGAATAATTTCCTTAAAAACAAAATGATATTTCAGAGCAGTCTTGGCGAAATTCCGACGGCTTTACTTCCCTAAGAGCTTAAGGGGAAATCCTTCCCTCGTGATCCTTTAATATTTTGTTCTTAGTCAAACTGAAAAGCCTTAAACAGTGAACTTATAGGTTCAGAGCTTAATATATTTAACTTAAGGGTACCGAAGGAATTAAATCAGTCATGCAATGGTCACATCTATATACATATACATACATATAGTATTTTAAAATCAATATTCTGGCATTTTTAACGTCTTCGAGCTCCGTCTCTGTATTTCTGGCAAATAATGTCAGTTGCTGATCCAGACCTTGAGATTGGGGGGGGGGGGGGGGTGGGGGTTGAGGAGTGGGGGAGTGGGGGAGTGGGGGCGGTCATCCAGACCCTGAGATAAGTGGAAGGCCCGGTCTCAAAAAAAAAATTATGTTCCCCTAGCTTACTGGCGTCGAACCTGTGATATTCTGGTTACTTATTCAAATTCTCTACGGCAAAGCTACAGGAGACAAATGTAAGCTAAGGCCGTGCATTTAACAAGATGCATGTGACAAACATGCTGCATATTGCAAGAACTCGACTGGAATATCCATAGGGGTCATATGTGCTATGACATAAATGTGATGGTGAATTTTAAGGCTAACCCACAAAATAGGGAATATTATGAAATGATTCGGCTCCATTTCAAAGTCATAATCATAAGCTGATTACGTTATCAATTGAATAAGTAAAAGTTAAAAAGGCAGGCTAGCCATATTCTGGGCCAGTATTCTTCCCCACGCATCCTGTGCTAAAAGACCCTTAGACAAGTAATTTAATCGCAAAATCACGCTTGACCCAACTTTCCACTTTCTTAGTTCGACTTAGTAGTTCTACATCGTTCACCCAAAATCAGAAGTGATCCTTACAAAGGGACCAGGTCTCTTAGTTCGGGTAAGAAGCGGGGGTGCATTTCGCGAACAGTATTCCTTAACTCGTCCTCAGGGTCTTCTTTTCTATTGAAAAACGTGTAAGACCTTGAGAACGCCAGTTGCTGGCCTCCTTTCAAATCATAAAATTATAATACTTCTATTAATTGTCTGAACTTTTCCTCACCATTCTCGTAGCAACAATTCTTGAAATTTCTAGCTGTCATAGCTTGCCTTTTTTCGTAATTCTTCTGCACTTTACGAAGGATTTTTGTTTCCATTTGCTCACAGAATGTTACTGAGTGTGATATCAGTAGATGATGTTCTTAAATTCTAAATTCCACGTGAATTAGTGCTATGCAACACATAACAGACAATAGCAAAGCTGACGCGGAAAAGCTATCGAATGTTTTCCTTTTGTTTTTCATCGCTTCCTCTTCCTTCATAGTTTTTTCGCTGACATAAAGCGAAGAAGGCTTCTATTGAGATCGTTCTACAAACTGAAGTGATCAGGCTGATCAGGATCGTGTGAGAGAGGAGTGGAAATCATATCACTAACAAGAATCACTTCGTGAATTTTACCGGGGCCACTTTTGTCAATCACCTGCACCGCCAACATCTTTTGAATTTAAACCACGTTCACCTAATCTTGACTGCATCAAATTCTCAAAGGAAATAGGAGAGATCAACCGCATTGTTGAGCTGTGATTTTGCATAAAAAGTCTAATAAATTATTACTTCATGATGATCAGTGTTGTATTGAGGAGGTCCTGGATTCTTCTCAACATCTTTACTTAGTTTGAAATTCACATAATTGGTCATATGACTCACACAATTGCAAGAAAACAATGATAAATATCGACGTGCTTTACATTTTAGTTTCATTATCGTGTGATACTGCCTGCTAGTATAGAAAGACAACAAATAAGCTTTCTTGAGTATAGCCATTTTATTGAAGTTAATTATCTTTGGATCCCGTTTGTTATTACATTTATATCGTGCAAGATAAAGTTTTCTCACCTTATTAACATAGCGATGGAGCTTTGAAGACTTCGGTATGTGAATCGTTGAAATCTTTTTGCAGACAAATTTCTTCAACATGCTATTCTTGTTATTGAGACCTCTTAGAAATAGCAGTGGAATTCTGCTCGGTTCACGAGCACGTCTAGATCGCCTTGTAGCACGTTTTTTAAGATGATATAAAGTTAGCTTTGATATAAGTGTTCGCATTGATTCTCGATAAATTTCATGATGGAAGGTTTACTCAATGTGGATAACTTTGATAAGTCGCTTATTTTCTCGTTACGTTTCACAATGGAAGGTTCACTCTTAAGCGATCGCTCGTAAATTTGTCTCTCCAAATATTCACTCTCAAGTTTTTGCTCATAAAGGCTGGGAAACGTGTCGTCCAAAAAGCTATAATCTTTCTCTTGACTCCTCCACTCGTGCTTTTCAAAATGGCGGATAAGATTTCAATGAAAGTAACGAGCCAGCGATATATCTCAGTCAGCGATATATCCCTAACAATGTAACTTTGAAAACACAGAAACGCGTTGCATTTTATGACTGGTGCCTGCCTTCGGCTAGGCCGCCCCGGTAAAAAGTGTGGATTATTTGTAAACAAAGGGAAAGCATTTCTCCATGCCACACCTGATTTCCTTGTGTCTTGTAGCTGTTGCAGGAATGGGTGTGGGGAAGTGAAGTGCCCTTTCATCATCAAAGATGGTAATTTTGAGAACTACATTCAGCAAAAGAATTCCTGCCTAGAAAAAGTAAATGGGCACTTCCGACTAAAGAAAACTCACAGCTACTACTTTCAAGTACAGCTGCAACTCTTCTCAGCGCCAAATGTCAAATATTGTGATTTGTGCACGTGGTATGTGCTACTGATAAAATGAAGAACATTCATGTAGTAGTTCAATGCATATACCCTGACATTGAACATTGGAACCTTGTGCTGTCCAAATTAGAAATATTTTGGACAATATGCATTCTCCCCGAGATTTTGGGGCGATGGTATACTCGACATTGCACAGTGCCAGTTAAATTACCAGATAAGGTTTCCATCTTTTTCTGTTGAATGAATAGAGATGAAGAGAGCATTTTATGCAGTAATGAGGAATGCGGTTATAAAGGGTTACACCCTTCCTGTCTATCTCTTACTTCTGTGAAAATGCCTAAAACATTGGACTGCCCTCATTGTTGCAGACTTCCTCAGTTTAAGAAGAGAGGAGGTACTAGAAAGGTATCACATGCTACATATCAAATCAAGCAGCTACGAAGTGTGCATCTGTATCTGCAAGTCAAAGCCCTTACCCACAGACAAGTTAGTAGAGTGTCATGGACAAGGCTGCAAAAGTGGAAAGTTTTTTCACCTGCCTTGTTTAAATTTGAAAAGAATGCCCAACAACCACAGAACAACTTGGAAATGTTCAGCATGCAAAAAAGCTATTGCTGTCCAAGCTACCACTTGTTCTTCTTCCTCTGGTTCTGATAGTAGTGATGAGAACATTGACGTTGTTATCACCAAAGTTTGTGAGGGTGAAACTGATAAGACTGGTGCCTTTGCAAAGATGACAGACTCCCATTTTGATTTAATTTCTAGTCCTACTGGATGGCTAGACTGTGACATTATTCAGCAAGCTCAAGTTTTACTACAGCTTGAGAATGCAGCTATTGATGGCTTTCAGCAGCCTACACGTGGTCGAGTTAGAAATTTTGACGTTGTCAGTAGTGAATTTGTGCAAATTCTACATACTGGTAACAACCACTGGGTGTGTATCAGCTTTGTTGGATGGCTGCGAGGATATGTCAACCTCTATGACAGCCTTTATGACTCTGTTTTAAGCCAGGAAATAGAGGAACAGGCAAATGATTTGCTAGGGGGGAGATTGGAAGCTAGCAACAAAGAAACGGCAGTGACTGCGGGGTTTTTGCAATTGCATTTTCTACCTGCCTAGTATTTGGAGAAGATCCAACATTTGTAAATGTTGATGTGTTGACAATGAGGGCTCATTTTGCTGCATGACTTAGAAATGAAAGAATGAACTTGTTTCCTTCATTTTAAATGCAGAGGCTCTCAGATACTTTAAGACAGTTCAAAGAGAAAAAAAAACAGAGAACTGTATCAGACAGGTAGATTTTCTTAATAAAATAACATTTTATAGTCTCGAGTAACACTTAAACATGACAAAGAGTAAAGCCCTCAAAATCAGGCGTGTAAACCACATCGCTAGACAACATGGATATATGTTAACTTAACACGACTTCAGGCTTCCGGATTAATCATCGATCGTTTATTAAGACAGTGCGGTTTCGTATGGTCAAGGCTCCTCAATTAAATGAATTGAGCGTTCTGTGAAATACATTTTACCCAGAATAAGAGTATCTATATATATACATATTATAGAACGCTCAATTCATTTCATTGAAGAGCATGGATGATACAAAACTGCACTCTCGCAAGAAACAGTCAATAAATGTCAATTTATTAGATGCATATTCCTAATAACTAGATTAAGTTACTTGTACTCATTGGCTGGTTGACAGTGTAAGCATAGTGTTTCTTTGATTGGGCTAGTGTTGATCAAACTTTCCGACAGCCTTAGAGGAGGGTGGCTTGGGAGCAGTTGTGTAAGGCAATCTTTAATTGCAAAAAAAAGCTTGTGTCGTTTGGTGACAGAGGACAACCCAAATCAAGGGGCTAGTAAACAGTATCACTATGGTCTAATAAGAGGCATTATCTATTGCTTAAAATAAATGAATAGTATGAACACTTGTATCTTATTGTAACTACTGTTTTCCATTTCATATGTATGCACCTAGTGACAAAACCTGTTTGGGTGCTGGCCCTGTAATATTTTTAATAATGTCTTTTGAAACCATTAGGTAGACAAAAAGAGGTGCTAAGAGGAATATTAGGCAATAGGAATGTAGTACTCATATATTGCTTAACCTCATCATTGATTCCTTTTGTTTTTGTTTTTTTTTTCCAAGAAGCCCAGGCCAGTAGCCAAGTATGAATGTTGTTATGTAGAAATAAAGTGGTCTCTCCTCATGGCAAAGCTTGAAATAAGTTAAATAATTATTCAATCACTCACACAAGGCTAAGAATTAAATAGATTTGAGTTAGAGTTGAATTTTATCGATTAAAAATGATCCACCCCTAAAACGATGTTCTTGTCTCTGAAACTAGCATAGTTGTATGCATGTTAGTTCACAGTTCATTAAATCTGCAATCTTAACCTGCCCCGTTCAAGCAGGATAGCAACATTTTTGCACCA